>NC_090921.1:703004756-703306631 GCF_040938575.1 Ambystoma mexicanum
CTCCTTACCTCCATCACTCCCTCCTTCCCCTCCGTACTCTCCTTACCTTACACTCCCTTCCCTCCTATCCACCTCACCCTTCCCTCCCCCCCTCTCCTCCCTCCCTCCTTCCTCCTTACCTCCTTACCCTCCATCACTCCCTCCTTACCTCCATCACTCCTTACCTCCATCACTCCCTCCCACCCAAAGAACTGCTCATCAATCGCTCCACCCAAACCTACATTTTTCCCTGCTGGATCTGTCTGCTGCACCACCCCCTCTTTAATCTACCTCCTCTGCTACCACAGCATTGCTACTTTTAATATCCTGGGCGCCCGATATATACAGCCCTCCATTGCTTCTGTGCTACGTTCACAAACATACTGTGCAAACATACTTACACATGTCATCTGCTGCTTGTTGGGTGGATTGAAACTGTCAATTTACTTTCAATGCCATAAAACTTAGGAACTTGAATAGAGCATGTTTGTTACTCATTAAATACATTTCTCAGCAATGACATTTTGTCATGTACAAACTCTTCACCCTTTTTTTTTATTATTCTTAGCTGTATAAAAAGCCAGATGTCCCACTCTACAAAAAAATCCGTTCAAGTAAGTAAATTTGAGTGGCCGTCATCAATTGCTAATCTTCTTTGGGTGCTTGCAATCTCGCTGGCCAAATCTTCTTATGGCCACTTAAGCTGCTTGCCCTTCCCAACATCATTCATTGGTGCATTTGATTATTCTTTCTTATTGTCTTTGCATGTATTTTGATCCTCTGTTTCTGTCTTCTATGCATACTTTTGAAAAATCGTTTGGCCTTCCTTGTATGCTCTTTACTACCTCCCTGGAATGTTTTCTGTTCATTTTTGCCCACCTTCCTAGGTTAGTGCCATGCTCTTCACTTTCTCATCTTGATTGTCATTTTTATCCTTCTCATTTTCATTTGTTGTGTTTTCCCCACATTCCATGCTTGCTTTATCACTTTCCCCTGTTCTTCCTGCATCCTTGGCATGTTGCTTGATCTCCATGGTTATATTGAAGGACCTGTTATAGCAACACTATCTCCTTTCAGTTCTTAACATTGTACTGCTTTTCTTTTTGATTTTCTAGATGTCTATGTGGATGTGAAGCCTCTGTCTGGTTACGAGGCCACAACATGTAACTGCAAGAGACCCGATGAAGGCAGAGAGAAGGGCTGTGTGGATGATTGCTTGAACCGGTGAGGACATCAACAAGTAATGTGTTTTATAAGGTTGGAGAAGGAGGATGTGACGATCTTTCAGATAGCGTCACTTCTACCCACGGTGGAGCCCCTTTCCATGAGGCTAGGGAGGTGAGGCCGATAACCATTAGTCCCCTAGGGGGTGGTAACATGTGGGAGGATCTCGTGGAGAGGGACTCCTCTCCCGGGGATAAGGACACGATTGGGAGGCACAGCCCCTTTAACCCCAAACCCACATGCTGATGTTAATACCCAAACTTTCTACACATAAGCTCACGTCCGAAACTATGTTATTGTAAAATATCAAAGTACCCTGATGTCCTAGATACAGGAATGAAGAGGAGCTTGAACGCTGCAATCGAGCCGGACGAAGGAAGGACAGGGAGCACAATATCTGGAAAAGGGAGAAAGATCTTGATATCCGAAGACGTTGGAAGGTGTGGCGAGGACAACCCTAGTAGAAAGTCTTGTCAGCTGACAAGATGTTTGCGCTGGGAGTTGGAGAAGTAGCACAGAGAAAACTGGTAAAGATATCCACATTTGTTGCAGAACACAAAACAGTTAAGCAGAGGTTGGTGGACCAATTGAGGCAAGAAGCAATGTCAACCTGCAGACTGGTCCGGGATTTTGAAACCGAAAAATGTGAGGCTGCAACGAGGTAGTTTAGGAAAAGGAGGAAGAGATGCAGAGTGGCTTGAGGAAAGCGTCTCACATACTGGCCGGCACAAGGCAGAGTCTCAAACTGGCGTGGTGGTTGCGTGACATGTAATGGTTGAACCGTGTGGCCTGACAACTACGCAGTAACCGACAAGCAAAACCTGCCAAGGAGACGCATAGGCAAGCAAGCAGAAGGTGGATCAGACCGTGGCAGTGGCATAACCTGTGACGCGTTGATTCGGGTGGTCTGAAACGTGCACCCGAACTGGCAGCAACAAGTGGCTTCAAGAGGAAGCAGGCCCAACTCTAGAACGATATTCTAGTCGATAAGAAAGTGAGCCTCAAGATACAATCCCGGAACCCAGGTAAACAACCCTGTGAAACATGAGTGGCCAAGAGTTAGGAAAGATTTCTCTTTACAGCACTTTTCCCTCCTTTTTTTGGACTCCCACACTTGTTGCTTTTACTTTTTAATCTTACCTTCTCTTTTTGCAGTACAGTGAAGCCTTCAGCTTCACCACACTCTCTTTTGCTCATTTGTCATGGGGAAACTGGCATATCCTTCAGGCTGTCCATACTCAGAATTTTTCTTTTGCCTTAGTCCTACATTATCACTTTTGAAAATGTTGTTTCTGATGCTTGCTAATCTGCCTAGAATCGCATGCTGTGCATATAGTCTGACATCTAGTGGTAACCGCAGAGTATTGCTTCTTATCTTTCAAGGATCGAAAGGGGACGTCATCATGGGCGTTCCTGTCATACTATCCTTAACGTGACGTGTAGTGTACTTAAAATCCCTTGCACGCCGAGGACCCTCAGATAGTTTTTTTCCACCCAGCTAGCTTGTTGCCTTATGCGGAGCTCCTACATATTGCAAAATTGTTGTTTCCTGACCTCCGGTCATTTATTATCATCCCCTCTTCGGTGATTACTTACTAAACCACCGCCGAAGACCACAAAGAACAGGCTTCGATGGCGGGTGCTCCGGTCGGCGCTTCCGACCGCGTGGCCGGGTACACAGTAGGGAGAGTGGAATCTGGGGGGTTTTCTATTCTTTTCAAGAATGTATTTCCTACTCCCCTCTCTTTGCCCTTTTGGTTTTGTCGTTGCTGTTACACACCTGAGTTATGGACTGGACACCATTTAAATGTTGCCCTTCCTGAAATGTAAAATTCCCCTGCAAAGACAAGCACCGTCGGTGCAATAAGTGTCTTCACCTCAATCACGATGAGATGTCCTGTAAGCACTGTCTACTCCTGCGTCATAAGACGATCAAGGAGCATTGAGTAAAGCAGTTGGCAGCCTACGCTATGCCGTAGGCCGAGGGTAGCTCACCCACCGCAGCAGCTGCCGAAAGTAATACGGAGCTAAGCGATGGCCATGGCGCCGATCCGGCAGCAATTGACCTCACATTGCAGCGCGTATGCTCCACGACGTCCGTCCCCGGCCCCACAAGGCACGACGATAGTCCTGCTATGGGGAATGTACACCCCGGCGACAGGGACGCGCACGATACCCTTAGGAGCAAACATACAAACCCACGGTATCCCCTCAGCGGATCAGTCGAAGCGGTCCAAGGCTCCAAAGGGTACGTCAAGTTTCTCGATGGAACCTGCCGATTAGCGTGATCGCCAGCCCTCCCCGCAACCGCATCAGCTGCATGCATCCTGGCAATCTATAAGTAGGCCAGCACTAAATCTCACAAAAGCGTTGAGACTCCTCCTAAGAGCGTGCCGGCACGTAAAGCTACGGTTGCATTGAAGTCTGTAACGCATCCATCTAAACAGCCTAAACATCTTCCTGTAACGCCAAACATCAGCGAGAGCCTAGCTGAGATCGTTTTGACGGGCAGTAAACAAAAAGACAAGTCTAAAGACATGTCGAAAGACACGTATGAACGCCATGAAGGGCAGGAGGATTATTTTGAAACCCCCCAGTCCTGATCTAAGACCCTCCTTGATGAAGCTCCGCGTTTTAGACTAGGGGATCCCCAGGAGGTGCCCTTTCCCCCTCCGTACCCATCTGGCTCTTTTCCATGGACCAGAGAGAAATTTGAAGGGTGTATGGACAGGTTGGCTAGATTTGTGGACTTCTCCGAGAGGTTCACCCCTAAGAGGCCTAGGGAAGACGACCTTTATCCTGCAGTGGCCAAGTTTCAGAAGACATCCTGCCCTCTTCATGAGGAGGTTTTTGACCTTACAGATCAAGAAGAGCCCCTTGACCCTTACTTGCAGGAGGAGGATCCCTTTGTGGATACCACTGATCAGACCCAGAATTGGATGGATGACCAGCAGGGGGATGATCCACCCTGGCTTTCACCCACCCATAGCCCGGACCCACATACCATATGTATGGACTCTCCCTCCTCCCCTCCTCTATGTCAGGCTTCACCTGTCAATGACCAGATGGTGTTTAACGCCATTCTGCAGAAGGCAGCAGAAAACATCCAAATAGCCACACAAGAGGCAGTGTTAGATTCAGACTACGTGGAAGACATATTAAAGGAGAAGCCTCCTGCCAGCCAGGCTATCCCTTTACTCAATTCCATCAAAAGGCGCATCGCCCCTTCCTTGTTAACACCCTCTCAGATTAGGGTTGTGAACCCTCGGGTGGAAAATTCTATAGTGCCAGCCACATGTTGCATGGCAGCAGCTACACCCAGTTGCATAGTTAATATTGGTAGGCAAATACATGGTGTCAACCGCATGTTGCATGGTGCGGCAGCTATACATAGATGCAAAGTCAAAATCAATAGATAAATGCATTGTGCCAGTCACAAAATACAAGGAGGGCGAGCTACACCTTAATGCACGATTGATAACTATATGGAATAGCATAGTGCCAGCCCCATGGTGCAGGGTGGCAGGTAAAACTAATACATTGGTTCAGATCAACAGGTAGCAACGTGGAGCTAGTCTCTGGTTGAGGGCGGCAGCAACACAGTTACGAGGACAAAGCATAGCAAGGGGTCACAAGTGACCAATGGTGGAGTCAGGGGATTGGGGGGGGGGTCATACAAACACACAGGCAACCAACGGGGGCGGGGGGAGTGGGGTGTTCATTCAAACATACAGGCCAGTAGGGAGGCACACCAATCGTACCTGTAGCTGACAGGGGCCTTAGAAGAGGACCTTTGGTAGGCGGGCCAGCCAAGCCTGCCGGCCTTCTGATAGGCCCATTTGAGGAGGGCAGAAGCCAATCCGAGTGCAGATGCAGCAAAGCAAGAAGCACTGTGGTGGTAACAAAAGGAGCTGCCATCTTAGTATGGCACATTGTAGAATGATGCAGGGTCACATTAAAAGAGATTGCCCAAGCGGGCACAACAGCAGGAGTGTGCAAGATTCTGAATATAAACCACCAGTAGTAACATTGCTGGAGATTTCCCTTGCTGGGAGAAATCTCCCTTGCATAAATGCTCAACTCAAAGCATTCTAAATTGTGGTGGTGTAGGAAAGTTGTTCTTCAAGTTACACTTCAGCCCACACCAATAAAGCAGGATAACATGGGATAACAAGACGGCAAATGAAATGGGTAAAGGACCCGCTTAAGCAGAGGCCAGCGTCCTTTGGAAGTTCTCTGATAAGAAGAGGGGGAGTCTTTCAGAAGCAGCGAAATTACAAGCCCTTCATAAGTTCCTGTTTTATCGTGGGAAACCCCAAAAGAGTAACCAGCACCCTGTGGAGGGAGATTATTTATGTATTGGATATTTGCAAGGCGCCTGTACACTAAATGGTGTTTGAATGCGCCACAAGGAAAAAAAGGGGTTGGGGGATACAATAATGGTGCTACTAGGCCTTGTGACATTCGGAACAGGCAAGTGCAAAAACAACAATTGGGAGGGTGGAGGAGTGACGGTCAGCGCAAATGCGAAGTACTAGGGCGGGAAGGGAAGAACAGAGCAAAGCCCAGTGCAAGCGAAAGCGAGTGCAAGTGAAAAAAGGAAGCTTGGGGGGGGCACAGGGGCTAGGTGAGTGCTAAGGGGGAGGCCAGGTGGGCAAGTAGTATCGAATGTGGGTCCACATGCTTGAGGAATGGGGAGGACTGGGCGGGGGTGCCTTATAGAACTCGTAGGGAACCGGGCAGCCAGTCACTGCAGCAGACAGGAACGTTAGCAGGGGAGGGAGAGGGAAGGAAGAAGTGAAAAATATGTTCCGGAGCCTAAGGAAAACTGGCTCAAGTCTGAGAAGGGCAGTAGACCATTCCAGAGGCAGTTTCTTGCAGACGAGAGAGATCTACCCCCACTCTCTGCGTACAGAAGAATCTGATCTGCAGAGAGTTGGCGCTAGAAGACCGGATGGCTCTAGCAGGGAAGTGTTTAGGGAGAGAGAGTTTGATGTAGCGGGTGCCCAAGCCCCAGAAAGCCTTGTGGGTGATGCAGAGGGTCTTGAACTTGATCCTAGCAGCAGCCGGCAGCCAGTGGAGAGATTTCAGGGCTGGAGAGATACTGTTTGGAAACAAATGAACACCTGGTTAGTTTGGCAGCAATTGCGAAAGAGATAACCTCATGGAGTATTTGCCCCTTCAAGATGGCGCCATGTATTCTCTGAAAAACATCAACATAATGTTCTAGCGGATTTCAAGATGGAGACCGGGAATCGCGCAATCACACACTGGACTTGCCGGCAACACAACAGCATAAAGGTCAGCTCAGTGGTAAGCTCCCTGCGTCGCTTCTTTCCTCATAAGCATTGACGCTGTCATCGTTTTTCTTTCCCTTTGCTTCGCTACTGCTTCGCCTCAGCTTTTCTCCTCCGCTCTGCTTCTGAGCTCTTTACCTTCCAATTCCTTATTCTGCCTTCCTGCCTTCTTCTGCTCACTTCAGGATTCTGCAGCTCTGGATTTCCTGGCATACTCAATTCTTCATACTGAGTTTACGCTGCTCCAGAATGCCCAGCATTTCTTTTGAATTCCTTGCAACATCTAAGGAATCAAAGGGATTTTTACCCATCAGGAGTTTCCCTTGGGCTCAGCTCTTTGAGCACACGCTGCCCTGTATATATCAGGCAGACGGATGTTCATTGTGGTGTTTTCTCTTTCTCAATATCACTGCGAGACCCTGAGACCTTCAGAAACATCTCCTGCTTCACATAGCAGGTCAGTCCTTGCTAATTTTTACAGTAAGCGACTCCTGCTCCATTATAATGGACCAAATGCAGCAAATAAGGACTACTTTGCAGGATCTTACCCAGGAAGTTCAATATCTGAAAAATGAAAATGTAACACTGCAACAAATGGTAGCCCCATCCCCTTAAGTAACTGAACTGCCTCCTGCTCCCTTGGTGTGTGGGAAATATAGCAGAAATCCAAAGATTGGTACAATTTACCTTGAAACCCTCATTCTTTCGTTCCAGGGTAAGTTTTATGGTTTCAAACTTAGCTGGAAGTGCACTGGCCAACCCTCTGGTTACCCCAAACAACCAGGTGTTGGATTCATACCCTTCCTTTGTTAATAGCTTAAAGGCTATGTTTAGTCGGCGAGAATGTACAATATCACAAGAAAACCGCCTGGATATCAAACGGGGATCTGTGGACATTCTTTTGTACATAACTATGTTCAAAGAAATGGCCTCTGAAACCGCGTGGCCGAATGATGCCCTATTAACTCTTACTCCTACATCCTGTCCCCTTTACTGCATACTTGTGAGACATTCCGTCCATCGGGACCGGACCGGAGCATCAAAATATTAACTTTTTTAGTCCTTTTTTAAAAAAATTTATGTGGGGCCACTGCATGTGACCATAGCCCCGCCTTCTGGAGCTCTGCACCGCGCCTCACCCTTCAGTCCTTTTCTCCACACGGTCAGCGCACTTGCACCGTAGGAAATGTTTTTCTTTTTGTTCCCTTGTCCTTCATTTTCCTGCCGTCTTTCTTCCGTCTATGCCGGAGCGTCTGGGATTCGTGTCCTGTTCAATGAAGACGTACTTTAAGGATTTATTCAAGGAAATGTATCCTCAACCACGTGCCAGCACTTCCTGCAGTCCTCCCACATGTCAGCATGGTGGTTCCAGAGACTCCTGGACCTCATGGCCTCTTGCGTGTTACCTCTACCTATTGCACCACTTAAAATGCTCTTCAGAGCTGCTGGTCCCAGGCTACGGATCCGGACTTCAAGATGATTCCGGTCCCATCCTGCATGACGGCAGATCTTCAATGGTGGTTGTCCGCTGACAAACTTTCAGCGGGGACCTCTGTTACGCTCACCTGGTTCCCACAGGGGCACCGATCGGACCCAGACAGCTGCGGTCTCCACCAACGTGATGCGTAGTGCCGAGATGACTGTCTGGACTGGCCCGCCTAATCTCGTCTGCTTGATCCGTAGAAGTATTCTCCTGCAAGTGGAGAAAGGGATTTAGCCACCCGTGGATTTGAGTGATAGCCCCCTCCCAAAGTTCTCGTTCTCCCTTCTTGTCACCTCCGATATCCCCTTTTAGGAACCTCACTTTGTTTTTAAATGATGAGCTCTCCATCCTGCGTGGATTGCAGAGGCGCGTTGATGCCAGTTACTTAACTGGTTTTTAGGCATGGGAGAATTCCGGAGAGTATTGACTCTGAGGTTCCTGGCAGGGTTCAGTAAGTATCAAGTTCATAGAGTTCAATATGTCCGATGATTCACTCTTGTCCCCCCTTCCTTCCTTGTCTTGCAACTAAGATCGTGAGAAGATACCCTCGTGGCAGTTGGTGGCGCTCAGGTAAGAGTCTGTATTACCCGACACCGTCCGGTAAATGTTGCCGGTGTTGAACGTGTTGTTTTCTCTCCCTTTGCAGGTGCGGCACATGAAGATGTGGAGAGTTGTAGAATAATGCCTCCGGTGGTAATCAGGTAAGTCTCTGGTTATTTGTTGGTTTTTCTCGGCTCACCTTGTTGTTTTCTTTTGTCCCTCAGGTGCCGGAGTTCGGCGAAGAAATGATGGAGGCAGCGCCGAATCGAAAGATGCTGCGAGGACTGGTGAGTATGGCGCGGCGCTGCAGCTGGAGATGCAATGCGTACAGAAATGATGTTCTTTCCAGGTCCGGAGGCGAGATGAATTCGAAATAGTTAGTTTTCTAATCTTGTCCCTTTCTTTCCTCTTGGTTTTAGGAGCTCCAGATTCGAGGCGGGCGTGGCAGAAGACTGGATGCAGACTGCAGGTACGGTGAGCGTTACGCTGCTTGATGCAGAATAACGCGAAGCGTGTGCTGTTGGGCCTGGTTTAAATAGTCTCCAAAGTAGTTCCAGGTAAGAAGTTCCCTAGAACCACGCCCGTGTAAAAAATAGTCCCTGTAGAAAAATAGTCCCATCCAGACCTCACGTTGACTTGGACTGACTAGCAGCATGGTCTGCATCAGGTAAGTAAAGTCTATGAGCCTGGCGCCTATGGCGCCAGGACTGATTTCCATGATGAGCCAGGACTGAACCCAAACAGCCCCCAGCCGGGGCTGTTGGGGTTTTAATAAGTATCTGGCTGCCTGCTCCCAGAACTGATGGGCTTGGTCCTGATGCCCGGGGGTAGGCATCATGACAACCTCCTTGCTGGAGCCCTGCTTGCAAGTAACGGTTACCACAGACTCCTCCCTTCTGGGATTGGGAGCGACATTGCGTCACCTCGAGGTGTACGATTTGTGGATGCCCCAGGGCAGGTGGTACCACATCAATTACCTAGAGCTCCTGGAGGTTTTTCTGATGCTTAAGGCTTTTCAACCCTCTATCACCAACAGTGAGATTCAAATTTGCGAAGGCAATTCCGCATTGAAGTTCTACATCAACAAACAGCGGGGCATCAAGTCTCCTCCTCTGGTGGACCTAGCAATCCAAATTTGGAATTGGGCTTCCAACAGTGTCTGGCTTCAAGCTGTGCACATTCCAGGTAACATCAATGAGGCTACAGACTCTCTCAGCTACCAATCTGCTGCGAGTTACGAGTGGGAGATGAACACTGATGTTCTTAGCAAAATCTTCCAGCAATGGCCCTCTTTGCAACGTCAACAAACCGGAAACATCCTCTTTATGCTTCCAGGGATGGGCTTGCACTGTCTTACTTGGGGGACTCTCTCTCTCGAGATCCCTTGGGACAACATGAAGGCTTACGCTTTTCCTCCTTTGCCACTGATTCATCGGTCGCTCTGGAAACTCAGGAGTGCTTCCAACTGCACTCTTCGCTTCATAGCTCCTTGGTGGCCAGCCAGGTTCTGGTTTTCAGAACTGCAGCACCTGTCTTTGTGCTCCCCGGTTTGAGTGCCGAATATTCCTGAACTCCTTCACCAGAGCAATCACCAGTTGTGGCACCCCTCCCCACAATCCTTCAGCTTGGCAGCCTGGTACCTGAGTTCAGATCATTAGCGCAGTTCAACCTCTCCAAGGATAACATGTGTATAATTCAAGTGGCACATAAGTCCTTGAGAGCTCAATACAGGAGCAAGTGGCTCTGATTTCTGTCACTGGTGCCTAGCTAAATAGCTTGATCCCAGGCAGGCTTCCATTGACTGTGTCTTGTCTTTTGTATCTGACCTTGCAGCCTCTGCCATCCATGTCTTAGCATGCAGGACAGAACTATCCACCATTGCGGCTTATCTGTCCAGACAGTTGCTCTTTTTCAATTGCAAACCCAGTTATCAAGAGACATTTTGCAGGTTGTCTTCATCTTTTCCCGCCGGTTCGGACCCCTCATCACAAATGGGATCTGAATGTGGTCCTTACCTACCTTATGTCATAAGCCTTTTGAACGTATGGCCAATACCAAACTCAAGTACCTTTCTTGAAAGGTGGCCTTTTCGATTCCGGTAACATCTAGAAGACGAATAAGTGAGATTCAGGTTCTCTGTCGAACATCTGTTTTTAACTTTCAACAAGGAGAAGGTTGTGCTTCGCACGCACCCTTCTTTCCTTCCCTAAGTTGTTTGTTAATTCCATTTAAACCAGTCAATATCT
This sequence comes from Ambystoma mexicanum, assembly GCF_040938575.1. Taxonomy (NCBI): domain Eukaryota; kingdom Metazoa; phylum Chordata; class Amphibia; order Caudata; family Ambystomatidae; genus Ambystoma; species Ambystoma mexicanum. Next base: position 703,015,526 of record NC_090921.1, read on the forward strand.
TTACCGGTTTTCTTCCCGAACCCGGTTTCCGATGCCGAGAGGATTTTACACAACTTAGACGTCAGACGTGCTCTGAAGTTTTACCTCGACAGAACAAGCGAATTTAGGAGCTCTTGACAACTCTTTGTGACATTTTTTGAGCCAAAAGGAAAACCTGCCTCAATAGCGCCCACCTCTCATTGGATAGCTTTGTGCATTTCCTCTGCCTACAAAGTTCAAGACCTTCAGCCCCCAAAGGGCATTCATGCACATCTTGTCTATGGCAAAGCGGCTGCTATTGCCTTCAGTGTTTTTCAGGCATTATTATCTTGGCCAGAGCTCCCGGGCTGATGCCCAATTTGTCCAGGAATTTGTTCCAGTAAGGGAATTTCCATCCACCTGTATTTCCTCTGGTTAATGCTTGGGAATCTCCCACAAGTATGGAGTAAAGGGAACGGGATGTAGGAGTATGACGAAGTTATTCATTGCAGTGACTTCCTTAGTCCTAGTCCATAGTACCATTACTTCCATACGCCCGCCCGCTGCCCCCTTTAATAAGTATCATCTATTGTTGCTAAATGGTCCTGGAACTGCCGATAGAAAAGGACTGAAGGCCGATGCGCGTGGCAGAGCTCAGGAAGGCAAGGCTTCGGCCACGTGCTGTGACAGTGTAAATATAAAAGGACAAAAAGCTAATTTTTTGATGCTTTAAAAGTGCTCCTGTCCGATGGACGAAATTTCCCACAAGTATGGAGGAAAGGGGACTATGGACTAAGAGTAAGGTAGTCAATATGATATGATAGGTTTTTTAAAACGTGCTTAATACCCAGAGGTTTCTAAGCATGGACCTGGGGATCGAACCTGGGTTGCTCATGATGTCTTGCTTCCAAGGTGAGCACGTTGCCCCTTGAGCTATACTCGCGAGACTGAGTAACTTTTGTCATTTGCCGTGGATTGACAAGAATTAAAAGATGAGGTTTCTAGAGTTCAGAGACCACAACATTTGAAGGAAATCATTGATCTCGTGTCACAAATTGACAACTGCATACAAGAGCGTCAATTGAAAAATGGAAAGGCCTTCGTGTAAAGAGACACTAAATTGTTCATCGAAATTTCAGACATATGCCAGAAGAGCCAATACAAATAGTTACCGCACGAGGACCATTGACTCCAGAAGAACCTAAACCATTGCAGTTCCCAGGGACTTTGCATGTATTGTGGTTCTAACAAACAACTTGTTAGGGATTGTCCAGTGACTCCACATTTCCTACATGACCAGTGGGGTAATGAAAGTGAGGTCTCTTGTGTACCCACATCTGTATTGATAACAGTGGAAGGAGTGGATGGTGCGCCTCTGTCATCTGGACCCATTAAAGAACAGACCCAAAACATTAGTGTGAAAATGTCATTGCACACTGAAACAATACAATTTGATTTGATGGAGGCAGCCACTATTCGATAATCTTAGGCTTCCATGGCTTTGCCATCACATCCATTCTTCAGTTTTTTGGGATCTGAATACTGCCTATCTCATTATCTAAACCATGGAGCCTTTGGATTCCATGCACATGTTGACACTGAGAAAAGATATACTACATCCATAGCTTTACTCCCATTGTTACCAAAAGAATATCAGACCTATCAACTGGTATTTTCCAAGGATGAATACAGCGTACTATCGCCTCAGAGCTGACTGTTCCATAGACCTCTCACCCAATACTTGCATCCCATTTGGCAGAATGTACATTCTGTTGGTACCAGAAAAATAAGCATTTAAATGATACCTTCAAAGCAATTTACCCAACAGATTGATAACTGAGTCAGTCACCAGCACTGGCGTCTTTATTTCTCCAGCATGGATTCACATGCTCATGAATATTCCCTGTCTTCATGCCGGGAATCCTCGGTGAAAGAAATACAGTTTCACTTTCAAACTGTTTTTCGTATGGATTGTGTCCTCCAACGTATTCCAAATCTTTGACATGTAATGTCACAACTGTGTAGTTCAGAAACTTTTTCGGCAGAGGGCGTCCTGCGTCTATGGCCTTGGGATGTTATAAATAGGACACACGTCGCCCGTAGTCTCAGTTCCGTTTTTTCCGCAAACATGTTTGCTTCAGAGACTCGGCGTGCCTCCTGTTTTACCTTGTGAAGATGTCTTGTTCTTCGACCCCTCCGACTCCGCGGTCTGGCTTCAAGGCTTGCCGGGACTGCAAGTCTAAAATGTCGATAACCGACTGGCATCGCATTTGTTTGTGGTGCTTTGGCCGACTTTCGCTGACTACTAAGGCCTTGCGGGAGCGTAAGGGAAAGCTTCAGGTAGGTAGGGGTTCTACACCCAGTAAGTCTCATAAATCTAAGTCCAAGGGGATGTCCACCGACTACTCGAGGGGCGATATGCTGCGTCGGGAGGAGTCCCGGGGGGGGGTCTCCATCCTGGAGCGGTTCCCGCCATTAGTCTTCCTCATCTCAGCATTCTAGGAAGCGCTGTCACCAGTAGCCTTCCCCGTCCTCCTCCTCAACCAAGTCCTCGACTCAAGAGGAATGGGCTGCTTTTTGGGAACAGATGTTGCCGATTTTTCAATCACAGGGCACAGTTCCGTCCGCGCCTTCTGATGTAGCCGGCAAGGAAAGGTCTCGTACCGTGGCTTGCACGCCTTCGGGCTCGGGTCCTCGAAGCGACTCATCGGGAACCTTTGAGGTCCCGTTCGGACAAGGCTCAGGATAGTCGCAAGAGACATGCTTCCCAGTCTCAGTCCTCGTCTCCAGCTAGACCGCAGAAACCAGGCAAGGGCTCAAGGGCCGCATCGACTCCATCAGCTCTGTATCCGTCGGATACCGACATCCAACATTTTCCTTATTTCCAGGCCTCGGCGCCGTTCTCGAAGCCGTCTGCGCCTTCAACGCCTTTGGGTATTTTTGCCCTAAATTTGCCGATGGAGGTCCCTGGTGCTGTGGATCCTCCTAGGAAGGCTACTTCTAAGACTGTGAGGCCGGTGGTGGACTCCAGACCCTCTACTGTCCCGAGGCAGGGTTTTTACCTCCCTCTGGATCACCTATATGAGGAGGAGGAGAGGTCAGACTTCGATCTGGACCATGTTGAGCTTGATGTATCTCCTGTCTTTTCAGGAGACAGCCAATTGGAAGAGTTGAGGCAAACTCTTCATCATGCCAGTGGATTGGACACTTCTCCGGAAGTGGAATCTGGCAGGCCTGAGGCTGGGGCTCATGCCGAGTCGTCCTACAGGAGGCTCATGGCTAGGGCCACAGAGTATCTGGGCTAGTCCAGTCCTCCTGACGATTTTGTGCAAAATGATCTAACAGACATTTTAGATCAAGGTCCGTCCTCTGAACCAGTGTTACCTTTTCATCTGATATTACAGAAAAGCATGGCGACTGCTTGCCAGTCTCTGGAATCTCTTCCGGCTGTTAACAAGTCGTTAACCAAAAAATACCACCCTTCCGGTGGTGACCCCAGCTACCTTTCATCTCACCCCATTCGCGAGAGTTTGGTGGTTCAGGCGGCTACAGCCACCTCGAGGCAGGCGCCGTACCCTACCTTCCCTCCTGATGGGGATGACCAACTTTTCGACGGTTGGGCACGCAAGGTTTTTTCTGCAGGGAGTATGGCGTTGAAGTTGGCCAACTCCACCTGTGCCGTGGCAATATTTTCACACTCTGTGGAATTGTTTCTGTTAGCGGCTGAGCATATTCCCAAGGGGGAAGAAAGGGATGGGTTCCATGCTCTCGTGCAAGATGCCAAGGATGCCATGTGTGAATCCCTTCAGTCGGGTTTGGACACAAGCAACAGTGTTAGCCGGTCCATGGCTAGGAACACCGTGATACGCAGGTTTGCGTGGTTGCGAAAGTCTGGTTTTGCTCCGGATTTGCAAGCCAGTCTTTTGATCATTCCCTTTGATGGCACGTATTTGTTTGGCAGTAAGGCTGCAGCGAAATCTTTGAGCACAGCTGTGCGTCAACCTCCGCCTTTTCGTCTTAGGGGGCAGCAGTGGAGGCAAGGTTCTTTTTGTTACTTCTCCTCCTTTGGTAGAACGAGAGGAGCCGCCAGTCAAAGGGGTCCGCGAAAAAGTACCCGTGATGGTCGGTGAAAGAGGTGCAAAAGCCGCTCAGGCAGCTGCCTCTTTACCTTCAGGCGCTGCCGCAGCCGCTCCAAAACTGTCATGAGGCCATGTCCCGTGGTTCGCCAGTGGGGGGCAGTCTGTCTCAGCATCTATAAGAATGGCGAGCCATTACTTCGGATGCGTGGGTTCTGGATACAATAGCCCACGGTTACTGCCTTCCCTTCCTAAAGCGGCCTCACGACAATCCACCGGGGAATCTCTTTGAAGCTTCCGCATCCGCTCCTTGTGCAGGAAATCTTGACCCTGCTAGAAAGTCGCTATAGAACTGTTGCTTGTAGCGGAGAGGAACAAGGGTTGGTATTCCCCATATTTTTTTATTCCAAAGAAAGACAGAGGATTGAGACCTATCCTGGATTGACGTTGGTTGAACAAACTTCTCAGGAAGGACAAGTTCAAGATGGTTACTCTTTCTCAAGTCCTCCAGGCCCTTCAACTTGATTGTTTGGTGTCTCTGGACCTACAGGATGCTTACTTTCATGTGCTGATTCAGCCCAAGCACAGAAAGTACCTGAGCTTTGCGGCTGGCGACTCGTACTTTCAGTTTCGGGTCCTGCCATTCGGATTGACCTCCTCCCGAGGGTTTTTACCTAGCTAATGGTGGTGGTGGCAGCGTATCTCAGGCGAGGGGGTATTCACGTCTACCCCTACCTGGACGACTGGCTGATCTGTGCACACTCTCCAGAGCAAGCATTGGCTTACCTCAGTCTCACCTGCCGCTCCCTCCACAAGCTGAGCTTCTCCCTCAATTTCAAGAAGTCGCATCTGACACCTTCCCAACAGCTCCAGTCCATCGGGCTGTGTTGGACACGTCCTTGGGGAAGTGCTCGCCTCCCAAGGTAAGGGCTCATCACATTGGGCAGATGGTGAACAAGTTTCAACATGCCCAGAGTCTCCCGGCTTTTGAATTCTTAAGGTTGCTCGGCCTCATGGCATCCTGCATTTTTCTGGTGCCAGAAGCCAGGCTGAGGATGAGATCCCTGCAATGGGTCCTCAAGATGCAGTGGTCTCAGTTCTCAGGCAAGATGTTGGAACCTGTTCAGATTCCACTCTCTGTCTCCCAAGATCTTCTGTGGTGGGCCAACGAGGGGAACCTAATGAAGGGGGAACCGTTTTGACAAACATGGCCGGAGGACGTGGTGAGGCGGGTTGGTTTGGGTATCTGAAAGGTTGAGGTATAAGTATTGGGACCTCCCGAATTACGTGATGGAGGTTTTAGTTTCGGCCAGGCGGCTAGCAACAATATCCATGTACCATTGGTGTAAGTTCTGCGTCTGGTGCAGAGGACAAAATGTTGATCCTTTTCAGTGTTCCATTCCCATGGTTTTGTCTTTCTTACTTTCTTTGGCCCACAGGGGCCTTCAAGTTGGTACCATTAAAGGTTACATGGCGGCGCTGTCTATCTTCAAGCTCTCGTCTGAAGAATGTTCTTACTTTAAGATTCCTTTGGTTTCACAATTTCTTAAAGGCCTCACTAATGTGTTCCCGCTGTCCCCTTTCCAGGTGCCGGTTTGGGACCTGAATTTGGTTTTGAAATTCCTTATATGTGCTCTGTTTAAGCCTTTGCACTCTTGTCCTTTGAGGTAATTTTCTTTCAAGACAGTGTTCTTGGTTGCGGTTACTTCTGCTGGCAGAGTGAGTGAATTGCAGGCACTTTAATTTAAGCCGCCCTTTGCTGTGTTCCTCAAGGATATGGTTGTACTGGGAGTACGTCCATCCTTTCTACTTAAGGTAGTGTTTGAATTTCATTTGAGCCAGAAAGTGGTTCTTCCTTCTTTCTATCCTCATCCTGTGAAGGATGAGGGGTGACCCCATAGGTTGGATCCTAGGAGAGCTCTCGGCTTTTATATTTCTAGGCTGTCCAAGATCAGAGTGGACAATCAACTCTTTGTGGGGTATGCTGGTCACCGATTGGGCCAGGCTGTTACAAAACAGACCTTGTCCAGGTGGATTATCCTCACCATTACTGAATGTTACCGTTTGGCGGGTAAGGACCCTCCTGATAGGTTGCAAGCTCATTTAACTAGGGGCGTGGCTACTTCCACAGCCCTGCAGAGGGGAGTACCTATTCGGAAACATTTGTGATGCAGCTACATGGGCTTCTATCCACACCTTTGTTAAACATTACACCCTTGTACACTTCATGGTCAAGATATGGCCTTTGATAAGGCAGTCCTTTATTCTGCCATCTGATTGGATACTCTAAATTCGTTTGCCTCCTCCATTGTCTGGTATTGCTTTGGGACTCTGTCAAAGATGTGGAATACGTTGGAGGACACAATCCATTCAAAGAACAAGTTACTTCCCAACTGGTAACGTTCTTTCGACTGGATGTTCCTCCAACGTATTCCACATCGCCCTCCCAGCCTGCCCCTCTGGAGAATTGCCTATGCCCTTGCAGCTTACGTTTCCACAAGGCTGTGTGCAGTCAAGCAGGCATTGGATATGTGCATGTCACACGTTATGGGGGAAAAAACATAAACTGATGCTACGGGCGCCGTGCGTCCTATTTATAACATCCAGTGACATCACCCTCGACTGAGGCCTTCGAGGGATATTGACCCGACGCCATCGACGCAGGACGCCCTCTGCCGAAAAAGTTTCTGAACTACACAGCTGTGGACATTACATGTCAAAGATGTGGAATACGTTGGAGGAACATCCAGTAGGAAGAAGGTTAACAGTTGGTAAGTAACTTGTTATGTTATATACATTTCTAAAGCGCACATACACCCGAAGGTACCTTGGGTTAAGCTTGTTCTTCTCCTCTAAACCAATCATTGTACTGTGGGTCATACTGCCCCCAGCCAATGTCAGTCCTCTACCTAAGCCCCTCCTCTGGCATTCATCTTCAGACTCATACCGCACGTTTCACTGTTGGGAGTCCTCGAGTTTTGCTGTTCTCTCCATCTGCCGACAGCAGGGATCCATTTGTTGGTGAATTTCAAGCGCCCCTCAAGGGCGAGGATTGCCAATGTTTCTTCGAAGTTTCCAGAAAGCCATCAGGCAAACTCCGCGCCTCCGGCCATGATGGAGAAGGAAGGAGGGTCCCTTTTCAGGCCCTGCACCAAATGCGGGCTATGGAACATGTTTGTAGAAGACAAACACCTCCAATGCCTCTTCTGTCTTCACCCAGACCACAAGGAGGGAGAATGCGAGATCTGCCTCGGCTTCTCCAAGAAAACGATGAAGGACCGACACAGTAGACTGGCGGCGTGGCTGAACGCCAAGACCTCTGCCCCGTGCCCCGATCAGGGTCAAGCCTCATCCAGGACCAGCCGGTCTGAAAGCGGGCTTCTTAGTCCTTTGAGTTTGTGACCCATAGACCAGGCCAAGCACTGCAAGTCCAGCTCCACCGGGGTCGCAGCGCAAGCGTGTCCTTCGATGCGCAGGGTACTATGAACATCACCATCAGCCTCCATCGCCAGACAGCGATCGAGCTCCTCCTCGAAGAGGAAATTGCCCATCCCGGCTAAGCTGCGGGAGAAGCCAGAGAAGCCAAGGGCTGAGGAAATGGCGGCCTACCTGCCCAAGAAGGGCCAGGCAGCATAGGAGAAGTCCTAGTCAACGATTGAGCTGGTGGCGGCTGCTCTCACGAAGGCAAAAAAGGACTGACCCCATGAATAGAACTCCTATTGTGCCTAAGGTATCCCTGCCTCCGAGGCGGGAAGCCTCCGCTATGATGGTGACAAGGCCGGCTGGCACGCCTGAGAAGAGGATGCCGTCTGAACCCGGCTCCGACCCCTTGGGTCCAAAAGAGGTGGTGGGTGGGCGAGGCTGTCCCAGGCAGTGGGCCAGGCCATGCAAGTTTTGTCCACGGATGACGAGGACCCGAGAGTCTCTACATATGGTCCACAAGGACGTGGAGGAGGGCAAGCAAGGTGACGACGGCACGGGGCCTAGCACTCCGGTCACGCCAGTTCCGCTGAAGGATGTATCCCTGGACATCCCTTTGACCCTGCCCACTTTGGTGGCTGAAATCCAGAGATGGATGCCGCAGGCCCCGGTTTCTGCTGCCCCCGACCAGCCTCCGGCTAAGAAGAGGAAGCGTCATCCGATGCCCCTGTTTCAGCCTCCACATCAGTATCTGGTGCCCTCAACACTGGTGTACCCGGATATGGGGACGGCCACAGCGACGATGGATGATGACGTCACAGCGTGTGGATCTCTGCAGCCGAGAGCGTGCCCACCAGATGAGGTGGGGTCGTTCCATTCCATGGTCGCCAAAGCCTCCTAACTTTTCCAGCTCACGCCTGAGTAGACCAAGCATGAGGGATTTGTGTACCAGAGGCATGAGGCAAAAAGGAAGACGATCATGGCGGTACTCCTACTGGATGAAGTATTGGTGGGGGGTGGCCTGGCTCTCTTTATGAACCCCTGCACAACCCTGGCCAAGCAGAATAGGCCATAACACACTGAATGTGCCAGATCTCGTCTGATCTCGGAAGCTAAGCAGTGTCGGGCCTAGTTAGTACGTGGATGGGAGACCGCCTGGGAATACCAGGTGCTGTAGGCTTTAAAAAAAAAAAAAAAAAAAGGTTGGAGAAAAAGTAATGGGTGCCGGAATTCGCACCCAAGTGCCTACGGTCGCAACCATTGCCAGACTCAGTGGTGTCAGCGATTGCGAGGAAAAGGCTGTAGAAACCTTGATCATTGTCCTCAGCCCCTGCGGACAGCGACTGGAAGAAGTTGGACGCCATGGGAAGGAAGGTTATCTACACTGCGGCGTCCACCATCAAGGTGGCAAATGCGCTGGCGATCGTGGCCTGGTAAGACATGGAACTGTGGTACAAGCTGGCCACGATTCTGGAGTTCCTTCCCGACGACAAGAGTGGAGGCGATGGCCCTTTTCCAGGAGGGAAAGGTAGTTTCGGGCCATGCCATCACGGTGGCACTGGAAATTGCTGACGCAGGTTTCCGGCAGATGGGGAATGTTGTCTGCCTCCATCGTCAAGGCTTGATGAAGGTCACTAATTTCCGCCAGGACGTCCAGGCGAGGGTGGTGGACATGCCTTTTGACTGGGATAACCTTTTTGGGAAGGTTGTCGACGAAACCCTGCAGACTCTCAAGGCGGATACAGAGACTGCCCGTGCCCTGGGCACGCTCCAGCAACCCCGCCATCAAGCAGATCATTAAAGGGTTTCTCCTCGTACCGCCAGCCCTTCAGGTCTACGAATCAGGAGGCCTACAGAGGCCGTTCCAAGGCCTATGGTGCAGATGGTCAGGATATCTGGCCCCTAACCGTGCACCCCGGTGAGAGGCTGGTTGACGGGATACGTCAGTGAGGGGAAGTTCTCCACCGACAGATGGGTGCTGGACGCTCTCGCCCACGGACATACTCTTGAGTTTCAGCACTGGTGTCCGAGGGTCCCTCCGGTGGCCCGGCCGGAACAGCACATCCCTCAACTCTTGGAGGAGGTACGAGCCATGCTGTAAAAAGGGGCGATGGAGCTCGTTCCATGATGACTCCCGGGCTCCAGAGTCTACTCCAGATACTTTTTAGCCAAAAAGACTGGGGCTGGTGGCCCATTCTCGACCTGCGACGTCTCAACAAATGCCTAAAGTCCCAAAAATTCAGGATGTTCACGTTGCAGCACGTGTTCGGCCAACTGGAGGGAGGAGACTTCCTGACGTTGCTGGACCTGGAGGGCACCTACTTCCACGTCCCCATTCACAAAAAGCACCGAAAGTTCTTATGCTTGGTGGTGCAAGGACGGCACTGCCAGTTCAAGGCCCTCCCCTTCGGCCTGAAGTCAGCCCCCAGGGTGTTCACGAAGTCCCTGGCTCCGGTGGTGACCCATCTGCGTCTACCTGTGTACCTGTACCTAGAAGACTGGCTCATTTGGGCCAGTTTGCGAGAGTTGGCTGTTAGACACACGGAGAGGACCATCCTGCTGCCGACGGATCTGGAATTCTCCATCAATTATCCAAAGTCCTGCTTGACGCCATCGCAGAATGCACTGTTCCTAGAAACCAGACTCAATACGGTCTCCTGCCTAGCATCGCCCTTGGCAGAGAGGGTAGCGGCCGTTCTGGGGAAAGTGCAACAACTGTTGACACTGAACACCACCACACTGCCGACCATCAAGTCTCTTCTCGACATGATGTCATCTTGCATCTACCTTATCTGGCTCTGCTGGTTACGGATGCAACCTCTTCAGGAGTTCCTGGGCGCTCGCTGGTTTCAGGTGTCGGGAAGCTTTGTGGACAAGATCCTGCTTGACGAGTTCTGCCGGGTTATTCTGTGTTGGGGTGTTCACTCTAACGTCGCCCGGGGCAGAGGGTTCCAGAGCCCCCCCCGTACCATGAGACAGTCACTGTTAGGCAAGACTGTATGCAGTACCCTTTGGGTGCACTACAACAACCCTGATGTCCTGGCAATAGGAAGCCAAACTTTGGTGTAAGTCTGTACTACAGAGGTTGTGGTAGCGTGTTGAGCAGCCAGGCTCATCTCAAGAGGGGTCAATGTGAGCTGTAGGGGAGTTATACAGATATTCACAGAGACAAGTATTCAAATAAACTCTTACACATCAGGTTTCTTGATTTAAACAATTATTAATTAATCAGTCAGTTAGAATAAGCCTTCTTCAGAAGGGGCAATATAACAGTAGCACTCAAATACACTTCAAAAATAAAAAATACACACACTTAATATTTCTAAATCAGCAAGTTCCAATTTGGGATGGCCCACAGACACTACCTACATCTTCCGGTGACTTCAATAGTTAGGGTGCTGGGGACATTAATATATCACTGTTGCATTTAGAATCATAGTTAGGAAAATTTCAAAGGAAGAACATTAGAACAAAACAAGCTATCACACACATATTCTGAAGTACTTTTGGGAACCCCCAATGCAAAATAGGTTAACCCGTTCCTGGAAGGAAGACACAACGCCTAAGCAAAGGATAGAATAGCCATTCAGGGAGCCAGGCCAGCCAATGTGAAGTTAGCAAAAGTCAAGGTGAACTGAAGCACTTCTTGCAGGGAAGTAAGTCTTGCACAATGTTTTAGAAGTCTTTGTAGAATAAGAAGAAATTCAAAGTAGTGCCACAAGCTGATTAGGCTTGTGAGGTAAAGGAGCTGTTAGAAACTCTACAGGGGCAACCGAGACAAGTCTCCAACGAGGACAAGCAAAGTTGCAAAACAAGAGGTAAATTCTCTCAGACTTTACAGTACATTTAGGTTGAAGAAAAGTGCAGCAGATGACTTCTGTTCTGTGCAGCTCTGCAGATCCTGGTTTTCCTGGGCCTCAGTCGTGGCGACAAGAGGGAGGACTTCTGGGGACTCCTGCACTGCAATGGGGACCGTCACCTGCAATCTTCAAACAAGTGGCACTATGGTATTTCAGCTCCTCGTGTCTACCGCAAATAGCAATACTGCGGTTCCTGGCTGTTTAGATGGGTTTTCCTTCATCTGGGGTCCTGCACTCAGTTGAGGGGGCTCCGGCTCGGTTAGTCCTACTTCCTGGGAGTCCGGAGGATCTTCCTGGAGCTCTTGACCAGCTTAAAAGCAACGCACACAATCTGCTGTTCCTCTCCCTGGCTATTCAGTTCCAGCAGCATCTGCAGTGGAATTTCAACCAGCTCCGAGAGGATGTCCAGATGACTGACTTTGGAGTAGATAGGTCCCACCAACTCAAAGGGAGAAGTCGTCCTTGTAGGGGCTTCTCTGTCAATATGAATTTGGAGTTTCAGCGCAGCAGGACTTCACCAGGCAAACCAACGTTCCAGGAGTTGCAGCAGGCGTGCTCTTCAAGTTCTTCTTCGGATTGCTTCGTCCAGTGGTCGACTCTGCCTTCCAAGCCAAAAAGTTTTGCCTTTTATGCAGGTTTCTCCCATTCATTCCAGCCTAGCTGTCAGTCACCCAGCAGGGTGGCTGTCCTTGTCGGACAGCCAGCTGGCCAATCGCCTAAGAGCGCATGCTGGTTTCCTGGGAGACTAAGCACAGGGAGTTTCGGGCACCTCCCTTGCTTCTTGCCCCCACCAGACACCCTGGAGCCAGAGGCAGGCTTCACTCGTGAATCCCGCCAAAGGCAAAATGAACAAAAGGACCAAACCTGGTTTGGTGCGCAGAATAAATTTCAAGAAGGATCTTTCCACAAAGAAATGGCGAAAAAAGAAGACCGGGCCATTTTAACAAAAATGGTACCCTTGGGTGCTTTCCTGCAGCTGTGAACGCAGCCCGCTGTAATTGCACACCACGGTAGTTAAAAGTAAATCACTGCTACCAGCCATTCATCGAGGAAAGAGTAACATAAAACTATTACATGAGAAGCCAGACAAAGTGGATACTAAGTAACCCCTCCAGCATCCTATTGTAAGATAGTTTGTGTGCTGGGTCTAGAAAGTTACAAATGTAAGTAAAGTCAATTTCACTTTACTGCTCTTGGAAACAGTAGTTTAGCCAAGAGAAGGTATTTAAATGTTTTGGAAATCTGAACGACTTCCATGTGCCACTGCACTGAAGGTGCTGTGTGACACAATGTGAACGATGATGCCTATGTAGTTTGTCAGACTCCACAACCAAAAGAAACAGTGTTCAAAATCACATTAATATACATGAGTGGGAAGGTTAAAAAATCAAGTCCTCAAAATCCAGCAAAGTTGCTGGGGGGGTCTCTAAGATAAAGTGGAATTAGCACATGTCTGAGAATTCTTCCCAACAGTCACCATGTATGCTTCTGTGAAAGGCTGTGAAGCCCACACCGGACGTCTGCATTCCAGTCAATATCCTGGAGCTGAGGGCAGTGTTCTGTGCCCTCAAGTCATTCCTTCCATCTCTGAAGGGCAAGGTGGTGAGGATCTTCACGGACAACACCACCACAATGTTTCACATCAGAAAGCAGGGGGGCACTACATCCCCAGCGCTCTCCAAAGAGGCGTAGGACTTGTGAGACTGGGCCGTCAGACAATAGATGTTCCTCGTCCGCTTTCACCTGGCAGGAGTCAAGAACACCATTTCAGATTCCCTCAGCAGGGAGTTGTGATCCTGCCACGAGTGGGAACTTTGCAGGACCAGGTGGACCGCAACTTCATCAAGTGGAGTAGGCCCCAGATCAATCTGTTTGCATTGGCGGCGAACTCCAAATGCCAGAAGTTTGCCGGCAGGTTCCACCAACTGGGGAGCATGGGGGACGCGTTCTCCTTCGCGTGGGAATGCCTGGTTCTGTATGCGTTTCCCCCCATTGCCTCTCCTGCTGCGAATCATCAATCAACTCAAACAGTGCAGATGCAGGGTGATACTCGTCGCCCTGCCGTGGCGGAAGCAGATTTGGTACCCGGACCGTCTCAGCCTATCAGCTTCGCCTCTGGTCAAACTTCATGTGGTCACAGATATGCTCACCAGAGAAGGAAGCGCAATCTTGCATCAAGACCCAGGATCGCTGAGCCTGAGGGCTTGGCTCCTCCAACTTAGAGTTTGGAGGATACGAGTTGCCAGCGGACTACAGAAAGGTCCTTGCCAAGGCCAGAGTGCCGTCAGCTCTTAAGTGCTATGGTCACAGTTGAAAGTGTTTTGCTACGTTGTGCTGGTTGCAGAAGATCACCCCTCCAGAGGGTCATGGCTTTGTAGACGTACGCCTCCTTCTGGCGGCTTTCTCCCGCTATACTAGGTGTCCAGGAAGATTTTCTCTTTGGTCCCACCGTCCCTTCAAGGAGTTCCTCAAAGCACTGTTTCAATCTTTCCCACTGGTGAAGGCTCTGGCCCAGGCGTGGGAACTGAACGTGGTTCTGATGAGACTCGTGGGCCCTCCCTTAGACCCTGTACATCAGGCCCCTCTCAAGTTCCTCTCGTGGAAAACGGCTTTCCTTGTGGACATCACCTTTGCCAGGAGGGTGGGTGAGATCCAGGCCCTATCCTGCAAACAGTTATATCTGACTTTCCACGAATGGAGGGCGGTGCTGTGGACGTACCCCTCTTTCATGGTGAAGGTTTCATCAGAATTCCACCTCAATGAGCCTTTGGTCTTACCTGTGTTTTTTCTGAAGGTTTCGTCAGTGGCTGAAAGGGTCTTGCACTCGCTGGACATTGCTTGTGCTCTGAAGTTCTACGTGGCACGCACAAAGTTTTCGGGAAAGATGTCTCAACTGTTGGTGAACTTTGGTCCTGTGATCCATGGGAAGGCCTTGTCCAAGGCTTCCATCTCCAGGTGGCTCTCCGGCTGCATCACGCACTGTCAGTTGGCGAACCAACCACTGCCCGGCCGTCCGAGAGCCCACTCCACCAGAACGATCGTTGCGACGACAGAATTCCTGCCTGGTATGCCCCTGCTGGACATCTGCAGGGCTGCTACGTGGAGGTCCACACACACCTTCACGAGATTCTACTGTGTTCACAGGACCTCCTGGGAGGAGTCCAGAGTTGGCCAAGCAGCGCTGCGCAACCTGTTCGCTTGAGGTGATCCTGTTCCAGTGGTAAGAGTATTTGCTTGTGTTGAGCCTTGCCACCTCCTGTGGTTGTGTACTGTTGTACTGCTATGTATTCCTTATACATGAGCATGTAAATCCATGCCAGATCCCAAGCTGGAGAAGGTACAAGTTACTTACCTGTAACTATTGTTCTCCATCATGGGTCTGGCTCGGATTCACATGCGAACCCTCCCTCCTACCCCTCTGCGGCTCTTCTTCTGACACTTCATGTGCTTACCAAATCTGAAGATGGATGCCAGAGGAGGGGCTTATGGAGAGGACTGTCTTTGGCTGGGGGCAGTATGACCCATAGTACAGTGATTGGTTTAGAGGAGAAATACAGTTTGTAAGTGAAAGTGAAAATGTTTCTTTTACCAAGGATTCCTGGCCTGACGACAGGGAATATTCATGAGTATGTGAATATACAAATCTATGCCAGACCCATGCTGGAGAACAATAGTTAAAGCTAAGTAACTTGTTCCTTTTTATCCCAAAACAAAAGATACACCCAAACTATGCCCATGTATCGATTTCTGAGAGCTCAACAAGATCACTGTTAAAGATAAATACCCTCTCCCTTTGATACGAGACATACTGGAGGCAGTGAGAGTGGCATCCATTTTTACAAAACTGGACTTAAGAGGAGCTTACCATCTTCCTTGGATTCGTAGTGGTGATGAGCGGAAAACTGCTTTTCGCACACCCTTCTACTACTACGAATACCACGCAATGCCTTTTGTTTTGTCTAACGCTCCTGCTGTGTTTCAGAGTTTTATTGATCACATTTTTGCAGACCTCATGCTCCATTCTATGGTAATCTACTTGGACCACATTTAGATTTTTTCCAGCAGCATACAAGAACACCACCATCATGTATCAGAAGTCCTTGCACGCCTGTAAAAGAATCACTTGTTTGCAAAGTTGGAGACATGTAAATTCCTTCAAGCTTCTGTGAACTATTTAGGCTTTGTGTTATCCTCTCACAAGGAGCTTCCATGGACACAGCTAAGGTACAGGCCACCGTGCAATGGAAGGAACCAGCGTCTGTAAAGGACATACAAAGATTTCTAGCTTTTTCCAATTTTTAGCGGAAGTTCATACCCAACTTTTCCCTGAAGATCTTACCTTTGACAGCATTATTAAAGAAAGGAGTACGCTTCCATTGGGATGCAACAGCAAAGAAGGCGTTTCGAGAGCTCAAAGAAAACTTCACTAAGGAACCCATATTAAGATTACCTATCAAAACAGACTTTTCATATTGGAAAGTTATGCCTGCAATTTAGGAATCGGCGCAGTGTTGAAACAAGTGTTTGAAGACCCATATGAACACCCGATTTCTTATGTCAAAATCTTTCTCAACATTTGAAGTAAATTACGCCATTTTAGAGAAAAGGCTATTGGGGATTAAAAGGGCATGTAAGGAATGGTGACATGTTTTACTCAGATCCAATTACCAAATAACAGAGAACCGATGACTGCAATCTTAAAGTTCTGCAACAGTACGAATGTCAAAACAGAGGTCAGGCCAGATGGGTTCATTTCTTTTTGCACTATGATATTGTGTTAACTTTTTTACATGGAATCCATAACCAGATGGCAGATGCCTTGTCTAGAACAGATCGAGAAGTCAGGAAATCTTGTCTTTAAGAAAGGCTGTTTCCCATGGCTTCCTTTTTGTTTGTGGTTACTATTTTTTTGCAACAAGTTCGTCAAGAGGCTTGTCCTGAAAATGCTTGGTTAGAAGAACCAATGGAACAACATGGATTAAGGGAGGATCAAGGTCTTCTATTTTATGATAAATTATTATATGTACCTACCTCACTTTTGCAACAGGATGTGCTATACGCGTGTCATGATGCTAAAACTGGCAGACACTGAGGAGTTAGTCACCTTTGAAAATGTTCAAAAAGATTTTTGGTGGCCCAAACTTGCAAAAGACGCCCAGGATTATGTAACCGCAAATGTTATTTGTCAACAAAGTAAGATACCTCACAGGCTGCCATTGGGTAAATTAAATCTGCCTGCTTTACCAACATGACCATGGCAACATATAAGCACATTGTTGATTTCCCACCAATCAAAACAGGTTCTCCAGCATTGGATCTTTCATGGATTCACATGCTTAGAATATTTCCTGTCGTTTGCTGGGAATCCTCGGTAAGTTATATAGACATTTTCCATAGGAAAAATTCCGACACTTTTGTGTCCTATCTACGTCGTTTTGGGCCGCGCACGCCGGCGCCACTAGGATGTAGAGGTATATATAGCCCTGCCCCCGCGGCTCCCTCAGATTTCAACCGTCTTCCAAAGTAGTGGGATTACCTCGCGTATCTGCTATTTGGTTAGGTTGTACTTTCTACTTCTGCGACTGTTTTTCTTCTAAAAAAAATGTCTGGAAAGGCATTGTTTTGTGTGCTACATGCGGTCTTAAGAAGGGGTACGAAGGGGATGGTCATATGGACTGCATTTACTGTCTTCATCCTCACCACACAGCGCACACATGTGAAATCTGTCAGGGCTTCTCCCAGAAGACCCTCAAAGACCGAAAGACGCCTTGTCGATTGGCTCAATGACGGGGCGCGTGCGTACCCGGCATCGGAGGTGGGCTCCACGGCCTCGAGAAGTAAGTCAGAACCCCCGACGAAGAAGGCGCGTTCTGCTGAAAAACACCCCTCGGAGAAGCATTTGAAGGCCCCCTCTTCACACAAGGCGTCGTTTTTTTCCTCCTCGTCTAAAAAGGAGAGAAAAGAACCATCTAAATCCTCCTCAGGAGACCGTCATAAGTCTACCTTGAGTCGAGTGGCCTCGGCCAGCAAGTCGGCCCCGAAAGCGGCGGGAACACCTCAAGGCCTTGTGCCACTTGCTTCGTCGACGGCCCGCTCGTCGACGCCTGCGCCATCGGCGGCTCCTCCCACGGTTCAGACTGCAGGAAACATATCGTCGTTGACGGTGGTTCCGTCTATGGGATGGCAACCGGAGGTTTTCGACCCCGTTACGCCTGAGGCCCTGCTGCAACCAGAGGCGGCTTTTTCCATCTCGTCGGCTGATGAGGAACGTGGCCCGGTCGCGCACCCAACCGATCTGGGGTTGCAACCAACCAGTGCGGTGACGCTCTTGAGTGGGGGTACCATCCCTATGACCTCGTCACTACTGAACCCCCAGGCAGTTCTGTCCTCTGAGGTGCTAAATACGCTACAGAAGCTGTTAGAGCGTTTGGACACACGGATACATCAGCCCAGTGCCCCGGCACTGCTACAGTCTACGCCACTCGTCAACGAGCCGGGCCCGGCTCCTCGCTCGACGACCAGGATTACTGCCGCTTCCCAAGTTGCGGAAGATCGCCCTCGCCCACAAGAAGAGGGAGAACTACCGGGCTCTGATTCAGACTGCGAAGGGTCGGGTTCAGACATCTCACTATCCCCCTCAAGGGACCCAACATGGGACGCTGAAGCGGAAATGGAAGCTCCGAGAAGTCCGGCGCAGCCATCACCACCTGACGATGTGGGGGCGTTCCATGCCAGGATGAGTAAGGCGTGTGCTGAGTTTGGCCTAGTCCCTGAAGAAGAGAAAAAGAATTGTTTTTCTTTTTGATCATATGGGCAAGAGAAGGAAATCCATATTCGCCATCCCTATTTTAGACCTTGTCTGGCAAGAGGGCCTGAAGACCATGCGTCATCCTTTCTCGGAACCGGCAGTAAAAGGTTGTTTGGAGAAGAAATTCAAGGCTCCGGAATCGACTCCCAAGTGCTTCACATCTCAACCTTCGGCGGAATCGGTGGTATCTGCGACGGCGGCTAGAAAGGCCAGGTCTCAACATAAATGCACGACCCCGCCGGATAACGAAGCCAGGAGGCAAGATGCTTTTGGCAAATAGGTGCTGTCGGTCGGCGCGACTACAGTTAAAGCAGCCAACTCATTGGCGATTATGTCTAGGTATGACGGGGAAATGTGGCACCGGCTGGCTCCTGTGTTGGAACATTTGCCCGAAGAACATAGAAAATCCGCCATGTTGCTAGTATGGGAAGTAGAAGAGGCCTCCAACCATGCTATAAACATTTCTGTCGACCTAGCCAAGTCCGGGTTTAAGCAAATGAATAATGGCGTAGTACTACGAAGACCAGCCTGGCTCAAGTGCACTACGTTCAGACCGGAGGTGCAACATAAAGTCTTGGATATGCCGTGTGAAGGGAAATACTGTTCGGTGAAAAAGTTGACGAGGCCTTGAAGGGCATGAAAGAGGATACTGACACGGCGCGGTCACTCGGAGCCCTCCAGAGTGGTAGGAATTTTCATTCCTTTCGTCCTTTCAGAGGGGCTTCTGGTAACTCCCGGTTTGGGTCATCTAGAGACCGAGGTTTCAACAGACCCTCCTACTCGTCCCAAGGCTACAGACGTGCGGCCCAGTCTTCTCATAGAGGCAGAGATTACCAAACCTCCAGACGGCGGGGTGCCTACCCTTCGTCGACGAAAGATAAACAAGCCAAGAACCAACAATGACATGTTTCAGGACGTCCTGGGGAGCCGAGTGTCTCGTCACGTCGACGAGTGGGAGCGCATAACAGACCAATGGGTTTTGGACACGATTCATCTGGGCCACACTCTACAGTTCAAGGGCAAGCCACCACACATTCCACCGGTGTTCTCGGCTCAGCCCCACTTTCAAATACTACTGCAGGAGGTGGCGCTTATGCTGCAGAAAGGGGCTATAGAACTGGTCCCGGTGGCAGAAAAAGGACAGGGAGTGTACTCCTGTTACTTTGTCGTCAAGAAACCAAATGGAAAATGGCATCCCTTTCTGGATCTACGAGCACTCAACAAACTGCTCAAGAATTTAAAATTCAAAATGATTACGCTCCAGGAGGTGATCCGATCGATACAACCCGGAGATTATTTGTCCTCGCTAGACCTTCAGGACGCATACTTCCATATCCCGATGCGTCGACGACACAAAAGATTTCTGCGGTTCGTCGTCGGAAGAACCCACTATCAGTTCAAGGTCCTCCCGTTTGAACTAAAATCATCCCCCAGGACGTTCACCAAATGTCTGGCTCCAATAGCAGCCTGGTTAAGAAAGGAAGGTCACCATGTGTACCCTTATTTGGATGACTGGCTAGTGAGGGGATTTTCTCCGGAAAGGGCACAAGAAAGCCTAGATGCCACCATGTCCCTCCTACAACGTTTGGGCTTCTCAGTGAACTTCGACAAGTCCTCATTAAAGCCATCAAGGACCTTGGTCTTTTTGGGGGTAGAGTTCCACACACAGTCGGGGCTGGTGAGGCCATCCCTCGAAAGGATTCACAAACTGCAACAAAAGGCATCGGAATGGAAGGTCGACACCAGAGTGTCAGTGCGAAGGTACATGTCCCTGCTGGGGACCATGTCGTCCTGCATACCCTTGATCGACAATTGTCGCCTCTGCATGAGGCCTCTTCAGGAATTGTTGGCGGATCGATGGGCACAGAGTCAAGGGCGCTGGCCGGACAAGTTGACCATCAACGGCCAGCTCGTGCAGGCTCTTCAATGGTGGAGAATTTCCATACATCTGACGAAGGGAATGCCCCTGCTGGAACCTGCGTTCCAGAGGACAGTGGTGACGGATGCTTCTCTAACTGGGTGGGGAGCTCATCTGGGGTCCCTACAGGTTCATGGTCGTTGGTCATCGGAAGAATCCGCCCTTCACATCAATCTTCTAGAGTTGAGGGCGGTGCGTTGGGCCCTGAAATCCATTCTACCACAGATAAAGGGCTCAGTGGTGAGAATCATGACAGACAACACGACAACGTTTTATCTACGAAAGCAGGGAGGAACTCGCTCCAGGATCCTGTCGACGGAAGCCCAGGAGATCTGGCATTGGGCCCTCCAACACGACATACATCTGTTGGCGTTCCACTTACCAGGAGTAAAAAATGTGCAAGCAGACGCTCACAGCAGGGAGATGAATCGTCTACACGAATGGGAACTCAACGACCAACAACTGCACCGTGTCTTCGCGAAATGGGGTCATCCGACCCTCGATCTCTTTGCGACGAGGGACAACAAGAAATGCTCACAATACGCGAGCAGGTGGCCACAACTAGACTCGCTAGGGGACGCGTTCTCCTTCAGGGGCAAGTTTCTGTATGCCTTCCCCCATTTCCTCGCATCTGTCGGACTCTGCAATGGATCCACAGATATCCATGTCGGATGATCCTGGTGGGCCAGACAAGTATGGTTCTCCAATCTACTTCACCTTTCAGCGGCAGAACCAATGAGGTTCCAGAAGATCCCCAACCTTCTGTCTCAGGAGAAAGGGGTCGTTTGGCATCACGACCCGGACAGCCTCAGTCTGACAGCCTGGCTCCTGATTTCTCCAAGTTTGGCGCGTTAGCGATTCCAGCGGATTGTCGTCGCATTTTGCAAACTGCAAGGGCACCTTCCACGAACGCTTCATATTCATACAAATGGAAAAGGTTCTGCATATGGTGCGCATGTCAACCAGGTTTGGTCCTGCTGACGATCACACCGGAACAGCTCCTACCATAATTGTTGCTCCTGGCTAAAAACGGTTTTTCGAAGGGATTGTGTCCTCCGACGTATTCCTCATCTTAAATATCTCCTTCCAGCTCTGCTGGCCTCGGAAAAAATTTTCTCTAGAGGGCGCTGCGCGTCGACGTCCTCCGAGTCGATGTCCCTCGACAGCCGCCGTGTCGACGTCATCCTGCCTATAAAGGCCGCGCGCAGCGTCCGTTGCTCAGTTCCGTTTTTCCGCGCTTACTCAGTGCCTCGGAATACCGTTGCTCAGTTTTTAGTCAGATTTATCCTATTTACCTCGAGTCATTCGATCCGTACTCGATGGCTTCCTCGTCGGAACCGAAAACTCCTCGATCCGGCTTCAAGAAATGTCGAGATTGTGGGAAAAAGATGTCGTTGACTGACCCTCACAGAGTTTGTCTGTGGTGTTTGGGAGCTGAACACCATTGTTCGGAATGCGAGGACTGTATGTCCATGACAGCTAAGGCCCTGAAGGAGCGTAGGGGGAAGCTGGAGAAAGGTGAGACTTTTAAAGCTTCTTCTTCGTCGACGAAGTCGAGACATTCGTCTCCTCGTCACCATTCGCGCTCCAGGTCTCGGAGTGGGTCTCATCACTCCTCGAGATCGAAGCACTCGAAGAGGAGACGTCGAAGATCCCCTTCTCCGTCTTCCTCTTCCTCTGTTTCGCCAAAAAGAATCCCTTGCCCCACGAAACATAGTTCCCGGGCTGGATGGGAGGAATTCCGCAAAAATATGATGAGCGTCTTCGAGAAAGCGGCCTCGACCCCCTCGAAGACTGCCGAGAGCGATGCTCTGGTCGAAAGAACCGAAGGTCAAAAACGCCGCGAGTCGCAGTACCCGGCGAAGGAAACCTCTCGAGCGCGTCTCGAACCCTCGAGTAGGACTATGACCTCCAAACCTTCCTCGAAGGTTCCGTCAACGCTGTCGACGAGGGTTCTGTCGAGGTCGATGTCTTCGACGCCGTTGTCGAAGGGACCTTCGACACACGGGTCTGTCGACTCGACGCCAGCTTCGACACCGGCGTCGACGCCAAGAAAAGTCACGGTTACGACACACCAAGTGACTATTCCCAGGTCCTCGACGTCGATGGCTTCGAGATTGTCGAGTAGAATTCCAATTCTGTCGAGGTCTTCGTGGCCTCCGCCTTTGTTTTCGACGCCACGCTCGAAGCCTTGGACGTCGACGACATCAACGTTTTCGAGGCCGATAATGACAAGTTCGGCACCCTCTGCCTTGGAAATGGGATTTACTCCCTTTATGAGTTCAGAACAATTGAGAACTATGTCCTCAATTTTGGAAGAGGGTGAATTGTCTGAACAGGAAGACACATTTGTGTTGCAGGGACCTGTAACCCCAATTAGAGAGGAATTTTCCTCTGAAGAGCGCAGGTTAAAGGATCTTCATGATTCCTTACATGAGGCAAGTGGGTTAGACACTTCCCCTGAGGTGGAGTTTGCTAAGCCAGACCCGGGGGAGCATGCTGAAACCCCCTATAGAGCCTTAATGGCCAGGATCACAGAGTTCATGGGGTGGTCTGCACCTTCACAATCTTTCCAACAAGATGACCTCACGGATATTCTTGACAAAGGCCCATAGGAGGATCCTGTGGTGCCTTTTCAAAAAGCTCTTCAGAGAAAGATCATGACAAACTGGGAAACCCCAGATGTAGTACCAGCAGTAAATAAAAAACTGTCTACAAAGTACAGGGTATCTTCTACAGACCCAGAGTTTTTGTCTAAACACCCATCCCCAGAAAGGCTGGTGGTACAGGCAGCATCCTCTACCGATGTCAAGACGGCTTATCCTACCGTCCCACAGGACAGGGACGATAAAAAATATGATGCTATGGCAAAGAAAGTCTTTTCAGCATGTAGCATGGCGTTAAAATCTGTTAATGCTACTTGCACCCTTGCTAGGTTCAGCCATACACTTTGGGAGTGTGCTTCTACAGCGGCTGACTGCATCCTGGAGGGAGAAGAAAGGGATGCGTTCCTGAATATTATACAGGACGGTAAAGACGCTATGTGTGAATCCCTCCAGATGGGCATTGATTCGGCTGACAGTATCAGCAGAGCAATGGCGGCAAGTACATCAACCAGGAGATTCGCTTGGTTGAGAAAGTCTGGTTTTGCCCCAGATGTGCAAGCCAGGCTCTTGAACATGTCATTCGATGGCTCTTCTTTGTTCGGGAAAAAGGCGGATGACAGTTTAGAGAAATTGCAAACTTCAAAAGCAGCAGCAAAATCCCTAGGAGCTGCAATCCGTCAGACTCCTTTTTGCCCCACAGGAACCTCTGCGACGGGCAAGTCCTTTCGCTTCTACTCCGCATTCGGAAGAGGTAGAGGACGACCGGCTCAAAGGGGACAAAGAAGAACTACCCGAGATGGACGGGGTAGATATTCAAAAGCCGCAGCAACAGCAGGTACCCCTTTACCATCGGCATCTGCATCAGCCGCCCCAAAACCACTCTGAGGACTTCCCTCACAGGACACCTGTAGGAGGCAGGTTGACTCAACATCTGGCGGTAGGGCAGGCTATCACGTCAGATGCTTGGGCATTGGAAACAGTTGCCCAAGGTTACTGCCTGCCTTTCCTACGTATACCTCAGAGTCATCCACCGGGGATCAGCTCTCAGAAAGCTCCAGATCTGCTCCTCTTGCAAGAAATTTGGGACCTGCTAGAGAAAGGTGCCATAGAACCGGTACCTGTAGTGGAGAGGAACAAGGGCTGGTACTCCCCTTACTTTCTCATTCCGAAGAAAGACGGAGGACTGAGACCCATCTTGGACTTGCGAGAATTGAACAAATTCCTCAGAAAAGACAAATTCAAGATGGTCACTCTTTCTCAGATCCTCCAGGCCCTTCAGTTCCAGGACTGGTTGGTATCTCTGGACCTTCAGGACGCTTATTTCCATGTGCCTATCCATCTCAAACACAGGAAATACCTGAGGTTCGCAATTGGCAACTCTCACTATGAATTTCGAGTGCTGCCATTTGGGCTGACCTCCGCCCCGAGGGTCTTCACCAAGTTAATGTCGGTAGTGGCTGCAAGTCTAAGGAGGGAAGGGATTCACGTCTACCCCTACCTGGACGATTGGTTGATCAGGGCTGTTTCTCCGGAACAAGCTCAGATCCAGCTAAATCACGTGTGCCACTTCCTTCACAGACTGGGCTTCTCCCTCAATTTAAAGAAGTCACAAATGATACCATCGCAGAGACTCCAGTTCATAGGAGCGATCCTGGACACTTCCCTGGGAAAAGCCTCGCCACCAGAGGTGAGGGCTCAAGATATTCTACAGATGGTTACCAAGTTCCAACATGCCCAACGTCTCCCAGCCTTCGACTTTTTGAGGTTGCTAGGCCTCATGGCATCCTGCATTTTCCTAGTGCCAGAGGCTCGCCTGAGAATGAGATCCCTCCAGTGGGCACTGAGGACTCAGTGGTCACAATTCTCAGGGAGAATCACAGATCTTCAGGTTCCCGGCAGGGTGGCTCGAGACCTTCAGTGGTGGGCCTGTCAGGAGAACATTCTGAAAGGAGAACAGTTTTGGCAACCCTGGCCGGAGATAACAGTAGTCACGGATGCCTCACTCACGGGGTGGGGAGCCCACGCCAACGACTTGACCATCAGCGGTCGTTGGTCTCCATCGGAGTCCAGACTACATATCAACCTGTTAGAGCTGAGAGCCATCAGACTTGCGCTGAAGGCGTTCCTGCCAGCTGTACAAGGGAAGAACGTCCTGATAATGACGGACAACACGGTGGCCATGCATTACCTCAACAAAAGAGGAGGCGTAGGATCACTACCCCTGTGCAGAGAGGCGATGCAGCTCTGGTTTTGGGCAATCCAAGAAGGAATCTATCGGCAGTTCACCTAGCCGGAGAGAAGAACTTGACAGCGGACGCTCTGAGCAGGCAGAACACAGTCTCCCACGAGTGGGAGCTAGCTCAGGAAGTCCTTCAAGAGATCTTCGCCCTTTGGGGAACCCCTCAGATAGATCTGTTCGCCACCAGCCTAAACAGGAAATGCGACCCGTTCTGCTCAAGGGAATTTCCCCCGAGAGGAGCGCTGGGAGACGCGTTCATAGTGGACTGGGAGTTTCCGCTTCTGTACGCGTTACCACCGGTCCCTGTCATTCCTCAAATGATCAGGAGGTTGAGAAGATTCCGGAGAACCATGATCCTAATTGCCCCGGATTGGGCCAGGAGAATGTGGTACCCGGACCTTCTAGACTTGTCCATCTGCCCTCCAATTCGACTTCCACTCAGAGAGAACCTACTCTCACAGAAGGGAGGTCAGGTTCTCCATCCAGACACCAAAACCCTCAACCTTCACGCTTGGCTTCTGAAAGGCTGAGGTACAAGGATTGGGACCTCCCTGATGATGTTATGGAGGTGTTGCTTTCGGCAAGGAGGCCAGCAACAAAGTCTTTATACCGCTGCCGTTGGAACAGATTTTGCAGCTGGTGTAGAGAACAGAATATCGACCCTTTTTCATGTGGTACACCAATGGTTTTGTCCTTCCTACTACATTTGGCAAATTCAGGCCTTCAAGTTGGCACCATTAAGGGCTATCTCGCAGCGCTATCCATCTTTAAGCGTACTGCGGAAGAACCATCCTATTTCAAATTACCCTTGGTAATACAGTTTCTAAAGGGGTTAACCAATGTTTATCCCCCAAGACCATTCCAAATTCCCCTATGGGATTTAAACTTAGTACTAACTTTCCTGATGGGTACACCTTTCGAACCTCTCCATTCTTGTTCGTTAAGATTCCTTACCCTTAAAACTGTTTTATTAATAGCACTTATATCTGCTAGAAGGGTGAGCGAATTACAAGCTCTTTCTTGTAAACCCCCTCACACAATATTTCACAAAGACAAAGTTGTCCTGCAAGTGAAGCCTAATTTCCTCCCAAAGGTGGTTTCTGAATTCCATATCACTCAGAAGATTACCCTACCATCTTTCTATCCTCCTCCTCACCCGGGGAAAGAGGAAGAGGTTACACAGGCTAGACCCTAGGAGGGCTTTAAGTTTTTACATCAGTAGACTAGCCAGGATAAGACAGGCAGACCAGCTGTTTGTAGGTTACGCAGGTCACAAGCTGGGGTTACCAATAACTAAGCAGACCATTTCCAGATGGCTCATTCTAGCCATTCTGGAATGTTATAAACTGGCAGGGAAAGAGCCCCCTCAAAACCTTAGGGCTCATTCGACCAGAGGTATTGCAGCTTCATCGGCCCTCAAAAGAGGCGTGCCGGTTAAAGACATATGTGTGGCCGCTACATGGTCGTCTGTCCATACCTTTACACGTTTTTACAATTTGGATTCCTCCTCCAGTCAAGAGACTAGGTTTGGAAGGGCTGTACTGCATTCTATTCATCAATAGAAGACAGCGTGAAGTCAGTACTCCCTCCTCCAATAATAGAATACTGCTATGGGAGCCTATCTAAGATGAGGAATACGTCGGAGGACACAATCCCTTCGAAGAACAAGTTACTTCTTACCTTGTAACGTTCTTTCGACGGGATGTTCCTCCGACGTATTCCTCATCGACCCTCCCATCCATCCCCGCAGTTCTACTTCCCTTGTTGTTGCATCTTACGCTCCTTCAGGGTGATTAGTTAGTCCAGAAAGTATTATTGTGGGCTACAAAATGGAACTGAGCAACGGACGCTGCGCGCGGCCTTTATAGGCAGGATGACGTCGATACGGCGGCTGTCGAGGGACATCGACTCGGAGGACGTCGACGCGCAGCGCCCTCTAGAGAAAACATTTTCCGAGGCCAGCAGAGCTGGAAGGAGATATTTAAGATGAGAAATACGTCGGAGGAACATCCCGTCGAAAGAACGTTACAAGGTAAGAAGTAACTTGTTCGTCTGTTTCATCCATAAAGGTGCATCTGGCTGCCATCTCGAGATTTACTCGGAAGAGACGTTCAACTCCATTGTTCAGTGACAGCCTAGTTAAACACTTCCTTAAAGGGTTGTTTCGAACCTTTCCTCCCACGAAGAAGCTTCCTCCGATCTGGAGTCTAAACTTGGTTCTGGCAGCCCTGATGAAACCCCCTTTTGAACCAATGTCGTCGACGACATTAAAATTTTTGTCTTGGAAATTGGCTTTCCTGGTGGCCATTACTTCAGCTCGACGTCTGTCAGAAATAGAAGCTTTAGTGATCGACCCTCCGTATTTGAGGTTTTTCAGTAATAGTTGTGCTGGCCACTAACCCGCATTTCATACCTAAAGTGCCTTCCATGTTCCATAAACACGCTTCTATAGTGTTGCCCACATTTTTTCCAACACCGTCTTCGGTGGCGGAGAAGACTCTCCATACATTGGACGTGAAAACAGCTTTAAAATTTTATCTCCATCGCACTCAAAGCTTCAAAGACACGAGACAACTTTTCGTAGCTTATGGTCCTGCGGCTAAGGGTAAGGCGTTCTCCAAACAAGGACTATCCAGATGGGTGTCTTCGGCCATTTCTTATTGTCATTCCAAGGCCGGAACACCGCTAGAAAAGCGTCCAAGGGCCCATTCGACGAGATCTACATTGTTGTCGACGGCGTTGTGGTCCGGAATTCTGCTGGGGGATATCTGCCAGGCGGCTTCCTGGTCGGTACCACACACGTTTACCCGGCATTACTGTCTCGCACAGCAACATGCTGAAGATACACAGATGGGGCGTGCAGTACTACGTCACCTGTTCCAATAAGGTAAGCCCCAAGTGGGGGTTACACCCTTCGGCAACTATGCTTTAAAGTGTCGTGTCTTTCACTGTTAACATACTATAATGTAATGTGTTGCCATGGTAAATATGCATTGTGATTATTGTGATGTTGGTTTGCAAACATGCCTCCAATGTTGGGGGATACTGCTATACAATCTATTCTAAGCATGTGAATCCATGAAGGATCCAATGCTGGAGAAGGGAATAGTTTCTTACCTGTAACTCCATTTCTCCAGCATTGGTATCTTTCATGGATTCACATGCGCCCGCCTGCCTCCCCTGAGCATGCAAACCAGAGATCCCCCCCATACTACTTTGGGGCCGAAATCTGAGGGAGCCACGGGGGCGGGGCTATATATATACACCTCTTCGTCCTAGTGACGCTGGCGTGCGCGGCCCAAAACGACGTAGATATGACACAAAAGTGTCGGAATTTTTCCTATGGAAAATGTCTATATAACTTACCGAGGATTCCCAGCCTGACGGGGAATATTCTAAGCATGTGAATCCATGAAAGATACCAATGCTGGAGAAATGGAGTTACAGGTAAGAAACTATTCCCTTACCATACATTCGCTAACAAAGATGGCGTATTTTATAGCCTTCCCACAAGTACCTTCGGCTCTAAAAATGGCTAAAACCTTTCTGCAAACCATCTTCCGTCTTCATGGACTGCATATTAGCATATTGTCAGATGGAGGGCCTCAATACACTTTAGTCTATTGGAAACACCTTTGCAAGTTATTGGGTGTACAAAGAGCAGTAACTTCAGGTTAACTACCACAGTCAATTGGGCAAACCGAAAAGAAAAGCTAAATTAGCCCTTAGAACAGTGCTTGCGCTGCTTCATTTCTGCATCACCGGATAATTTGACTGACTTGCTTCCTTTTGCGAATTCATCTATAACTACTACATTCACACAGCTATGGGAGTCAGCCCTTTCTACTGTTCTTATAGTTTTTATCCTGTCGGTGTGCCTACAGTGACACCTCCTACTACTAAGATTCCATCTGTCGACAAACTTATAGACAACATACAGTCAGGCCATACAGTAACCCTACGTACTCAAACAGAATCTAGGGCTTCCAGCAAGAAACTTGCTGGAAAAAAACCAATGCAGGCACTGTCTTTTGCAGTTGGGGTTCTCGTGTGGCTCTCTTCACATTATTTACCAAGACATCTAGTGCCTTCAAAGTTGTCTGCAAGTTTTTTCGGACCATTCAGTATCACCCAAAACATTGGATTAGTGGCCCATAAACGCTTCTTACTTAAGTCCTGGTCTATGATGCACCCTGTATTTCACGTGTCTCAATTAAAACAAGACATACCAAACCGTTCCCATAGACTGGGATCTAACATCACCTGCATCTGTTGATACCAATTCCGGACCAGAATACGAAGTCGAGGCCATATGTGATTCCAGATATTACAGGTAAATCTTGCAGTATCTACTCGACTTGGAACGTTATGGTCTTCTGACCGCACATGGGAACCAGCTTTAGCAGTCTGTACTCCTGTTCTCCTCAGAAGATTCCATAAATCCCATCCCTGGAAACCAGGACCGTTGCGCCCACAGAGGCTACATACTGTTAGGAACCAAATGAACATCTCGTTGGTTTGGCACCAATTGAGAAAGACATCCTCATGGAGTATTTGCTCAATCAAGATGGTGCCATGTATTCTCAGTAAACCAACATAAAGGGAACGTTCTAGCAGATTTCAAGGTGGAGACCAGATTTGGGCAGAGCCACACTGGACTTGCCAGCAACACTACAGCATAAAGATCAGCTCAGCTGTAAGCTCTCTGCCTTGCTTTGTTTCTTACAAGCATTGAGGCAGTCAGTTTTTCTTTCCCTGTGCTTCACTACTGCTTCACCTCAGCTTTTCTCCACTTTGCTTCGCTTCTGAGCTCTTTACCTTCCCGTTCGTTATTTCCCCTTCCTGCGTTCTGCTGCTCGCTTCAGGATTCTGCAGCACTGGATTTCCTTGCGTACTGATTTTCCTCCAGAACGCCCAACATTTCTTTCAAATTCCTTGCTGCATCTCCGGAATCAAAGGTTTTTTTACCCTAGAGGGTTTCTCTTGGGCTCAGCCCTTTGAGCACACGCTGCCCTGTATATATCTGGCAGACTGATGTTCATTGTGGCTTTGTCCTATTCTCATCACTACCGCGAGAACCTGAGACCTTCAGAGACCTCTCCTGCTTCACATAACCGGTCAGTTCTTGCTAATTGTTAGAGATGCGTCCCTGGGCATGAGGCCAAAGATAAGTCTCAGAGTCCTGTTCTGGATTAGTTGAACGGGAGGAAGGGAGAAAGAAGTAAGATTGAGAAAGAAGCTGTTGCAGTTGTCCAGCCTAGACCGGATCATAGCTCTGGAGACATTGAGTTTCTGGGGGAAGTTGAGGAAAGGGAGAATGCCTCTCAGGAGGTGCAGCTGATGGTTAGCCTTCTTGGCAAGGTACTCGATGTGAGTAGAGGAGAGAGGAGTCAATGTTGACACCAAGGATTTTTGCCTCACAAGAGGGTGAGAGTAGGGGACCCATCGAGGGCTGCCAGAGGATAGAAGTAAAGGAGGGAGCTGGGGTCCCAATGAGAAGGATCTTGGTCTTATTGGCGTTAAGGCGGAGATCATTGGTAGTACACTATGCCTGAATAACAGTCAGGCAGTCGGGGATGAGAGAGGAGCCAAGGGGAATCAGTGAAGGGAAGCTTGAAGGTGAGGGTCATCTGTATAACACTGGAAGTGATCAGAAAAGGAGACCTTCAGGTGGGCCAGAGGGGGCAAGATAGATAGCCACGCGAGAGGATCGAAGCCTTGATGGACGCCGCATGTGGAGGGTGTGATAGGGGAGAGAAAAGAGCCCAGTTGAACCTGGGAAGGTAA
Organism: Ambystoma mexicanum; assembly: GCF_040938575.1. NCBI lineage: Eukaryota > Metazoa > Chordata > Amphibia > Caudata > Ambystomatidae > Ambystoma > Ambystoma mexicanum. The sequence goes on from NC_090921.1 coordinate 703,046,198, forward strand.
GTCGGAGAGGAATGCTATGATATGGCATTTATAACGCGCCTATACACAAGTGTTTCAAGGCGTGACGAGGCAAGGGAGGGGAAAGTGAGGGAAGACGGGGACTACGATCCTACTAGGCCAGGTGACATTGAGATTGCGCAAGTGCAGGGGAGGGGTGAAAGGGGAAAAGTGCAGGGGGAAAGGGGAGGGGGAATTGCAGTACATAGGATAACAGTAAAATAAATAAAGACCATAAATAAAAGTGCAGCCAGCTGGTGGCAAGTGCAGCCATCAGGTGTCAAGTGCTAGTATGGGCTGTAGGGATACAGAAACAGTCCCAAGTGCAAGGGTTGCCCGGGGGGGCAGTTCAGGTGTGCAACTGGCAGGGGGTGGGGGGAAGACCAGGGCCCGAGATCAGAGGGTAGCCAGGTAACCGGTACAGTTTCAGATTCAGCCAGATCATCAGGTGGCGAGAGGAGGAGAGGAAGGTCTTGAGGTGCTTCCGGAACAGGAGATGGTTCTCCTCAAGTTTGAGGGGCAGGGCAGCTGTTCCAGAGGGAGGCCCCAGCATAAGAAAGAGATCGATCACCAACTCGCTGCTTGGAGAAGCCACTAACCCTGAGGGAGTTGGAGGCGGATGAGAGAAGAGCTAGAGAAGAAAGATATTTAGGAAGAGAGAGTTGACGGTATTGAGGTCCCAGGCCCTACAAGGCCTTGTGGACAATGCAGAGTTTTTATTAACTTAACCTTGCCGCCACTGGGAGCCAGTGCAGATTTCAGTCCTGGAGATATATGATCCCTGGGCTTGAGGCCAAGGACAAGTCTTGCAGTCCTGTTTGGATGAGTTGCAGAGGGAGGAGAGTAGAGGCAGGCAGATTTAGAAAGAAAGAGGCTGTTGCAGTAGTCCAGTCTAGAGAGAACCAGAGCTGTCTAGGCAGTGAGCTTCCGGGGAAAGGAGAGGAAAGGAAGAATACTTCTGAGGAGGTGCAGCTGGTAGTGACTTCTTAGAGATATGAGGAGAGAAGGAAAGTGTGTAGTCGAAGATGACACTGAGATTTTTAGCCTCACTGGTGGCAGCAGGAGGAGGGCCAAGATAGGCCGGCCAGAGAGTGACAGGAAAGGAGGGAGCAGGTGTGCTTTTGAGGAGAATCTCGGTCTCACTGGCATTAAGGTAGAGATCATTGGTGCCACACCACTCCTGGATGGCGGACAGGCAGTCAGAGATGATAGAAGAAGAGGTGGCTGAAGGGAGCCTGAAAATGAGCGGCGTGTCCTCTGCATACCACTGAAAGTTGGGGCATAGAGCGGTAATGCATTGGGCAAGAAGTGCCAGGTATTGGTTGAACAGCCACAGAGAGAGGGTAGACCCCTGTGGAACAACACGGGTAGAGATAGAGGAGAGGAAGGACCCAAGTTGGACCTGGGAGGGTCGATCGGAGTGGAAGGTAGTCCGCCAAGCCAGGGCCTGATCGGTAATACCCAGGTTATCATGGAGACAGTTGAGCAGGATGGCATGGTTGACCTTGTCGAAGCCAGATAGGGATCAAGTAAGATGAGGACACAGGGGGTGTTGGAAGTGAGGTTGGAGAGCAGGTTTTCACGGATGTTCAGGAGAGCAGTTTCTGTGCTTCTGGCAGCTCTGAAGCCAGACTGATGGTCATGGAGACAACCAACAGATTCAGAGTGAAGGTTAAGCTGGGAGATGGTCAGTTGTTCCAGGAGTTTGCCCAGCAAAGGAGTGATGGAGATTGGACGATAGTTAGCCGAGCAGGACGGGTTGGTATAGGGTTGCTTAAGAAGGGGGTGCACAAGTGAATGCTTCAGGTGGAGGCGAAGACTCCAGTGATGGAGTGGTTGCAGAAATCAGCCAGAGCAGGAGCCAGGGTGTGATCCTTCATGGTTTTGAGGAACAGGGGTGAACCTGTTTTGACAAGACTTTCATAGATGGACTTGTCTAGAAACATTGTCTGAGGAGAACAGGGGAAAGGCAGAGCAGGAGGGAGGAGAGGTGGCCGAAGGGCCAGAGGAAGAGCAGGGATTAGAGAGAGGAGCAGGAGTGGAAGAGAGGACAGGATGTCCTGAGTTTTATAGATGAAATGAGAAGCCAGGGCCGTGCAGAGGGCCTGACAGGGGACAAGGGACGCAGAGACTGCAGCAGTATTGGCCAGCTCCTTGCAGATTTTAGAGTTCGGCCGAGTTGTTAGATGCCGCAGAGACGCAGGCTTGGATGTGGGCTCTCTTCTTGGTGTGGACAGAGAGCCAGTATTGCCATTGGAGCAGGTGGCAGGCCAGTTTGTCAGAGGATGTACCAGAAGCACACCATTTCCTCTCAGCCTTCCTGCACTTGCGTTTAAGGGTGACGAGGTCTGATCGTACCAAGAGTTGCATGAGGTCAAACAGTCCAGTGCCTGGCCTGTGATGCCAAGTGAGTGACTTTGTGGACCTGTCGGGTGCCTGAGTGTAGGCAGATCCCCTCCTTACCTGCGGCGGCCTCTGGACCACGGGGAGAGAAGCACTGCAGCAGCAGCAGCGGCTCTGCAGGGAACGCAGACAAGGGAACCCCAGCACCAAAGGGGCGCTGTGATAACCCACAACACAGGGCCTGCAGCGCCGCTCCACCTGTCAGTCAGCTGGAGTCCGCGAAGAGGAGGGCAGCCACCACTAACCAACCAGGGAGATCAAATTAATAAAGATGGCCCACATGAAGGCCCTATCCACCTGGCCAGGAGGGATTTGGATAATGCTTAGTTTAAAAGGCCCTGCAGGGCCATGTGTGTTCCAGCGTCCCAGGACCACAGCAGGGTCCATGTTGGAAAAGGGGTTGGGCTTACTAGCCTTTTGAAGACCTCCCCTGACCATCCCCTGTCGCACACACCCCCCTGGACCCAGGTAAGATATTGGTAATTGTAAGTGCCCAATCCTGGGAGAGAGTGGGATATTTAAGGTGTCACGATGTAAGTTTGGGTTAGTTTGGTGAGGACAGGAGGAGATGGAGGACTTCTGATAGACCAGTGAATGCAAGAGCGTTTTGTAGTGCAGAGGATAGTGTTACGGAGGAGGGTCTGTAGAGTGTTTGTATGAGGGCGGAGTGTGAGCAGTAGAAGTAAAGTGAGAGTATGAGTAGTAGAGCGGGGTAGTAGTGGTTAGGAATAGAGGTAGGTGGGGGGGAGTGTAGCGACCAAAGGATATTAGTAGTACAGTGGGAATTTGGAGAAGGGTGCGCAGGGCACCATACCCCTGAGGGTTTTGCAATAGTGAGCGAGTTGTGCAGGGCACCATATCCCTGAGCAATCTGGAAGATAGTAGAGCGAGTTAGTGATAGAAGAGTGAAGTGAGTGCGAGAATATTGGAGTAGCTATTAGTACAGAATTGAAGAGGAGTTGGGATTATAAGAATCGTAGGAGGTAAAGAAGTAGAGTGAGGAAGGAGGGAAAAGGAATAACAGAAGTCCGTCCAGTCCCACAGGTTCTTGTCTGCGGAAGCTGCTGAACCCCATAGACCCCCAGAAAAGTTTGTTCAACTGCTCGCTAAAGAACAGCTGAGATCCTAACTTCTCCAGGGGAAAGGGGAAGTGGAGAACATCAAAAAGAACAGATTCTGGTCTTCTGCCAAAGGCACCAATCTGCAGAGGTTGAAAGAACAAGAAAACAGATTACAATCTCTCAAATTTCCTGTTTCCCCTCTTTATCCCAAGTAACCTTTTATACCTATGATCCTCAGCGAGGAGGACTTGAATATTGTTCACTGGGTTATTGAAGAAAAAGAACTTCACTGGACAGAGTGACTTCCAATCTTTGCTTGGAAAAAAAGTCTTTACAGTTCTTTTAAGTTTAGATGAGAAAAAACATTGACTTGAAATTGACATGTGCCCCGTCAAAACTAAGTCTGCTCTCCTTTTACCAGAGTCTTCTCTTTATGCTGCTTCCTGTAAAATTGAACAAAATAGAACGTTTTAAAATATTTAACAGGTTAATATTTTCTATGGGTTGTTGCCTTGAAGAACTCAAAACCTCTTCTAGTAAACGCAAAGCTCTAGACTAGTGAAAATGTAACTCGTCAGCTTCTCGCACATGTGCACTTGTTTAATATCAGTTCCGAGCTCAAGAAGAGTGTAGCACTGTGCGCCTGCTTTTCGCGCATGCATGCTGACTGATTGTCCATTCCATCTGAGCTTTCGCAAGGTCAGGCAACTTAAAACGATACAGATCGGCTTTGTCTCCGCTCATGTGCGCATATCAATATGGAAACCAAAACACATAATCTTCAATCTCCTGCTTGGAAACTCCTCCTGAAACTAATACGCAAATTGAAACTGACCTAAACGTCAAGCGCACTCGCTCTCCTGACCGTCTTTTTAAAAAACTAAAGTCTGAATTCCAAGATGTCGGCCGGCAATGAGTAGACGTGGCGACAGCTGCTCTCCAGCCCCTGGGTATAATAAACAGCGGTTCCAACTTGAAACTGCAGGCCCGGAGAAGCGCACACCACCCACAAAGGAACACACCTTTCGGGAAGGAGTAAGTGCAGGGGAAGACACCGACATTGAAAAGGTGAAACGCGCAGAGACAACGGCCCGGACAGGCCCAGAGAACATCCGGTGGCTGCAGATTCCACTAAAGAGCGGAAAGTGAGACCGAGGGACGGCGGCAACCAGCTCATCCCCCTGCAGGTGACCACGGAAGGTGAAATGAGTGCGCGCAGGAGGGGTGAAGGGGCAGAGAACGGGGAGAGGCCGCGTGGAACCGACAAGGAAAGGAAGGTATCGCAGCCCGCCGCCGACAAGTGAGCAAACTGGCTCGGAGATCGGTCTGGCAGAGGACCCGGGCACACTGCACCAACCAACAGAGTGACCTGCGAGGCCTAGGTTGGCGTGAGCTCACCCCCAACAAGAGGGGGGCAGATCAGCAAGGGACCCGGCCAGTGTGGTCCCGACTGCCGGTGACCTGGGCAGCACACTCTGCATCACAACAGCGAGCCCTAGTTGGGGACAAGGAAGGTCCGGACCAGAGTGTTGTGAGCCGAAGGAGGGTGCCCTCACGGCCCAGGGGACAATCCCCAGAGAAATCCGTGGCCGTCGGCATCACTGGTTGGAGGGGGGAGGCCTGAAGGCAGACAGCGGGGAGCAACACAGGGAGCTGTGGAAGGAGGGTTAAGGGCCCCGACAGCCACCCCAGATCAACCTGAGCGGCTCGCAGGACACAGCGAAATAGAGCCCCAGGAGAGGAGGGTAAGAAACATGAACTGTCGCTGTGCACGTACAGCAGAAGGCCCACAACGTGGGCCTTGGGACTCCCAACCGGAGTGGCCGAGGTGGACGGGGGGAGCATCTGCAACCCCACTATACCAGGAGTCACGTTGGCCGGGCGGTTCATGCCGCACGCCAGCAGGGAACCCTAACGGGCAACAAGGAAGGCACATGCGGGGAGGCCGAGCACTGGAGGAGGGCGCCTCCCGCCTTAGGGTCCACTCGCCAAAGATAGCCACAGCGCGCGGGCAACACCGGCTCCCCCCACAAGGAAGTAGAGATCCGGAGGGAGAGAAACGCAGAGAGTCTGTGACCCACAAGAAAGGAGGAGAGAGCCGAAGGGCGGCTAACGAGGGGTAACCTCAGGAAGAGCCTAGGGAGCATGGAGGCACCCAGCGGTAGCCAGGAATGGCCTGGGCAGCACCCAGGCCATGGCGAGGGATAGCCCAGAGGAAAGAGGGAGGAGGCCAGGAGACCCAGACAGCCCGGGAAGAGCAAGGACGATCACACCCCGGGACAAGCAAGAGGTCTGCTCTCGAAGGGGAAGGTGCAACTCAAACGCCAAGAGGAACCCAGCCGGGGCAACTGAGGAGGTCAGAGAGACTGCCCACATCTCCACATTTACAGAGGTTGTGGGAACGTGGCGGAGGGCAAGGGGCAGAAGGGCCTTGGGAGGACCAGGATGGAGCGCGGACAGGACCGATGACCCTAAATGGGAAGTGTCCCCAAGGACCTTAATCTGTTGGCCACACAGAAGGGCAAGATAGGAGACTAGGCCAAGAACAAGTATCTGGGGCCCACTGGAAGAAGCGCGGACTGCCAAGCGTAAGGGCGGAGAGGAGAACGACAAGAGAAGGTGACAAGGGCCAGCAGGGGCTTGGGAAGCCTGCGAGGATGACAATGGGGTAGCAGACTACCTGGAGAGTGGGGGGCCTGACCTCCCCCACACCCCTAAGGCGAAGGAGGCCCAGCAGGCATAATATAGGGGGCCGGCACTCCACAGTAACAAGCACGACAGAAGGGGGATCTCCCTCTCCCCAGATGTCAACTAAGGGGAAGAGCTGCCAGATGAAAGCAGGCCAGCTCACAACGGCTACCCCAGGCACCCTCAAACATGTGGCCAGTGAGGGGGGCCGCAGACAGGGGCATAAACCGTGGTGACGTGGATGGGGAAGAAGGCCAGGCCCTAATGACAAAGCTAGACTTAAGGGGAGAAATGCAAACCCTCCAAGAGACCCTGGCAAAGACTATTCAAGACCAGTGCCTGCTAATGAGGTCTGACCTCAACACAACATTGGCCGAAATGAAGCAGATGATTGGGCAGCTGTCAGAACGCCCAGATTTAGTCGAAAGGGGCCTGCAGGAAATCGATAAAGAGACGATTGAAATCTGCGAGGGTATTGAACGACTTAACGTAGCTACACAAAACATGGAACTTCAGTTGGAGGACCTTGAGAATAGGTCACGAAGAATCAATATTAAAATAAAGCACCTGCCAGAAACTGTAGCGGATAGAGATCTAGAGGTGCAGAAGATTTTAGTGGAAATTTTGGGGGTGGGAGGTTGGGGGGGGTCCCGAAACAGTGCACCTGGACCAGATCCATAGGGTGGAAAGGCTAAACAAGGGACCTTATGCCAGGCCCAAGGATGTATTGGCAGCATTCACCCATAACGGGCTGAAAAAAGCAGTCCTCCGGGCGGCCACACGGCAGGAGCCAATCCTCTACAAAGGCCAAGAGATTGCTTTGTTCCAAGACCTAGCAGCATGCTGGCAGAACGACGTCTAATGAGCCCAATCTTCAGAAGGCGGATCAAAAAGGGTAGCAAGTACAGATGGCCATTCCTTTTGGGTCTGGTTTTGAGTGAGAAGGGAACCAAAAACGCCAGACATAATACACATGGAGATAGCGGAAGGCACGCCCAAAGAGGCGCCCAGATGAATGGAACAGAGGATGGACACTAGTGGTCGGTGGGAATGGACACTAGTAGGGGAGAGATGTTGAGGAGGAGCGGCTCTGAGGGGGCCGCCCCCAAAGGGAAGAGGGCCTGAATAGGAACAGCCTGGAGAGAAACAAAGGGGAGAAGAGCCCGCCTTAGGCCATTTTAAATAAGTACAGGGGGTGGTGGACACCCTAATTAAGAGAAAGGGGAGGGGAATGGGGAACATAAAACATGTTGGAACCAGTAAGGGTGATGGCACCTGAGGGAGGGAGGAGGTCGCAGGGTGGGGAGGGGAGGCGGGGGAGGCACTTCCAAGTTGGGGGGGGGGGGGAAGAGCAGTGGCGTGGGGGTGGCACAGGCAGCACGGCAAACCAAAGTTCAGACAATTGGGCGGGTTCCAGTTTAGGAGCAAGGGAAGGGTGGAGAACATCCCACAGGGGGCACGAAGATGTGACTAGTCAAATTAGGGTAGAGGGGCTATGGAAGGGGGGGAAAAGGCGCAGAGCGAGACCCAAGATGGAATCAAATGCATGACACATAATGTGGATGCGGAGAAGACAATTGACCGGTTGGAGTGGCCGTTTCTCTTGAGGGTCATGGACAAAATGGGGCCGGGGGGGGGGTCGACTTCCTCAAAATGGTACAAGTAAACTATAGGAACCTGACAATCCGCCTAGCGGTTAACGGCTCGATGACAAGGCCAGTGAAGTTGGGCAGGGAAACTAAACGGGGGTGCCCGCTCTTGCCCCTCTTATATGCAATTTACTTGGAACCCGCTTTTGCAGGCCATAAGGGAAGAGGGGGAAATGTGCGTGATTCCCTTTGGGGGGTACAGCACGAAGTGGCAGCATTCGCTGACATGTTGCTAGCGCTCACAAGCCCCAAACCGTCTCTAGCGGCATGTGTAGCAGTACTAAATAGGTTCAGGGAAGTGTCGGGACTGAAAATTAATCTAGGGAAATCAGAGCTAATGAACCTAACGCTCGGGGATGCATGGGAGTTGAAAGCAATATCACTATTCCTTTGGAGCCCGGGAGGGATTAGATACATGGGGATCAAAATTACACTGTCCCTAACAGGATGGTATGCAGCAAACTTCCCTCCCACTCTAAAAGCTATAAAGGGGGAATATCTGAAATGGAGAAATCGAAGGGTGTCCTGGATGGGCAGGATGGCAGTGGTGAAGATGGTCACTCTGATGCAATTACTTTACCTATTCCAAGCAATCCCGCTACTAATATCCAGGGACTTCTTCAAGGAGTTGGGAAAGATAACGAGGGAATTTGTATGGGAAGGCAAAAAGACGCGGATAAGCCGCATTCTACTAGAGGCCTCGAAAAGGAGGGGTGGTCTGGCCTTTCCTAACTTCCACCTGTACTATGTGGCGGCGCAAATGGGGGTGATCGGGGAATGGTTCCTTCAAGATCAGGGGAAGCAATGGACCCAGATGCACAGAGCGGTGGGTCAACATGGTCTGGGGGGAGGTCCTGTGGCTCCCACGCAATAGCAGACCACAACACCTGTACAAGAGCGCAATTACAAAAACCCTAGCAGACACATGGGATAGAGTGGTCAAAGAAAAAGGGATGATGACATACCCCTCATCGTTTACCCCTATATTCAACAACAAAGAGTTCAAACTGGTGAGGGAGATGGGGGGTGGGGGGGCTTTGACATATGGAGGGCTGGGGGCTGCAGGAAGATCAGGGACATGTTCACGGTGGACAGGATTAAGTCCTTCCAAGAATGTCAACGAGACTTTACAGTGGGAGGAGGCAAAAGGCTGCAGTACTTTCAAATAAGGCACTGGGTCATGAGCAAAGAAGTGAGACGAGCCGTCACGCGACAGCTCGCTCAATTCGAGAAGTTACTCTTGACCGAGGATGGCACCAAGGGCCTAATATTGAGCCTCTATAGACAGCTATAATGAGCGGCCCTGCAAAAAAGATGGGCATACATGGATAGATGGGACCGAAGGCTGGGGAGGGAAATAACTACGGAGTGGGAAAGCATATGGAGGAAAATAACAAAAGTAGCAAAAGCAGCACAAGTGCAGGATGCATGGGATAAATACCTGTATGGATGGCACAACACACCAGCACGCCTGAATGGCATGTACCCGGGAGCAACGCAAGATTGTTGGAGTGGGTATGGAGGAGAGGGAACTGCAGCCCGCATCTGGTGGGACTGCCCCAAGATCTGCCCTTTTTGGGGAATAATTCTCCAAGCACAGGCTTTGGGCGATGGGTACAGACCCCAAATTATTCCTCATGGGGATGAGGGAAGAGGGGGTGGACGGGAGTCGACGGGGAAGGGACGGGGTCAGGGTGATTCTACCAGTAGCGGCCATGAACCTCATAGCACAAAAGTGGAAAGGGCCCATGATGCCGACGGAACATGATTGGATCCGTAAAATTGGGAGCTGGTAGCTCTGGAATGGCCCGCCTAAGTCTCGAACAACAACTTGCAGCAATTTGCCTCAGGTTGGGGAGAGACACCTTCCTGAAAGGAGACTTTATGGTGCTATGGTGCCCGCAGAGACAAACTCTTGGACTTGCAGTGATCCGGAAGATCAGGGAACTCATCAAGGTGAGGACAGAATAGACGAGCTGCCTGTGGGGGGGGGGCACGAGGGGGAGAAGCAAGGGGGGGGGGAGAAGTTTAAATTGTTGAAATATCTGTAAAGAGATGTTTAAAAAAGAAATCGGAGTTACTACCTCATTCAAAATGCGCCTTTTCCTCTTTGTGAGATGCACACTCTGAAGATATTAACTCCTACTTATTTTACTTGCCCTTAACTGTTCTCTCACACAGAGAGAGTTGCGATCCAACTGGAAAATAGCAGAATTCCCTAACTAAATACTTAAAACTTTTAGATACTTTAGTCTCAATTACTGAAAACTTGCAATCTTTTCTTTTTTTCATTTTTTTTTTTTACTTCAGTCTCTGCTCTTCAGAAACATGCACTTCCACCATTGAAACTGGATGTCTTTTCCCTCGTAGATGTCAATCAAGAAGACGTTCTTTCGAAGGGATTGTGTCCTCCGACGTATTCGTTATCTTTGATAATAAGTTTCCAGCTTGCTGACCTCGGAAATGTTTTCTGTAGAGGGCGCTGCGCGTTGATGTCCTTCGACGGCCACCGTATCGGCGCCAAAGTCACCATGCCCATAAATAGCCACGCGCTGCCTCCGTTGCTCAGTTCCGTTTTATCGCGCTTCGTGGGGCCTCGGAACGTCGTTGCTCAGTTCAGTCAGGATAACTAACTATTTCTACTCGAATATTCCTTATCGTTCTCGATGGCTTCTTCATCAGAACCGACGACGCCGCAATGCGGCTTCTAGAAATGCCGAGACTGCGGTAAAAAAATGTCAATAACGGATCCACACAGGATTTGCTTATGGTGCTTGGGATCCGAGCACCATTGTTCGGAGTGTGAGGACTGCATGTCCATGACGGCGAAAGCCATGAAGGTGCGCAAGGGGAAGCTTGAGAGAGTTAAGTCAGCCAAAACCTCCTCGAAGGTTTCATCGGCTGAGTCGAGGCATTCGTCTCCTCGCCGTCAAAAACATTCCCATTCTAGATCTCGAAGTAGCTCCCACCATTCGTCGAGATCAAGACACTCAAAAAAGGGACGTCGAAGGTCCCAGTCCTCATCGTCTTCTGTGTCCCCAGAAAGGGTCTCCTTTTCCACTAAACACAGTTCTCAAGCTGAGTGGGAGGAATTCAGAAAGAAAATGTTAAGCGTCTTCGAGAACGCGGCCTCGACCCCCTCGAAGACAGCTGAGGGTGATACCCCGGGTGAAAAACCCAAAAAATCGAAAAGCCGCGAGTCGCAGCACCCGCCGAAATATTCCACCCGAGAGCGCCATGAGCCATCGGGTAAGAAGGCACCATCTTTGACGCCGTCGTCGAAGATTCCCTCGACGCACGGATCGGCGCCATCGACGCCGTTGTCGAAGGGTTCCTCGACGCATCAGTTGGTCGATTGACTCGACGCCATCGTCGACGCCGATGAAAGAGAGGACCAAGGCCACTCCACAGCCAACGGATTTCAAGGGCCTCCGGCACCACGCCTAGACCGTCGTCTATGCCCTCGAGTAGGATCCCGATCCTCTCGAGTTCTTCTAGACCCCTTCCAGTTTTTCCGACGCAGTTTTCGGCGCCTTCAAAGCCTGTTACATTAGCGTCGATGACATTGACGTTTTCTCGTCCAATAACGACAAGTTTGGCTCCCTCTGCCCTAGAGATGGGTTTTACTCCATTTCAGAGGTCAGACTGCCCTGGACTTTCTTCAATTTATGAAGAGGGGGAAGATTCTGACCAGGAAACATTCGGGTTACAGAGGACCACACTGCCTATTGCAGAGGATTTCACCTCTGAGGAAAGAAGGCTGAAGGACCTGAAGGAGTCAATACATGAGGCAAGTGGGCTGGACACTTCCCTAGAAGTGGAATTTGTTGAGCCAGACCCAGGGGAACATGCCGAAACACCCTATAGAACCCTGATGGCAAGAATCATTGAATTTATGGGTTGGTCTGCGCCTTCACCTGTTTTTCAACAGGATGACCTAACATATATATTAGACAAAGGCCCACAGGAGGACCGGGAGGTCCCCTTCCATGCAGCCTTACATAGGAAAATTGCATCTAATTGGGAAACTCCCGAAGTTATCCCTGCAGTCAATAAAAGATTGTCAACCAAGTATAGGGTAGCGACTCCAGAGAGCCTGGTGGTTCAAGCGGCAACTTCATCTAGCAATAGGACTGCTTACCCTACTGTCCCACAGGATAAAGATGACAAGAGGTACGACTCTATGGCGAAGAAAGTTTTCTCTGCCTGTAGTATGGCGTTGAAGTCCATCAACGCCACCTGTACGCTCGCCAGGTTCAGTCACACACTATGGGAGTGTGCTTCATCAGCGGCTGACTGCATACCCGAAGGAGAGGAAAAGGAAGCCTTCCTTAACATTATTAAAGATGGCAAGGATGCCATGTGCGAATCACTTCAAACTGGCATCGATTCCGCTGACAGTATCAGCAGGGCCATGGCGGCAAGTACAATAAACCGCAGGCATGCGTAGTTGCGAAAGTCGGGATTTGCTCCAGATGTACAGGCCAGACTTTTGAATATGCCCTTTGACGGCTCTTCATTATTCGGGAAAAAGGCTGATGACAGTCTGGAAAAGTTAGACTTCTAAAGCAGCAGCAAAATCTTTAGGAGCTGCTATCCGCCAACCTTCTTTTCACTCCTCAGGAACCTCTGAAAGAGGAAAGTCCTTTCGCAATTATTCCGCATTCGGGAAAGGCAGAGGACAGCCGGTTCAAAGAGGCCAAAGGAGATCCACCCGAGGTGGACGGGTCAAAAGTACTAAGACCGCAGCAGGTGCCTCTTTACCCTTCGCATCTGCATCAGCCGCCCCCAAACCACTCTGAGGCCTTTCCACACAATACACCTGTAGGGGGCAGGTTAACTCACCATCTGACGGAATGGCAGGCTATAACGTCAGATGCTTGGGCATTGGAAACAGTTGCCCAAGGTTACTGCCTACCCTTTCTACACATTCCTCAGAGTCATCCACCGGGGAACAGCTCTCTAAAAGTTCCAGATCCGCTCCTCTTGCAGGAGATTATAGACCTGCTAGAGAAAGGTGCCATAAAACCGGTACCTGTAGCGGACAGGAACAAGGGCTGGTGGTACTCCCACTCCCCCCCTACTTTCTCATACCAAAGAAGGAAGGAGGACTGAGACCCATCCTGGACTTAAGATAATTGAACAAGTTCCTCAGGAAGGACAAGTTCAAGATGGTAACTCTCTCTCAGATCCTTCATGCCCTCCAGGACTGGCTGGTATCTCTGGACCTTCAGGATGCTTATTTCCATGTGCCAATCCATCTCAAACGCAGGAAATACCTGAGGTTCGCAATTGGCGACTCTCATTATCAATTTCGAGTTCTGCCATTTGGGCTGACCTCTGCCCCGAGGGTCTTCATCAAGCTGATGTCGGTAGTGGCGGCGAGTCTAAGATGGGAAGGGATCCACGTCTACCCCTACCTGGATGACTGGCTGATCAGGGCTGTATCTTCGGAACAAGCCCAGGCCCAGCTAGATTATGTCTGCCACTTCCTTCACAGACTGGGCTTCTCCGTCAATTTAAAGAAGTCACAGATGATACCATCACAGAGACTCCAATTCATTGGAGTGGTCCTGAACACTTCCCTGGGAAAAGCCTCGCCACCAGAGGTGAGGGCTCAAGATATTCTACAGATGGTCACCAAGTTTCAAGATGCCTAACGTCTCCCAGCCTTCGACTTTTTGGGGTTGCTAGGCCTCATGGCATCCTGCATCTTCCTTGTGCCAGAGGCTCGCCTGAGAATGAGATCTCTTCAGTGGGGACTGAGAAGTCAGAGAACATCTTGAAAGGAGAACTGTTTTGGCAACCATGGCCGGAGATAACAGTAGTCATAGACGCCTCACTCACGGGGTGGGGAGCCCATGCCAACGACTTGACCATCAGCGGTCGTTGGTCTCCATCGGAGTCCAGACTACACATCAACCTATTAGAGCTGAGAGCAATCAGACTAGCGCTGAAAGCTTTCCTGCCATCAGTACAGGGGAGAAATGTCCTGATAATGACGGACAACATGGTGGCCATGCACTACCTCAACAAAAGAGGAGGCGTAGGATCACTGCCACTGTGCAGAGAGGCGATGCAGCTCTGGTTTTGGGCAATCCAAGAAGGAATCTCTCTATCGGCTGTCCACCTAGCCGGAGAGAAGAACTTGACGGCGGACGCTCTGAGCAGGCAGAGTACAGTCTCCCACGAGTGGGAACTAGCTCGGGAAGTCCTTCAAGAGATCTTCGCCCTTTGGGGAACCCCTCAGGTGGATCTGTTCGCCACAAGCAACAACAAGAAGTGCACTCTCTTCTGTTCAAGGGAATTTCCCCCGAGAGGAGCTCTAGGAGATGCGTTCGTAGTGGACTGGGAGTTTCCACTCCTTTATGCGTTCCCTCCAGTCCCTGTTATTCCACAAATGATCAGGAGGTTGAGAAGATTCCGGAAGACCATGATCCTAATTGCCCCGGATTGGGCCAGGAGAATGTGGTACCCGGACCTTCTAGATATGTCCATCTGTCCTCCAATCCGTCTTCCACTCAAAGAGAATCTTCTCTCGCAGAAGGGAGGTCAGGTTCTCCATCCAGACACCAGAACCCTCAACCTTCACGCTTGGCTTCTGAAAGGTTGAGGTACAAGGATTGGGATCTCCCTGATGACGTCATGGAGGTGTTGCTTTCGGCCAGAAGACCGGCAACAAAGTCTTTATACCGCTGCCGTTGGAACAAATTTTGCAGCTGGTGTAGGGAAGAGAATATCGACCCTTTTTCATGTGGTACACCAACAGTGTTATCGTTTCTACTCTACTTGGCAAACTCAGGCCTTCAAGTGGGCACTGTAAAAGGCTATCTCACAGCGCTTTCTATCTTCAAGCGCACTGCGGAGTAACCATCGTATTTCAAACTTCCTCTAGTGGTACAATTTCTCAAGGGACTAACTAATGTTTACCCTCCAAAACCATTCCAGGTTCCCTTATGGGACTTAAATTTAGTCTTAAACTTCTTAATGGGCACTCCATTCGAACCACTTCACTCTTGCGCGCTGAGATTTCTCATGCTTAAAACTGTCCTATTGGTAGCACTAACATCTGCTAGGAGGGTGAGCGAGCTACAAGCTCTCTCCTGTAAACCCCCACATACAATCTTCCACAAGGACAAAGTTGTCCTACAGGTGAAGCCTAATTTCCTCCCTAAGGTGGTTTCTGAATTTCATATTACTCAGAAAATTACCTTACCTTCGTTCTACCCTCCTCCCCATCCGGGGAAAGAGGAGGAAAGGCTACATAGGCTGGACCCTAGGCGAGCTCTCAGCTTTTACATCAGCAGAATGGCTAGGATCAGGCAAGCAGACCAACTGTTTGTAGGTTACTCAGGTCACAAGTTGGGACTACCCTTAACAAAACAAACCATCTCCAGGTGGATTATTTTGGCCATCCTGGAATGTTATAGACTAGCAGGGAAAGAGCCACCCCAAAATCTCAGGGCTCATTCAACCAGGGGTATCACAGCCTCTTCGGCTCTCCAAAGAGGGGTACCGGTCCGGGACATATGTGCGGCTGCCACATGGTCTTCCGCACATATATTCACAAAATTTTACAATCTGGATTCCTCCACTGCTCAAGAGACCAGATTTGGCAAGGCCGTATTACATTTGGTCCATCCCTAAAGGGATACATAACACTCTCACTCCCACCTCCGATTACATGCCACTGCTATGGGAGTCTATCAAGGATAAGGAATACGTCAGAGGACACAATCCCTTCGAAGAACAAGTTACTTCTCATCTGGTAACGTTCTTTCGACGGGATGTTCCTCCGACGTATTCCTTATCGCCCCTCCCATCCATCCCCGCAGTGATAACTTCCCTTGTGGTTGCAGCTTACGCTCCTTCAAGGTCAATAACCAATTCAGGCATGACTTTTCTTATGCTACAAAACGGAACTGAGCAACGGACGCAGCGCGTGGCTATTTATGGGCATGGTGACGTCGGCGCCGATACGGTGGCCGTCGAAGGACATCGACTCGGCGGACGATAAGGCGCATCGCCTTTTACAGAAAAAAATTCTGAGGCCAGCAAGATGGAAACGTATTATCAAAGATACGGAATACGTCGGAGGAACATCCCGTCGAAAGAATGTTACCAGGTAAGAAGTAACTTGTTCTTCTCGCTTAAAAACACTGGAACGTACACAAAACATTACCTTCCTGATCTTCACTGGACAATGAAAGGCAGTTTAGAATGTTTGCTTTGACATCAAGAGCCAATCTGAACCAATCAGCACCCGGCTCCTTCTCCACCATGATGGATTGGGGAAACTATCTTCTGGAAACACAATTGTTAAGGCCCAAACCAAAACTCATGACTAAATAATGATGATCAGACCCTAACCAGAAATAATCTAACTAATAAATCAACCCAGACCTGACAAAGTAGAAGGATAGTTGGGAGTAGAATCATTAATAAGAACAGGAGTGGGAAAGGAACTAAGATCGAAGGGTGGAGGTGGAAAGGCGGAGTGAGAGATTGGAAGGGACAGTGATGTGGTGGGAGGAGATTAGTTTACGAGGTTAGATTAGTGAAAAGCCAGGAGTGAGAGGTTGTATAAGGAGTGTACGTGACACTGGGTGAAAGAAGGCACCATTCCCCATTCCCCATCAACTAACCATGGATAGAAGAGGAAGAGTTAGAAATTCCCTATGGAGTCAGATTGCCAACGACTTGGGGAGAACACCTATAGTTGTAATGAGAAGAGACAGTTGGGGGTTACCTTTCAGTAGACTACTAACCCCGGTAGGGAAGTTGGAGGTGGGCTCCCAAGCCTGGGGAAGCTGAGAGGAAAGGGCCGTCCCTAGCTCCAATATTATCAATTCTTTTTAAAAACCCCAAGCGATTGAAGAGAAGAATTATCTATTTTGACAATTGAGATTTTAAATAAACACCCTTAAGCTGATATTCGAGAGTCAGCATGGTTATTTGCGGCAGACAGCCCTGACACGTGTGTCACAGCTGATTTGTCAGGGTGGCATGAATGACCGTGTCGAAGGCAGAGGAAAGATCCAGAAGGGTAAGAACGGATTGAGAGTTGGTATCGAGATTTGAGAGCAAGTCATGCCTTCGGCTGCCCTGAAGCCTGATTGGTGGTCGTGGAGACCAGTTATATCAGTTGGGAGATGACCAGCCTCTGCAGGAGTTTGCTCAGGAAGGGGCTAATGGAGCAAGGGCGGTAGTTAGCCAGGCAAAACAGGTCAGCGGAGGGCTTTTTGAGGAGAGGATGACCAAGGGAGAGCTTGAGGGGAAGCAGGAAAGAACCAGTGGCAAAGCAGTGATTACAGAAATCAGCCATGGCTGGCCCAAGGGAGGCAATGTTGTCCTTGAAAGTTCTGGAGGAGCATCAGAGCTGGAGGAGACTTTCATAGAAAGTTCTTGTCTAGAGACCTCATCCGTTGCTATGAGTGAGAAAGAGGAGAGTAGGACGGAAGGGTGGGGGGGGCAAGGGAGGCCTGAGAGCAGAGGGAGGGGTCTAGAGGAGAGTGAGGATAGGAGGTCCTGAGTTTTGGTTAAGAAGTGGGAGGCCAGTCAAGTACATAGGGTCAGTGATGGCAGGGGAAAAGTGGAGGCTGCAGTAAGATTGGCAAGTTCCTTGCATATTCCAAACAGTTTGCCTGTCTTATTAGTGGCCCTATAGATATGGGCTCTTCTTCGTTTGGATGGAGTCTCTGTATTGCCTTTGGAGTAGGCGGCAGGCCAGTCTGTCTGAAAATGTACCTGATACCTGCCACTTCCGCTCAGCAACTCTGCACTTGCATTTCAGAGAGGCTAGGCCAGTCATACCAGGTATTGCGCTTGGAGGAAGGCTTCAAGCAGATCCTCATGACAGTGGCAAGGATATCCAGGGTGTTGGTGATAGAGAGGTGAAGATTAGCAAGGACAGAGTCAATGTGGGAGTCAGTAGCAGGAGTCGGAGAGGGAATGAAAGTGGCATCAAAGGCAGCAACTGACACTTGCTTCATCGGTCGAATGATGGAGAAGGAGACTGGCAGTGTAGGCAGAGGCTTAGCTGGAGGGATCTAATAGATCCAGGTGAGAGGACAGGAGAGCATGGTCAGCCAGGAGGGGTGTATTGAGGTGGTTGGAGATGGGGGATGTCAGCTGGTTATACCTTGGATTCTCTAATCTCAGCAGGGTGTGTCGTGGTGAGGGAAAGAAAGTCAGAGGCTGCGGAAGATTCCACTGGCTGAAACAGGAGAGTCGAGGTGAATATTGAAGTGTCCAAGGAGGAGGAGCTTGGAGGTGAAGGCAAAAAGTGAAGAGGTGAGGTCAAACCACTCCGAGAGGAAGAGGGACACTGGACCAGGGATCCTGTAGTACATGGTTGTGAGAGTCAACAAGAGGGTTGGAGAAGACACCAAGCCTGCAGACGAGGCATTTTGAAGGAAGTGTAGGTCTGAGTGGGAATGATAATGGCAGGGACCCGTTCGGGGAAGATGGCAACTCTGCCTCCTGGCCGGTTAGGCCTGGGCTTAGCGAGGATCTTGTAGATCTCAGCTCAGAGAGGAGTGTGTCAAAAGCAGTGACAGAGCTGGCAGTGAACCAGAAGACAGATATCAGAGGAGTGTTTAAGAAGGGAACTCCTTGTATTTGTCGTTTTTCAACAGCAGATCAGCCAAGAGTCAAATCTTATCCCTCGTAAAGGAAAGCAATTTCTTTGTAAACAAAATGAGGGGACAGAACTGCAAGTTTTGTTGAAAAGCATAAGGAACTTTGAGGGACCAGCTAGGACAAAAGAATTGTTCTCCTAGCCTCACAAGGATTCTGTGGACTAGATAGTTATGAAAAACGTGTAACCTTTACTTTGAGAAGACTTGGTGTCCTTTGCTTCCAGGAGAAGGGAGATACTTTCCTGGGTCACAATCAGAACCAGAACCTTATTATTAGTCATAGAGATAGCGTAGGAGCTTTTTGACTGGAACAGTGCCTTTTGAGTTGGACTTTTACAGACTTCTGATGAGCACCAGAGTTTCTTTAGTTTAGGTATGGAAACCCCATTAGAGTTGAGGACAGATGGGTTTATCTTTTCTTTGAATAAATGTCTATAGCCAAAACCTCAACCCACCTGTTCAGACTCCTAATCTTTGTCGCTACAAGGTATTGCAGAAAAAGAACAGGGCACAAGCTGGAATGTATATTAACTTGCACCCTAACTGTACCATTAGAAAATCCCCACATTTCATTTGAACATGTAATGCCTTCTTATTAACCGGAAAGGAGAAGGTTTTGCTTCAGATTGAGCCAGCCGAAGTATTCGGCTGCAGAAACAGTGGTTTTGTGACTGTCCTGTCTGTACAAATGAATGATTTAGTGAATAAGGTTGACTTCCAGTATTGCTCAAGATTTGATTGAATAGCACAAAACTGAGGAAATGACAGTAAAGTCAGATGATCCAGACATTACGCTGGTTTGGACCCAAACATATTCTATTCCGCGAGATACATCAGTTGCTGTTGCACAAGTGTCCTCATGATGTATCCAGTAATCCTGTTTTAGTAGCCCATCTGAGCATGGGTCACACACACCATTGTTGTCCTAATAGCTGACAACTGGAACTCTTATTAGGGTGTTGTAGGGAGAGCTGAACTAACTAAAATTATTTCCTGCAGCTTCATTTGAAATGCTGATTTGTTATACCCAGTACTGTTTGCTGGCCCCCAATATTGTTCAGTCCCAGATATGTAAGTTTATTGCAAAAGAAATATTCCTTCAGACAAAAACTTTTCATCAGCACTCAGTTTCCTGCCCAGAGACTGGTTTTCGCCATCCCAGAATGCAGACAAGCAGCCAAGCAAAGAAAGCAAATGTGAAACTTCTCTAGGAGCAAAGAGTGCAGAGATTGGTTGTATTATAGTGGAAAGGAGTCATGTGTGTCCGTACTTATCGGAGTGGCGCTGGTATCCGCCTTGTTGGTTGGATGCTTCGGGAGGACTGGAGTTTCGGCAGCTACCTGCTCCTTGCGGGACACTGTTGGTGTCCTCTAGCTGCGAGCTCCTTTACCGCCTTTGCTCCAGGTGGGCGCAGGGAGCAGTGTCTTGGCTGCGCATGCGCACTGTGGAAAAATGCCCTCGTTGCCCAGACAACGCGCCCGGATCCCTGTTGCCTTGCTTCCGATTCGGCGGGGCACTTAAACCACAAGCAGGAACAGGTCGGAGCATCTTAATGCTCCTAGTTTCTTACCAGCCTGAAGTCTGTCTTCTGTTTTGCGTTTCTTGCACCTTAGGCCTCCTGTTTTCCTCTCCCCTGTGGCCTTCCTTCCCTTCTGTTGCCTGTCTTGGGTCGTGTCTTGTCTTGGATACCCAGCCGTGTTTACTTCCTTTCACCTGTTCTACTGTTGATTCCAAGCCATGGCTCCATCCCCGACTGCTGCTTGGTCCTCCTGCTCCGTCGTGACATATGCTTCCCTGTTCCACGCAAATCGGGGAACACCATAACGTGATGCAGGGGAGAGCTCTCTGATGCTACGCTGTCTATACTTTGAGGGTTTGGGGGCTCATTCTTAACATTCAGCCACTTTCTCTTGCCAACCTTCTGGATGACAGTACTGCTCATCCTGAAATAACCTTGTGGAACGTCGGGTACGCTGTGCTTGATAAAAGGTTTCTGCAAATGTATAGGCTAACTTGAAGCAGTTTTCATTTAGATATCCTACCAATAATTTGTTAAGCAATTTGACCGTTTTTTCATGAATCCACACGCTCATGATCATTCCCTGTGGTCAGGCTGGGAATCCTTGTTGATACAAAACATTTTAGCCTAATACACACTGCATGTCGCTTATGCAGTTTGTCACTTTGGATGGTACTGCCCAAGCCAATGACATCATCCCCCTCCACAGCCCCCCTAGTGGCGCTCTTCAGATGTGTACCACACGTTTTCGTGTCGGGAGTCCTTGAGTTTCGCTATTCGTATTTCTAATTGAATTTTTCCTATTTTGATTAATTTCTTTTCCATACATTACCATGGGACTTGCAGCAACAGGGATCCATTGCCGGTAGCGATCCTGTGTATCGTCAGAACTCAGAATCGTGTGTTGGCCTACTACACATGTTACAGCCGAGGCATCGAAGAAGACCCTCTTCAGGGCCTGTTCGAACTGTGGACTAAAGAACAACTTTGTGGAAGATCACAAGTCAGTCATAGAAGGTTGGTGGCATGGATTGACACTGGTAAGACCTCTGACTCAGCGGCTGCACGCAGTCATGCCTCTGCCAAGCCCAGCAGGCCAAAAGGGCACACTCCCTCTGACAAGAGGTCGAGATCCTTTGAGGACACTTCCAGGGGGAAGATACCTAAAAAGGCAAAGTCGTTAAACGCTCCGACATCTCAGTCAACGAGTGTCGCGGCTGCATCGTCTCCATCAGCCGGGTTGTCTACGACCATGAAGTCGATTCCATCATCTGAGGGCCGGCGATAGTCAGCATCTTCATCATCATCGACCGACAAGAGACTGTCAACAAAATATAAGACTTTGTCTTCCAAGTCCTCGTGGACGATATCGTCTACGGCCATCGATGACCTTGCGTTTCTGGTTTTGTCCCGTCGACGTGGCACGGTTAACACCTTAACGGTGACTACGACCGCTTCCACAGTGGCACTACCACCAAGACCTCTGCCAGCCCCCACGTGTTCTGCACCGCCAACGCTTAAATCACCAGCAACCCCAGTGATTGACTCCTTCCCTAGAGGATCCAGTATGTAGAAAGAGTTGCCTCTAGGACTCCCTTTTCTCCATAGGCTGATTGGGCCTGCACAGCCCCTCGCTGTTTCTCTGGTGAAGCCTCCCAGGGTGTCACCCCTTGCTCCGTTGGATCCACCTTCCACTCTGTTAGATCATGATTTCCGGAGGGTGTTTTTCCTCCAGAAAGACTGTAGTCTATGTTCCTCTTCTGGGCAACGTCTACGAAGACAGCCTGACGGTAATAAGAAAACCCTTATTCTGCTTCTCCTAAAAGGAGTGTTTGGAGAAGAAGTACAGGGTTCCAGAACAGGACCCAAATGCCTCCGGACCCATCCCACACCAGACACTGTGGTCTCTGCGGCAGCGACAAAAAGGTCAGCAAACCCTTCTTCGTCTTGTACAGTCCTGCTGGACTAGGGGGGGGGGGGGAGTTGGATGCTGCTGGGAAGCGCATCACTACAACGGTGGTGTCCTCGATCAAGGCCGACAGCACCTTAGCCATGCTCTCTAGATATAATCGAGAGATTTGGTACAAGCTGGGCCCCTTACTTTATTTCCTCCCGGATGACAACACAGGGTTCCTAGCCATCTTCCACGAGGGTGAGGTGGCCTCCGACCTGATCACCATCGCCCTGGACTTTGCAAATTCTGGATTCTGGCAAATGGGGATGCAGTAGCGTTATGCTGCCAAAGCTGGCTCAATGCCATTAGCTTCCACCCGGATGTGCAGGCAAGGGTGCTGGACCTGCCGTTTTTTTGGGAGAAGCTCTTGGGCAAGGCAGTGGACAAGTCTCTGCTTGCAGTCAAGACACACTTAGACAACACATTCATTGGGCACGTTTCAAATGAGGCAGCCCTTTTGCTCCACTAAGGGAAAGGTCTCCAGAACCTCTAAAGTTCTTAGTCAAGCCTAACATCAGCCCTCTGGAGCCACCACACATTAGGCGTAAAGGGGATGTTTGCAAGCCTACAAGGGAGGTGCTCAATGTAATTGTGCCCCAGCAGCCAGGACGCCAATAGCCAAAAAATGTCTGAGGGCCAATGCCCTCACTTTTGCTCAACGGTCAGAGGCTGGATGTCCCAATTTGTCCGCCAGCAGCGCAACATCTCCCTAACATGGTCACACCTTTGAGTTTCTAAATCCCTCCCATCTCAAGGCAGGAGCAGCATGGTGCGCAACTCCTCAAGGAAGTCCAAGCCATGTTGTGGAAAGGACCAATACAGCCCGTCCCGCTACAACTCCGGGGGTTCTGTAGTATACTCCATAGCTTTCAGGTTCAGAAAAAGTCTGAAGTGTGGAGCCCCATCCTGGACTTATGTCTCAACAAGTTCCTGAAATCAAAGAACTTCTGGATGGTCATGTTGCAGCGCATGCTCAAGCAGCTGGAAAGAGGAGATTTCCTGGAGTCACTGAATTTTGAGGACGTGTATGTTCACATCTCCATTCATCCAAAACACTGAAGATTCCTCTGGTTAGTCGTCTAAGGAAGACTTTACCAATTCAAGGCACTGCCCTTTTCCCTAAAATCTTCTGCAACAGTCTCAGCAAAGTGCTTGGTTCCGGTGGCAGCTTTTCTTCGCCGCCTGGGGTGTCTGTCTGTCTGTCCATACATGGACGATTGACTTCTCGTGTCCGGCTCTCATGACCTGGTAGTAAGGCATACAACAAAAACTATCCAGACCCTACCCTTTCTGGGATTCTCCATAAATAATCCCAAATCCTGCATGGTGTCGTCCCAGAACGCTCGATTTCTGGGTTTACGCTTCAACACTGTCATAAGACAGGATTTAGGCCGTCCCGGGGAAGGTTCAGCGGCTGTAAGCAGCCAAGATTGTAACAGTTTGGTCCATCAAGTCCTTCTTGGGGATGTCGTCCTCATGTATTCATCTGGTTCCTCAGTGCAGTCTACGGATGAGACAACTTCAAGAATTCCTGGACGCCAGATAGAAACAGGCCACCTCCATATACAGGCATCTGCTTTTTACTTTGTGACACCCAGTATCCTCTGTGTAATGTCACTGAGGAGTCCCTTGGACTTCTCTTTAATGTTGAATTACATACTCTTGTGAGAACTAGAGTTTGCAAAAGTAGTAAGATCATTTTTATCTTACTTACCTTTTCTTTTGTGGGTCCAGCACACACTACCTCATGTGGGGTGCTGGTGGGGGTAACCTTGTAACTCCTGCCACTCCTCTTGTAACATTTTGTTACGTTGACTAAACTTAAATGGTTGTTGGCAGTGGTTAATTTTTAATACTTTTGTGCAGGTTACTAGCAGGCTGATTTCTCAGCTGCAGTACAGCACCCATCGGTGACCATTTTTTCAAAATGGCCCCTGTCTTTTTTTCGCCATTTGAAGTTTGTCTGTTTTTTCTGGGCACTTGATCTATCATTTTCAGTAGTTTTGAGTCCTTTGTGAGTTTTCCCTTTGGTGGACTTCAGCCCTGAAGCCCACCCAGACTCCAGTGTGTCTGGGAAGGCAGGGAGTGTGGGTGAGTCCAGAAACTTCACTGTCCTTTGTCTGTAGGTGTGCCTGGCCGGATGGACTTCTAACTGGGCGGCTGGCTGTACTGCAGTACATCAAACCCCCAGGTGATAGACAGCTCCAGGGGAGTGAATGAATGGGTTTCAGCATATAAGGTGAGCATTTTTGGACTACAGGCAGTCGACCACTGGTACAAGTAAATTGAAGCAGAAGATGAGCAGAGACGCCAGCAGCACCTTCAAGAACCGCTGCAGTTCCGGTGATGCACTGCAGCTGTACTGAACCGGTTTCATCTAGACAGGGAAGGCTTGCCAAGGGTGACTTTTTCCCTTAGGCTGGTCGGACCAACAAGCATTAAAAAACTTCATTTTGGGCCATTCCCCAACATCCTGCGAGGCAGGAGGCAGGATTTCTTCACCAAATGTTCCCTCAACAGTTCAGGACCGAATAATCGAAGAGAATCCAACAAGAGCCGCTCGAGTGAGCTGAATCCTTTGCTGCTGACCCCTTCTCCCGAGTGCTGCCACAGAAGCCTGTCATAGGTCCCCCCTTTCGTCTCCACGACCAAAGAGTAGGAATCAGCGTCTGCACCGTTGCACCTAGAAGAGGACCAGCTACATTTTCATCTTCACTCTTAAGGTACTGTGGGTCTTGGGTTGTACTTAGCTTCTGCCATTTTCGGTGCTTCCTTGCTTGGTAATGTGAAGTGCTGTTTTCTTCAATTGAGAGTTGCCCTCAACTCCACTGTGCAGGCCTTAAAGCCTGTGTGCCATCAGGGATGCGCCTCTTGAACTCCTGTGTTTTCTCCATGAACCACTGACTGGTTAACTAACTTTTCCTCTGAAGATCTTCAGAACTAGAACTGTCCATTTGACTTTGGCTGTACTGGTTTCCCAAAGGTTCATCTTCTTGATCCTACTGACTTTGGCAATGCTGGTTCCTCCATAGACTTTAATTGTGAACACTTTCATAGTTGGGAAACGGACTGCTTATATCCCTCTGGGAGAGTGTACTTGCTATCAACACTTGCTAGCTGTTTTCTTTCTAACCTTTATTTCCCTCTAATCAATTTTGCAAAGGTGATACTTATAAGTGCTTTTACTGACCTTAACTGACATCACTGTGTGCTCGATGTGAAAAGTATGTGAAAAGTTACTCACCTGCATTATTATTCCTTCTATAATTTGATTCCATTTCTAATTCAGTGTTAGTTGCTGCATTTTAGATTTGCTTGTGTGTTGTGTATATATAAATAAATATATTTTAATGTAACTTTTAGTGAGTAAGTGTTTTAATGGGTCTATGTATATACTGATTTCTTTGTAATGCTCTACAGCTCGCATAACTCCCTCCTAAGATAAGCTTGGCAGATCAGCCAATCTACCGACTTGTGTAGTACAGGCCTATGTTAAAAGTTGGGTCCATAATACCAAGAGCTAGGTCTTATGAAGTCTAACACCAGTTGTCCCGTTTGCCCTTAACTCTCTCCGGCTGCTCACAATTAGATCCCTGGGTATAAGGAGACAGTCATGACCAACACCTCGCTGAAGGGTTGGGGCGCCCACACAGGCCAATCCTACGCCCACGGCTCCTGGGGAAAAGGAGTTGCACATCAACGTTCTGGAACTACGGGCAGTCTTCCGGATGCTCAAGTCCTTTCTGCCTCAGCTCCTGGGGAGGGTCGTATGAATCTTCACAGTCAACACCACCATGTTTTACATCAGGAAGCAGGGCGGGATGCGCTCCCCCATACACTCTCTGCAGGCACAGAATCTGTGGCACTGGGCTATAGCTCAACGGATGTTTCTCGTTCCATTTCACCTGGCAGGTGCTCAAAACACCATTGTGGACTCTTAGCAGGCAGCATCAGCAAGCCAAGTGTCCCACCTCTTCAAAGAGTGGGGACAACCTCAAATCGACCTCTTTGCAACAGCGGCCAAGACCAAATGCCAAAGGTTTGCCAGCAGGTATCTTCAGGCCAGGAGTCTGTGGGATGCCTTCTCATTTCCTTTGTAGGGCCTCTTCCTCTACGCATTCCCACTGATTCCTTTGTTGCGAAGAGTGATCAACACACGATGTTACTGCAAGATGATCCACTTGGCGCTGGCATGGCCCAGGCAGATCTGATGCTCGCTTCTCCTCCATCTGACGGTGGTTCCAGCCATCAAACTGCTTCAATCCTGCACCACGACCCAGTATCAGAGCCTGGCGGCTTTGCTCCTGCAGCCCTAGAAATTGGACACTACTCACTGCCTTTGCAGTGCAAGGACATTCTAGCCAGTGCCAGGCCTTAGTCTACCCTTACCTGCTACAAACACCAGTGGAAGCACTTTACGGTGTGGAACCAGTCACTGAAGATTTCTCTGCTGTAGCTTCTTCCATACTGGCTCTGGCTGGCCAAGTCTGGCCTTTCCCATCTATCTTTATTTATTTTTTTATTGTATATGGTAAAAAAACCTTTACAGTGTATATAATTTTTAAATCAGTTTCATAACAAAAAACACATCATCCTTTAAAATCCATTACTTATAAACAAAACACAAAAGAAAAAATACATCATAAAACAAATATCACGGAACAATTAATTTTCAATTACAGTGAAAGTATCACTACATCTAACAATAGAACAGTTCATTCATGCAAAGCAATTTCATAGCAAAAGCAGTGAGTCATTAAAACCCATCAGTTTGAAAGATCAAAGAGAAAAAAGTAAAATCATACAGTGAATATCAAGAAAAAAACAATTAATTTTTTTTCAATTACGCTACATCTATTAGTAGAATAGATCATCGATAAAACCAACTACAAACCTTGATTTGTATTATCACCTATCCGAACAGGAGACTAGCCACATTCTTGTTCACTAAAGGCAACCCTACATAGCTCTTTTCCTTAATAGTTGCTCCTCAATAATACTTAAGATTCTTGTTAGCGTAAGAACAAGTTTTTGGCTCGCACTCCACATGCATCTTTCCCACAGGTTCTCTCTACTTAACCAGGAGAGGGAAAACATCTGGGCACCAAAGATTCGCACCCTATCATTTTTGAAATAGGAGCAGTGCACTGTTATGTGTTTCAAAGTTTCAAACTCATCAGACAAGTCACAGAACTTACATTCACCAGTATTCAAAATATCTTTGGCCCGGTGCCAATGCTGCAATTTTTCATTTGTCTGAATTTGATTCAAACAGAACCGCAAATAAGCTTTCCTAGCTTTATTACAGGGGAAGATCTCTAAATATCTAGCCCGATGGCCCCATTGCCTCGTAAGTTTGGCATATTCATAGTATTCCTTGCTATGACCTATTTTATCTGAGAGCAAACACCAGTAATATCACTGAAATTTAAGCTTACAGGCTGGGTACTATCTATCAAGGTACACTTGGCCGCCATATCCCGGTACACCCGTGCTCAGGGCAAACTCACCCTTTGGCCATACAGGCTTGTTAAAGAGTTACTGAAGGCCTCTTCAGAAAGTACGCTCTGGTGAAAGCTCCTGTCCCTGCGTGGAAGTGCTGTTGAAACTGATTGGGGGGGGAGGAGCCCCTTTCAAACCTATACAGTGGGCCTCCTTGAAGTGTCTATTTTAGAAGACTGCCTTCCTGGTGGCTATCACCTCTGACAGGTGTGTTGGGGAAATTCCGGCTCTTTCATGTAAGCCTCCATATGTCGTTCCCACTCTGCTAAAGTCAAAGGTCCCATCAGACTTTCATGGAAACAATCCCATAGTTCTGCCAATTTTCTTTCCAAACCCTTCTTCACCTGCGGAACGATCTTTGCATTCACTGGTCATTGCGCGTGCCTTGAAAATCTATGTGGCATGCACAAAGGACTTTGTAAAGACTTGTCAGCTTTTTGTCGTTTTTGGACCTTTGGGGCATGGCAAGGCCCTGTCCAGCTACAATCACCAGATGGCTTTCTGGTTCTATCATGCATTACCATCAGCTGGCCAACAAACCGTTGCCATGCCGGATGAGAGCCCACTCCACCAGACCCATCGCATGGACAACTGTGTTCCTCTTTGGTGTTCCCCTGCTAGATATCTGTAGGGTGGCTACGTGGAGGTCTACCCACACCTTCACTAGATTCTGCTGTTTCCACAGTGATTCCAGGGAGCATTTTCTCAATGGTCAATCGATGCTTATCAACCTGTTTTCATGACGTGAGTCTAAGTATATTGCTTCTGTTGAGCCTTGCCACGTCCTGTTGTGTACCTAACTGCTGTGTAATCGTATTCATGAGCATGTGCATCCATGTAAGACCCAATGCTGGAGAAGGACCAAGTTTCTTACCTGTAACTCTTTCTCAAGCACGGGTCTTACATGGATTTGCATGCAAACTCTCCCTCCTTCCCCTCTTGGCTCTACTTGGTGCCAACTCCCACTTTTCGTGCACGTCAAATTTGACGATGTCCACCAAGGTTGGAGCTAAGGGGGATGGATTTTATTGACTGGCAGTATCACCTAAAATGACAACAATCGTCTATATAAGCGACATGCAGTTTGTACCTTAAAACCTATCTACTTTATATTACAGAGGATTCTCAGCCTGACGACTGCTCTATAAGTAGCACATGTAAGGAATCAAGAGTAAGACTCTGACACATTCAAACGTTTTAGTATGAAATAGCTATGTCTGAGGGGTTTCCCTGCCTCAATACTTGCTCTCAAGCGCTCTGGTAACCCACTCGCACTCTCGGGGCTTATCGGGCAGCTCTGGAATTCCTTGCATCCTTTTTATTCAAAAGGCGCCATAGCCCGCAGGCATCAGGGCGCACCAAAACATAAACACAAGGTAATGAACAGAAAACAGACTGGACAAAAAGGCCCTAAAGAAGTGGCAAGACCCTGTAAAGGGTTCTTCAAATAAGACAGTGTTCATTTTACGGCAAAATCAAGAGTATTTTCCTCGAGTCTCAGGGCAAGGGGAAGCAAGTTCCAGATTTTGGCTGACAGGGCTGGAAAGGATTTACCCAACTCATTAGTCAATTTGAAAAGTTTCACAAGGCCCATGTTGGATAAACGAAGAGATCTATTCTAGGCATAAGGAAAAATCGTGGATTTGAGATGGGCAGGTGAGGCACCATGAAGACAGTTGAACACCAAGACCGCAGCTTTAAAAGATATACGGGCAGCAATAGGGAGACACTGAAGTTATTGTCTACTCCTAGAGATATGATCCCGTCTGGGTTTGCCTTTTACGATTCTGACAGTGTCATTCTGAGAGATTTGAAGTTTAGACCGACATTTCTTGCTAGCTCTGATCAGGAGTGAATTGCAATAGTCAACTCTAGACAATATAATGGCCCGAGCAATAGAGTCACTTGTTTTCTCCGACAGGAATGGCTGTATTTTCCTCAACAAACTAAGATAGTACGAACAGTTTTTGGACACTTAGTTGATATGAAAGTAGGCGGTGAGTGAGGAGTGCAGGTACGTGCCAAGTGTTTTTACTCTTTCGGCGACCGGGATGTTACATATTTTCCTGCCGAAAAGAATGGTATTTAGGGTTTACTTTAGCTTTAGATTGAAATAAACCAAAAATCAACAACTCGGTTTTATCGCCATTAAGACACATCCAATTGGTATTCATCCAGAACTCAATCAAAGAATGGATGTACTCCAAGTGACTTGAGTCCAGGGTGTAGTCACAGGATAATTCCAGCACCAATTGGGTGTTATTGGTGTAATTAGTAAAGACCCCCATATTTTCCAGGATGCTACACAAGGGCCTGATGAAAAGATTGAAAAGCATGGGAGACATACAGGCTCCCTGAGGAACACCACAGCAAATAGGGGCCTCAGAGGAGGCTGCTTTCCCCAAAAAATTCTGAACATCCAATCTGCCAGTAAAACATGCACCCAGCCGATTGAGTCCCGACTACATAGCCCCACATCCTTTAGCGTGTGGAGCAGGCGTTCATGATCTAACAGATTGAAAGCTGCTGAGAGATCTAAAAGGATCAATAGGCCTGTATGACCCCTGTCAATAATACTTAACATATGGGTCTGTAGGAAGGGGTCTACATTCCGACTGTGTGGTGCAAATATCAGACTACTCCACACATTTCTGAAATTTAGATGTAGCACTTTTGTCCAGGATCTTCAAGAAGTTGCAATTAGTAATCGGACTCAGTTCACCAGGCTCCATAGGGTCCAGGCCTGATTTCTTCAACAAATGGGTAACTTTAATGCCTTCTGGCACTTTTTTGTGATTAAAAGATGCCTTGACTAGCCTAACAAGGAAGGGGGCAAAGCGCTCTTTATTCACAAATATTACTGGAATCACATTTTCTAAACAGGAGGAAGGATGCATTGTAGCCAAAAGTTTGACCATAACCGGGATCGAGACAGAATGAAAATCAAAGCGCTGCTGTCCTACCACGGGATTTTCTGGTAATAGGGGTGTCAGGCTTATATATTGACAAAGTTTTGATTTTAGCACGAACTTTCAAGATCTTTGTTTCAAAGGCACGCTGAATTCTGGTTCAATCCTGACCAGTAGGGATCACAGTTGTCAGCAGAGCTTTTGGATACTCTAAATTAAAGATCTCAAAGTTTTTTGGAGATGCTATTCGCCCCATCTATCTGCTTATTAAAAACAGGGGACCACACTACAGACACACCTCTCTTCCTAAGCACTTTCCATCTCAAGCCCTCCGCTCATCTACCTCCAACTCTGATGGTCTGATGCTTCTCCAGGCAGAGTGTGGCAGGGAGATCTCTCCCCTCGACTGGTCCCTCCCCCTGGAACAGCTTTCCTGCTTCTCTAACTTGAACAGGACCACCTCAGGTTCTGGAAGCAACTCAAGACCTTCCTTTTCACGTTTGCCTTCTCTCCCCCCTGCTGCTGTTCCCGTCTGCCTCACTAATTGGTTACCTGGCTACCCTCTGAACCTTATGGGGACCAGGCTCCTTCACAACCAGTAGCCCAATCCACTGCCTCTGGGACACTGCACACTAGGGACTATCAGCAATCCTACAGTCCCTTGCCTCTATACACTTGGAGCCAGCCATCCCGGCGGTACTTACTTGAGCTTTGCTTATTGCACTCTCCCCTTCCCTCCCCCTGGCACTTCTCCTTTCTCCAGCTTGGGGTCTGGCATGGATTCACATGCTCATGAATATTCCCAGTCATGCTGGGAATCGTCGGTAAAGAAAAAATCAGTTTCAGTTTCACTTTTGAACTGTCTTTCTCCTAACAACCAATCACTGGTCTCTGGGTCATACTGCCCCCAGCCAATGACTGCCCTCTACCTAAGCCCCTCCTCTGGCAGCCATCTTCAGATTTTTACCGCACGTTCAAGTGTTGGGAGTCCTTGTGCTATAGCTCTCGAGCTTTTTTTTTTGTTTTCTTTTTATTAACGTTAACATATAAGAAGCTTCAACTTCAACAACATGCCCCTCCCACCCCCCTCCCTCTGCCTCCCTCCTCCTTAATCCCTTGGAACTCAGGACGGCTATAATACGGCTTTTGGTCACTGTCACTCAAACCAGATCT
This sequence comes from Ambystoma mexicanum, assembly GCF_040938575.1. NCBI lineage: Eukaryota > Metazoa > Chordata > Amphibia > Caudata > Ambystomatidae > Ambystoma > Ambystoma mexicanum. The sequence goes on from NC_090921.1 coordinate 703,077,693, forward strand.
AAAAATTTCAGAACAAATTTAGAATACGGATTCCGTGGGGGCACCACTGCAGCATGTAGTCACTCTGCAGGTATTGAAGGACCAGGCCTCAGTCTGACTGAAAGCTCTCAGGGGCACCCTGGATTTTACACGTCATCCACTCCATAGTAACGAAGTGCCAGACTTTACTGAGCCATTGGAGTTGTGTTGGGGGTGCTTGTTGTTTCCAGCATTAGGCTATCACTAACCATGCTGCTACTACCAGGACCATAATCACTTTCCGTTGGCGCTTAGTGTATGTTCTTTGTTTTGGATCCCAGAGGCCGACCAGCCATATTTATTCCCCTAAGGTGTCGACCCCTTGGACCATTTCCCTGCTTGGGCCCTGACATTGTTCCAAAAATCTGCAATAGCTAGACATGATCTCCAGATATGCTTCCAGTCTCCTTCTTGATGACATCCTCTCCGACATTGTCCATCCACGTTGGGGTACATTACTTTTAGTCTCTTTGGTGTCAGATGCCATTGTAGCAGTACTTTTTGCCACATTTCCCTCCGGTGGATCGATTTCGTCAATTTGGTGACGTTTCACCATACCTTCTCCCAATATGGTCGCAGTATTGTTTCCCCCAATGTCGCCTCCCACCTTTTCATGTATGCCCACCCAACCTCCTCTCCCTGCGAGTTCACGTGGGCATACAAATTTGATATCAGTTTGCATGTACCTGAGTCGGTTATGTAAGTCTCGAACTTAGGGAGGTCCCTTGTTCCAGCCGCCTTATTGATCGGCGCAGAAAGCCAGTGGATCAGTTGGGCATATCGATATCTTTCCGTCCTTGCGACTCCAAGTTCCTGTACACACATCGAATGATCTGAGTGATTGAGCCTTGTACATGTCGCTGATCTTTGTGCATCCTGCCTGCTTCCAGGCGGTGTATGCGTTAGGGTCCATCCCGGGTGGGAAGTCGGGATTTTAGAATAACAGAGTGAAAGGAGACGGTTGCGTTGTCAAGTTCCCCCCTCTTGACTGCTGTATCCCATGCATTGAGAGAAGCACTCAAAATCTCACTTATTTTAGTGTTCAAATGTCTGTGCTTTGTCCATTTGTGCTGAGGGGAGTCCGCCACCAATTCCTTAATTACCCGCATTTGGGCAGCCTCGTAATACTGCTTGAAGTGAGGAAATGCCATTCCCCCCTCGCTCACTTGCGCTGTCAGCGTGGCCATTGCCACTCTTGGTCTCTTATGCTGCCACACATGTGCATGTGCAGATGTCATCCTATTTAATTAACGAAAGAATGATTTGGGAAGTCTTATCGGGAGTCTGAAAATAGTATAAAACCTTGGGCAGAACTGTCATTTTGACCGCCGAGATCCACCCCACCATGATGTGGAGAGGGGCGTCCATCTTGTCAAAAGCTTTTGGAGCTGAAGAAGTAGATTTGGAAAGTTTGCTGTGTATAGCTGTGCTATTGTGGGGGTGATTTTTATGCCAAGATATGTGATCCTGTTCCATGCCAACTTCATCCCTTGCTTCTGGGTCAGATTTGTAATGATCGTCGGGTCAGCTGTTAAGTTTAGAATCTCAGATTTGTTTTTGTTTATTTTGAGACCGGAGATGGTTCTAACAGCCTCCAGTTCGTTCATAAGCACGGGTAGTGATGTAGTGGGCTCCGTTAGGGCCAGCACCATATCATCTGCAAAGGCCATGGTTTTGTGTTGATCTCGCCCATCCGCATTCCTTTTATTTGATGCATTTGACGTATCCTCGCTAAAAGGGGCTCAAGAAACAGGACATAAAGAAGGGGGGAGAGTGGACACCCCTGTTTTGTTCCTCTCATTTGATAGACGACCTGGGACAGACAGCCATTGATTGCAATCCTTAAGGTGGGGTTACTGTAATTGGATTTTATCATCCTCATGTAGGATTCCCCGAAGGTCATGTTTTCCATCGTATGAAGAAGCTGCGACCATTCGACTCGGTCTAACGCTTTTTCTGCGTCCAACGCTACTAATATCGCCCTGATGTTCGCATACTCTGCCTTTTCGATTATATGGCTTTATTATCCGCCGTTGGTCTTGCGGGGACGAAGCCTGCCTGGACTGAATCCACCAGAGAGGGCGGGTGCATTATTAACCTATTAGCTAGGACTTTGGTAAAAAGCTTTGCATCCAAGTTTATCCGTGCAATTGGTCTGTATGATCTTGGGAGGGCGGGATCCTTGTCTGGCTTTGGAAATAATACTAATTTTGCCTCATTCATTGAGGGTGTGATGTTACCCCGAGATTTAAGGGTGTTAAAAAGCGCCGTGAGTCTAGGGACCAGTGAGGTTTGGAATTATTTTTGTAGAATTCTTCTGTATATCCGTCTGGGCCTGGTGCTTTGTTCTTGGGAATTTGCCTGATGGCCCGCAGAACCTCCTCCGGTGTAATATCTTGATCTAATGTCTCCCGGGCTTCAATCGATAATCGCGGCAAGGGTACAGTCTGTAGGAATTTCCTCTGCTCTTCTTCATTTGGATTACTTGTGCTGTATAGGTCCTGGAAAAAAGTTCTCATAATCTCACTCATTTCATCATTGGTAGTTTTCTGGGTACCATTAGACTCTAATAGAGCTAAAATAGTCCTCTCCATTTTCGTCTCCCGGAGCTGCCGGGCGAGTCGTTTGTCCGCCTTATTGGCAAGGATGTAGTAACTTTGTCTTGTCCTCAGAAGTGCTTTTCCAACTTTCCGTGTTTGTAGGAGTTCAAATTGACCCTGGATGTGCTGCATGGCCTGCTTTTTGGCTCTACTAGGGTTATCCGCCACCTCTATCTGTGCAGCACGCAATTGCATCTCCAGATCCCGTTCCATTGCCCCATTTGCAGATCTCTTCTGGCTTGCATAGCGATGAGTTCGCCTCTCAAGACCGCCTTGAAGGTGTCCCACACTATTTCCTGTGGGGTCTCCCCTGTCTCATTTTCTGCAAAGTGTATATCGATTTTCTCTTGAATTTCTTCAACCAGTACAGCTTCCTGTAGCAGTTGGGCAGGGAATCGTCAGGACCATACCTTATTTCCCCTGCTCTTGAGTGCTATAGACGTTGTTATGGGGGGACATGATCGGAGAGAGCGATAGGGCCCACTTCCACCTCCTTGATTTTTCCTATTAAATCCGTGGATGCCCATATGTAATCTATTCTCGATAACGAGTTATATACGTGAGTGTAATGTGTGAAGCCTCGTCTCTCCCCATTTTATTCTCGCCATATATCATACAGGGACAGGGACTCGAACGCCTTCTACAATGCCTCTGAGGGGCCCTTCGAATTGCTATTGGAACTGCCGCTTCTATCAGTGGTGGGATTCCATGACAGATTCAGGTCTCCCCCTAATATATCTCTGTTCGCTAACTCCTCCAGCTCACCCAGCAAATTCAGTAGGAAGGATTCCTGCCCCACATTCGGGGCGTATATGGATGCTAGGGTGACACGCCTTCCTTCTTTGATGATATTCAGGAAAACTTATCTCCCATCCTTGTCAGTCCTGTGACTGTGAATCTGGGCTTTCAGTGTGTCCTTTACGGCCACCAAGACCCCTGCTCTCTTTCCCTCTGCATTAGATTGGAAAACTTGATTAGCTCCTTTTATCTTGATCCGGGTTCTCTCACTTTTTCTTTATATGCGTTTCTTGATGCATTATAATGTCCGCCTTCTGTTTCCAGGCTTGCCTTTCCACTCCCTTTTCATTGGAGTGTTCATGCCCCTGACATTCTGTGAGAGTATTGTTACAAAAGTCATGTTTGTTCTGTTATCCATTAGTGTTGAGTGAGCATCTTGCAACGTTTTCGCTCTTTTTGGATATATCCGCTGGTCCGCCGACTAGCTTTTATTGCGTTTTTTCAAAGAGTTTTCTCAATTTTTTCGGTCAATTGAGCCTCAAGCTCCACCGATTCATCATCTGATTGACGGGGATACGTTTTCAGAAGCTTCTACACCCTTCAAGGGCGATTTTTCGTCTAACTTCACTTCTTGGAGGATTTCAAAAGATTGTTGAGGCCTACCCCGCGTGGACATGGCCGAAGAAAAGGGAGGCTTGACGCCTCTGTTCAGGATCTGCTCAGGATTTGGACTACGGAACATTTTCCTGGAGGATGGGCACTCCTGGTGCCTTTACTGCCTACACTCAGACAAATCGCATGTGGAGGAGGCCTGTGCTTGCTGCATGGGTATGTCCTCCCGCACCATGAAGGACCGTCGCAAGCGGCTTGCCGAGCGGCTGGAGACAAAGACCCCGTCGGCAGGTGAGCCTTAGCAACATGCTTCTCCCAAGAGGAAATCTGAGTGGTCTTCTAAGAACTTTGAGGGGGCTCCGGCGACGGGGGCCTAACAGAAGACAAAGCACTGCGAGTCCGCAGGCACCGGGAGCGCCGTTGGTACGGGCTCTGTGGCAGCCAGGCTGTGCGCAGCATCGCGGACGCCGTCAACCACGAGCCAATGCTCCGGCTCATCGAAGAAAAGGAAGTTGGAACACCCGGGTAAGCTTCTGGAGAAGGCCTGATCGACTCCGATGGGGAAAGCCAAGGGAGAGCGAGGCGCTGACCCTCCACCCACAGTAAATGGCCTCAGACACGCCCAAGGTCGTGAAGGCCCAGGTTCACCAGGCGAAAACATCTATTGAGGGAGTGGTGGCGTCCCTAGCGAAAGCTGCGGATGCGGGTTCCCAGGAGACATCCACCAAGACGGGAGTTTCCCTGCCCGCCCGGAGGGAATCGTTCTTTCTGCCCATTGAGAAGACTCCTGTGAAGATGATGGCAATCTCCCCGAGACCTTTGCCCCTGGCCGAGAAGAATGGGGAGGGGGGCGCAGTGGTCCAGCTGGACTTGGGTCTCTTCCGAGGAGAAGCTTTCAAGCCTGAAAACAGTGCCTGAGAAGAAGGGCGTTGAGGCCAGGTCCTACGGGAAGGACCCCGATGAGGCAGATGGGGAGAGCGACGAGGGAACAGACGAGTAACCCGACGAGAAACGACAGGGCGGTGAGGATCCGGACACCACGCCACTTCCAAAGCTCCCATCGCAACTGCCTCCACCAGGGACGAGACGGAGCAGGATACAGCTACGGGTACGATGATGGAACAGATCTCCCGTCGCCGGTACCCAAGGCTTCTGCCCCCAACGAGATCGGCTCCTTGCACGCTGTGATCTCTAGGGCTTCGGAGCAGTTTCAGCTCAACCGTGAGGAAAAGGAGGGATTCCTTTATCAATGATGAGAGGCCAAGAGGAAGACGGGGCTCTTGATCCTGCTGTTGTATGGCATTTGGGACGAAGCGCTGTCCCTCCTGAAGAACCTGTCCTCGACCCGGTCGAAGAGAGACTGGTACGAGAAGAAATACTGGGTTCCAGACTCTGCACCGAAGTGTCTCAGAGTGCAGCCGTCCCAGACTCTGTGGTCTCGGAAGAAATCTGCAGGGTCGGCGGCATCGACTTCCACTTCCCCACCGGACTGCGAGGGAAAGAATCTAGACTCCATGGGACAACGGCATTAAGGCGGCCAACGCTCTCGCCATCGTGGCCTGCTACGACAGGGATTTGTGGTTTTAAAATCGCCCCTCTCCGGTACTTCCTCTCAGATGACAAGAGGGCGGAGTCCCTTGGAACCCTACAAGAAGGCGAGGTGGCATCGGACCATGCCGTCACAGTAGCCACGGACATTGCCGACACCGGGTTCCGCCAGATGGGCAACGGCGTATGCCTATGTCAGCGTGGTTGTCTCAAGGCCACCAACTTCCGTCAGGATGTCCAGACGAGGGTATTGGACATGCCCTTCGACAGGGACAACTTGTTCGGCAAGACAGTGGACGAGTCGCTGCTGGCCATTAAGGCAGATACCGAGACAGCCCATGCCTTGGGCACACTCCAGCAGCAACGGTCGTCCTTTCAGGCTTCTGGAGGCAAGTCACAGGGTGCCTCCAAAGGATTTGGTGGCAGCTGTGCTTTGTCCTGTCAATCGGCCCGTTCTTCGTCCAAGAAAACCTAAAGGGGCCCCAGCAAGACCGTAGGAAAGCTTTGTCGCCAAGGGGCCCAAGGAGGTATGGCCTCGGCGAAACAGGACTGAACCGGCCGTGATGTCGGGCCCCCACACAAGCACCCTGGGTGGGGGAAGTCCATCTCCACGGACCATTGGGTGCTGGATGCCCTGACCCATGGACGCACCCAGGAGTTCTAAAGGAAGTGTCCCCGTTTTCCACCTCTGGCCAGGAAAGAAAACCACGTTCTGCAACTGCTTCTAGAGGTACAAGCGATGCTGAAAAAGGGCGCGATAGAACTCGACCCGAAGAGGCTCTGTGGCGCTGGAGTATACTCGCGGTACTTCCTCGTCCGAAAGAAGACTGGCGATTGGTGACTCATTCTAGATGATTGCCGCTAACAAATACATCAAGTACCGGATGGTCACCCTTCAGCACGTGCTGGGGCAGCTGGAGGAAGGAGATTTCCTGTCGTCTCTGGACTTGGAGGATGCTTATTTCCACATCCCCAACCGCAAGGGGCATCTAAAGTTTCTGTGCTTTATGGTCCAAGGACAGCACTATCAATTCAAGGCCCTTCCCTTCGGTTTGAAGTTGGCTCCAAGGGTCTTTACCAATGCCTGGCAGCAGTGGCGGCGCGGCTGCGCCTGCAGGAGGTCCACGTCTACCCCTATCTGGACGATTGGCTCATCCGAGTGAAGTCAAGGGACCTCGCCGTCGAACACACTCAGTGAGGACCGTCCGCCTGCTTACGGAACTGGGGTTCTCGATAAACTATGCAAAGTCCTGCTAGGTGCCATGGCAGGACGCTCAGTTCGTCGGCTCCAGGCTCAACATGGTGGCGCGCCTGGCCTCACTGTCAGAGGACAGGATAAAAGCCATCCTGGGCAAGGTACGATGACTGGTGACCATGGAAGTTGCCAGGGAGAGGTCTATCAAGTCCCTGCTCGGCATGATGTCGTCATGAATCTACCTCGTTCGGCTGCGGATGCGGCTGCGGCTGCTGCAGGAGTTCCTTGACGCCCCTTGGATACAAGTGTCAGGAAGCTTTGAGGACAAGATCGCCCTCACCGAGACATTCCGTCAAGCGACTTGGTGGTGGGGCGTCCGCACGCATCTAGCGGCAGAAACGGTCATTCAGACTCCAGCACATCAGGAGAAGGTGACGATGGACGCCTCCCTGGAGGGATGGGGCGTGCACACCGGAGAGCTCCACGGAAGAGGCCTTTGGCTACCGGAGGAGAAGTCATTGCACATCATTGTTCTGGAACTCATGGCCGTGTTTTGGGCCCTCAGATCATTCCTTCCGTCCCTCAAGGGTAAGGTGGTGCTGGTCTTCACCGATAACACCACCATGATGTTCTACATTTCAGAAGCAGCGGGGCACCAGATCCCTGGCCCTTTCCAAGGAAGCGCAGGATCTGTGGCACTGGGCCGTCGCCCAGGGGATGTGCCTGGTACCCTTTCATCTGGCAGGAGTGAAGAACACTGTCGCCGACTTACTCAGCAGGGAGCTGCCCTCTTGCCACAAGTGGGAGCTGCAGCAGGATCAAGTGGATCTACTGTTTCGACGATGTGGCAATCTCCAGATCAACCTTTTTGCAACGGCGAGGAACACCAAGTGCCAGAGTTTCGCCAGCGGGTTTCGCCAGCGGGTTTCGCCAGCAGGGGAGCATGGGGGATGCGCTCTCCTTCCCCTTGGGCGGCCTGTTCCCCTATGCATTTCCTCTGTTGCCGTTACTTCTGCGACTCATCAGTCAACTCGGACGGCCACAGGATCCTCGACGCACCGGCGTGGCCCAGGCAGATATGGTTCCCGGACCTTCTGGACATGTCAGCGTCCCCACCAGTTAAGCTTCCGGCGGACACAGATCTTCTCGCCAGGGATGGAGGTGTGATTCTGCATCACGACCCAGGGTCCCTGAACCTGTAGGCCTGGCTCCTGCAGAACTAGAGTTCGGAGGGTACGAGATCCTGGCAGACTTGCAAGGAGGTACTTGCCAAAGCCAGGGCTTTTTCGTCTCTTAAGTGCTACGGACATAAATGGAAGAGGTTCACCGTCTAGTGCCGTGCACAGAAGATAAACCCTCTACGGATTACGGCCCCTCAACTGCTGCCGTACTGTTGTCACTGTTCAAGGCGGGTCTGGCGCACGCCTCCATCAAAATTCATCTGGCGGCTATCTCCCACTATACCAAAGCTCCGGGGCGGTCATCGCTGTGGTCTCATCGCCTGGTTAAGGAGTTCATGAAAGCACTTTTCCGCTCGTTCCCGCCGGTGAAGGCTCTGGCCCCGACGTGGGAGCTCAATGTGGTGCTGACTAGGCTCATGGGTCCTCCGTTCGAGCCTCTGCATTCGGCACCTCTGAAATTCCTATCGTGGAAGACTGCGTTTCTTGTGGCCATCACCTCCGCACGACGAGTGGGAGAAATCCAGGCCCTCTCCTGTAAGCCCCTCCGTATTTGACATTCCACGAAACGAGGGTCGTGCTGAGGACACACCCCTCCTTCATGCCCAAGGTGCCGTCAGACTTCCATCTCAACGAGCCCTTGGTGTTGCCTGTTTGCTTACCATCGCCTTCGTCGCCAGCTGAGAGGACTTTGCACTCGCTGGATGTGGCTAGAGCGCTGTAGTTCTACGTGCACCGCACGAATAGTTTTCGGAAGACATCACAGCCGTTTGTGAACTTGGTCCCTGTGAACCAAGGGAAGGCCCTCTCCAAGGCTTCCATTTCCAGGTGGCTCTCCGGCTGCCTTACCCATTGTCATCTGTTGGCAAACCGACGGTTGCCTGGCCGTCCGAGAGCCCATTCTACCAGAGCGATTGCTGCAACTACGGCGTTCCTGTCTGGTGTGCCCCTGCTGGACATCTGCAGGGCTGCTACGTGGAGGTCGACGCACACTGTCACGAGATTCTACTGTGTCAACCCGGATTCCAGGGAAGAGTCCAGAGTCGGCCACTCGGTGCTGTGCAACCTGTTCGCTTGAAGGTGAGCCTGGTGAGGAAGTAAGAGATGCTTGATGTTGAGATGCTCAGTGTTGAGTCTTGCCACCTCCTGTGGTTGGGCATGTGTGTACTGCTATGTATCCTTTATTCATGAGCATGTGAATCCATGCCAGATCCTGTGCTGCAGAAGGAACAAGTTACTTAACTGTAACTGTTGTTCTCCAGCATAGGTCTGGCATGGATTCACATGTGAACCCTCCCGCCTGCCCCTCTGTGGCTCTTTTCATGGTCCTACTACCACTTTGTGCTACCAAATCTGAAGATGGCTGCCAGAGGGGAGGGGCTTAGGTAGAAGGCAGCCATTGGCTGGGGGCAGTATGACCCAGAGACCAGTGATTGGTTGTCAGGAGAAAGACAGTTCAGAAGTGAAACTGATTTTTTTCTTTACCGAGGATTCCCAGCCTGACGACGGGGAATATTCATGAGCATGTGAATCCATGCCAGACCCATGCTGGAGAACAACAGTTACAGGTAAGTAACTTGTTCCTTCTCTTCCCCTTGCACAATATGAATGACACAAGGCCTAGTAAGATAGTTTGTTTTCTTTCTTTGTCTTCCCCTTCCTTGTTTTGTGGCGCCTAGAAACACTTGTGTACAGGCGCATTATAAATGACATATCATATCGAGCAAACTTTATTAAAGATTCAGCCACACAGTTTCGTTAAAGTATTTTTTTACTTTAGTGGGAAGATCATGCAACTGAATCTGAAAGACAATGGCATAATGATCGGACTATATACATGGAGTGACGCTGTTAATATGCATATCAAGATTTTTAGCAACAACCCATTCAAGACTATTGCCTTTAGCTGTGGTGGGATCGCTGTTAGCCACAAAAAAAAGTCTGTTATTTAAGGCTGCAACAAGTGTTGAAGCCTCTTTATCAGACTTGTGATTTAGCTAACAATTAAAGTCACTAACTAGTAAGGCCATTTAAGTCTTGTAAAGCTGCTTGGAGATCATTTTTGAAGCTAGGCATATCAACAGGGGGTCGATAGATTAGGATAAAATTCACACAGCTACAAGGATTGGCAGTCGATTTAAATGGAGAATTTCACACGTTTAACAAGAGCTAAGAAACTCAAAACATTTTTGATTTTTTTTTTTCGTTGCAATAATTTTGGCACCCCCCATGTCCCAGAGCGCGATTGTCCCAGGTATCCATCTGGAGTTGCAAGCAACATCATAGCGCCATTGGTATCTTTAATCCAGGTCTCAGTTAGGAAAAGCATATCTAAATCTGACTTGGATGTTAATGGCATGCTTATTAAGTGACCTGGTGTTCAGTAAGGTACATTTTAGGGTCTGTGATTGGGTGGTGCCCAAAGGTTCAGGGATTGATGATCTAAACAGGGAAGAGTCTGATGATGCATTTTAGGTACCCCACTGAGACCAGGACTCAAGATCACAGGATCAGAAAATGAATCGCCGGTTGACTGGCAGACCCCATTGTCTTGTGACGGTAAACAAGTTGCCAAAGAGGGGGATATACCCTCATGGCAAAGGATGCTATACGAAGTGAAGGAAAAGGAGTCTGCATCAGTTTTAGTAGGTGGGCTGAAGTCAAAATCTCGGCAGTAGCTTCAAAAATATATAAGCTAGCCCCTGGGACAGGTTCAGTGCAACCTTCCTTAGTGAACATAGTGAATCTGGTTCAAATAAACGAGAGGGATTCCTTTCTGGCACGATAGACTAAGGAGAATTAACTTTTGTGATTAATATTTTTGTACTTAGGCCAATCCTCTAGCTCTTTATGCAGCTAGCAGAAGATTTAAGTCGCGTGTAAAGCCATGCGGAAACAAAGTAACGAGCTAACAGACTTAGTTGAAATAAGTTAATATGGAGGTACACTAATGGAGGTAAGCTGCGCTAATATGATAACATGGAAATAGGAAACGTAAATTAATAACTATGTAAAGATAACTACGTAAAGCCACCAGCTTACTTAGTACTTTCATAGACCTCAGGACGGACTAGAAAAAAATGTCGCCAAGAGCCGCGGATTGGCGAAGACGAGCTTGACACAGACGTGCCAGGGCTGAAGCGCCTGGCATTTCCAGAAATAGAAACCCAGACAAGCTGGGAAATGTAGTCAAATGGGCTGGAACCTTATCCTCAACAGGTACATAGAGTGCTTTTTCTCTCAGCAGATTTACAAGTAAGGCAGAAGGGCTGCGCACAAAAGCACACTCCCACACACAATTCAAAGTATGCAAAGCAATTAAATATCAAGAACAGGAGCAAAGTGCTTACTCGTACAGGCAAGACCATCCGTCGTCGTCTTTGGTTCGCTGAACTGGGGTGTGTTCCGTTAGCAGCTGCCTATTGCAATAAATCGGCAAGCTGCTCTTCGTCTGGTCTCTCGTCACAACAGCCTCCCTGCTGCCCTCTAGTGTGTGCTTGTCTCAGGCGTTCCAACCAGCATCAACACAGGCTGCGTTTTGCTGCAGTCTCAGCCTCTCACTCATATTTTGTTCAGCTGTGTGTATTTTAAACTTCCTGCTATTAGTTAACACTTTCCAAAGACTAGAATGCAGTGTTTGCTTACCGCTTCTGGTGATCCTTATTGTTCCATCCCTCTTCCTCATCTCAGTATTAAAAAAAAAAGGTGGGGGTGGGGGGTAAATAAGGTTGTTGGTCAAGAAAACCTGGGAATCCTTTATCTACGTCACACGCCATACAAGCATGTTGCAAAGGCACATGGGTGTCATTAAGAAGGACATCTGAAGGTTTATTCTGATTGTGTTTGTTCCTGCCTCTCTGGAGTTTATCTACCCCTATGTAGTCCTCCCACAGAAGGACACCCCCAGGGTCAGAGTCAAGTAGCTTCTGCCTTTCCCTGGCTATTTAAGATCATTTATTTATTGCTTGCTTGTTAGGCGCTTATACAGTAAGTAAAATACTGTTTAAAAGCACCCACAGGTCGAAAGGAGGGAACAAGGGAGGGGAACACATTGCAAATATAATATTAAAGCCATGAAGGGAAAAAAGGACGAACATATGATGCCTTGTAAGTATTCAGAATGTGCAAATGCAGCAAGCAAGAGGGTAGAGGAGGTAAGTGCTGGGGAGTCTGAGCTACTGGGTGAGCCACAGATGAAGTGCTTGGAATGTTGAGTGCTACACGGCCGAAGCCGTAGCAGGGGCGATTGAGTGTGGGGTGTCAGGGACCTGAGGATGCAAAAGGGCCCCAGACACCAATCGCAGTGGAGAAGCTTTCCTCCAAGGATTCATCGACGATATTTAGTCACGCATGGCACATGGATATTTGCAGTTTTTCATGTTTTTCTTATTTGTTATTTTGACATGCAGTGTTTGCTTTAAAATTGTGACATTCTCTTTTTTTGCTGTGACAGGATGATCTTTGCTGAGTGCTCCCCCAATACCTGCCCTTGTGGAGAGCAGTGCTGTAACCAGAGGATACAGAGGCATGAGTGGGTGCAGTGTTTGGAACGTTTCCGAGCCGAGGGCAAGGGATGGGGCATTCGCACTAAAGAGCCTCTGAAATCTGGCCAGTTCATTGTGGAATATCTGGGAGAAGTCGTCAGTGAGCAAGAGTTCAGGTACTCATTCTGCGTATGATATTTAATGTTCATGTGGGGTTTTGAAAGTGTGCCATTGGTCATTTGCATTTGACATGGGTTCTTGTATTGTGTAGTTCTTTCATATGGGCATAATCTTGTTTCATTTATGGTGTACATGATATCCTATGTAATACAAAAAGCTTAAAGGATCAACCTAATTATATATTTGAGACCCTCTCAATGTGTGTGAGGGCGTACCTAGGTGTACAAGCTAGGGTGGTTTCTCTGAATCCTTTCCCTAAATTGCTATGAATAAGTCAGTGGCAAGAAATATTTAACTTAGGCTTTCCGGAATCTACCATGTACTGTAGCAGTGCAGTTTACAGAAGAAAAGCTGAAGTTTTTGGGGCATTATTTGTTAGATGCACAGATGTTTAGTACTCCTGCTGAACAGTTTCATTCAGAATGTTATTGTCTGCATGTAAAAGATGGGTTTTTTAGCTCTAGAAATTGTGTACTAATAAAATGCTTTAAGGCTTGGTAGAAGACAGAGATAGACGCATGGCTGTTGTGCTGGAATTCTGTGCTTCAGTTAAACTACAGTATGACTTAATATTCTGTGATTCCTTGTTTCAACACTCCTTTCATATGTTGCCTATTAACACTAGATGCTCGGAAGGCAGAGTTTTATTTTATTAATATTATACGAATGCCATTCAATCTTTGGCTTATTGTGATTTGGCCCTTACTTGGAAGACCTTTCTTTCTTATTGGCTATTACTTCTGCAAGAAAGATAAGCAAGCTTCAAGCTCTCATCAGAGGATCCTTAAACTATTTTTCATAATGATAAGGTCTTACTCCAAATTGTTGCATCTTTCACTCCCATGATCCTTTCTGACGTTCACTCAACTCAGGAAACGTTTTGCTGGACTGGACTAGGGGTGGAAAAAGACATTATTAAACAAATAAAGGCATGCAAGAATAACAACGCCATATAGAACTGCTGCAATAAGACCTACCTGAAGGGCACGCGCCAGTGAAGTAACTTGGCCGCACACGCCTACAGAAGACAATGCGCCCCTGCCAAGAAGGCAGGATGCAGAGCACGCCTAATTCCACAACAAGGTGAGGTGAAGGCCCAAGGGGCTAAAGTCACGCGGGGTGGTGGGAGGATACTTACCTCAGTCGGCCAGTCCTGAACACAGCCCTCCTGTATTTTCAGGCAGAACATCCTCCCTAGACAACATCTGAGAAAACTGGGAAGGAGGTATCAGCAACCGACCCCGGCTGAGTGGCGTCCCTGTGGATACCAGGTGAGCGTTACAAGTACCAACATTTACATTGACTATGCATCCATAGGACCTAGTAGAGCTCTTCGAGTTGGAGGGAGATTGGGGACAGGAGGATAGAAAAGGCATTGAAATAACAATAACGAAACTCTGATTTGGATGTCTACTGCATCAGTGATTCGAACGCCTTCCACGTCGGAGGTAATGCCTCAAGCCTGAAAAGAGTCAAAGTAAGAATTTGAGGAGACCTTGAGTAAAAAGATATCCTTCTAGTCGGATGATGGACGGAAAGGTGAGAGTAAATGCACTGACGTGTCTCGTGAGGAGCCACTCATGAGGATGCTTAGGATATACACATATTCTGATACCCAAGAAGACCTATGCAACATGTAGGATGACACACATGGGACATAACCTTAAGGTGTGGGGATGAATATATAGACTGAAATGACTATGCCATGGCATCTGAAGGGGGAAGAAGACCCACCAGTTACCACGTCTCCAACAAAAGAAAACTATCCATACAAATCACTGCTTGAAAGAGCAGTAGAAATATTTAGTATCAAGACCCAAGTGTCTGTTGAAGGGCTTGACTCTGTAGAGGACCTTTTAGAGGCGCTGTATCCTATTAATGAAGTCAGTAAAAAAGAGCATTGCACCCTCACTAGTCAAATAGGTCTCAGTAAAGCCAATCACCCCCAAATTGTAAAGGAAATATGAGCCTTCCCCTTGTGACCCAATGTGTATTAGAGGTCACCTACCTCCAAATTCTCTGGTTGTAACTACTGCCTGAAAAAGGGCAAATGTAACTTCATCAAATACAGAGCATCCCTGTTTCAATAGAATGGGCGGATTTACTCATTTGGTCAAAAGATTGCAACTGCAGCATACAATGTGCATAAAGCTATTTAACAGCACTCCTGGACACGTACAATAGATCTCAGTAATACAACATATGCGCTTTGGGGAAGGATATTCCAGCAGAACTTCAAACTGCCTTTCAAAAGATCCTGTAGGAGTAGAAGCAAACTACAAATGCAGTAATAAAAAATGCTCTGGACACTGCAGAGACTTCACACCAGCAAATGGCAGGGGCAATACATTGCAAATGTCATGCCTGGGTTAGGTGGACCTGATTCAAGGTGGAGTCACATGCCACCCTACTATATAAGCCAATTAAATAATCTGCACTCTTTGGGAAAGCAGTAGACAATGCCCTAGAAAGGGCAAAGAAAGATAATGAGACACTACCAGAGTAGCCAACGCAAACTGCCTCCAAGTCCCGCGCTTCAAACTTGCCACTATAGGAGGAAATAGCTTCCCGGTTAAGGCCGCGCAATTATGGAACTCCCTCCCCCATGACGTCAGAGAACCTCAGCCTTTTGCAAAATTTAGACAAAACCTCACTAGGTGGCTGAGAGCGAATGACAGCTAACTAATCCACTTGTCACACTGTACATTACTGTATATAACTATATATTACGTGAACAGGAGCATGCTCCTTGCTCCCTTGTCCTTGATCTCTCCCTGTTCATATCTGCTTGCTGTAATATTGTTTGTCTACACCTCCTGCCTTTTCCTGTACTTGCAATTAGCCCAGCATATCTGTAACCAAGCTCAGCGCATCTCTGTACCTCCATCTGATTTCTATGTACCTGTAACTAAGTTGAGCATATCCTTGTCTGTTTGCGCCCTGATACTCCAGGGTATGGCGCGCTATATAAATAATAAACTAAACTAAACACTGAAAATGGCAGGGAAGATTTCTGGCAAGAGCGACCAACAAAGGTGAGTCTCCGCTAATTGCTGATCCTTTCAAAGCATGACTTCTAGTCAATCCACAACCCACCCTACAAAGACATCTAGTAGCAGGTGGAGCTGTCGCAGCCTTTCACCTTTTGATTAGTGTTATAACAGTAGTACAAGGGCAGTTCACGAGATAAAGTTTAAACCCAAAGAGAGGTAGGTAGACTATATCTCCAAGCATTGAGATTAAGGTCCAGGTCCTCTCCCAGGCTTCCCCAGTATGAGAATGATTAACATTATGGGATCACACCCAACAAGCGGGTGTTATATAAAGTGACTTATGGTTACGTGGAGCCTGTAGTCAAACCATGCTTACTTGCACCATGTGTGAGAACGATGCTGTACAATCTTCTGGAATTCCTACATGGGTAAGTTGAGGCACTACTTTTTAAGCATGCCATCAAACCATTTCCACACCAACAGGTACATCTGAAAATGTATTATTTTTATATCCCAGTACTCAATCATAACAAAAAGACTGGTCTTCGACCTAAGGACAGCAGGTTAAGTATGTCAAGCCATAAAAATTCAGGCTCACTATCCTTCACATGGTAATTCCACTCCTAAAGAAAGACGATTATATGGCAACATTAGACATGAGAGAAGCATCACACTGGCTTCTGCCCACACTGCAACACCGCTGTTTTAACTACACTGCTATTGTATGCTAGCAGCAGTTAAGGCAAGACGGTCCTGCTTCCCTGCAGAACTGGCTGAGGATCCCATACTTGCATATATAACCCATTTGAGTGGTTGTAAACCCAGTGTCCACACTATACACTTTAGTGAAAAATGCAGCGCCTGCATCCCAGCATGAGCTTCGCGAGAGATGGATTATGGACTTGGGTATCGATATCGCAGGCGAAGACTGGCACTCCATATGTGATTTAACGGGCTCTGTCTTTCCGCATTCTATAATTCAAGGTCCTGCATAGAGTACATTACACATTGGCAATAATATGGCACATGAATTTAAATAGTAGCGGCCGATGCTTAGATGCATATGCTTTGGACATGCCCGGCGCTAAGTTATTTTTGGAGAGTTGTCTTTACTACCCTTTCTGAAATAATGGGAACAGATCTAGAACCGTTGCCTCAGCTTTGCCTATTTGGCTTGATCCTTAAACTTCTCCCTGCTCCAGCGCAGGTTCGTTAACCTAAGCTGCTTACTGGCCAAGCACTGTATACTCAGAAGCTGGACACAGAGGCAGACCCCGTCGGCGACTGCTAGCTTTCTGATGTCACATGGGAAAACCTCATGGAAGAGTTGTATCTACCGCCAATGTCCACGCCAAAAGACACATGAGCGTATTTCAAAAGCTATTTGTTAGAGAGGTCTTGCGTACCAACCCACTTAGTCCTTTGAATCGTTTGAATGTGTGGTGCACCTGGCCGCCTGACATTTATAGTGGAATTGATACTTACGTAGTACTTACTAGCTAAAACCTCCAATTCTTTAATGCACCATAAAAATGTTGGTGTATCTTTCGATATATGGTTATCACCAACAACATCCTATGTTGATTAAAAAAAGTGGTAAGAGAAGGTTACTTTCATATTTCAATGTTCCCAGGTACCCTGATGTTTCGGAGATTCAAAATATATTCGTGTGTCACTTCCAGTTCAAAGTACTTGCTTTTGGAATTGCATCAGTAACATGTGTGTTCAATTAAGTGCTCCCAATGGTGGCGGCACACATTCGCCACCAGGACATTCCAAACTACCATTATCTAGATGACTGGCTGATAACAGGATAAACTGAGGCAATTTGCTTTCCGAGCACACACAAAATCAATGGAGCTTCTCAGTCGGGACAATTCTAAACTCTGAGAAGGCGCTAATTCTCCCTCACGAGAGAGTGCAAGCATTATGATGCCAGTTTGCCTGTTGGCATTTTCAGATTCAGATAACGGTCTGAAGGGTCATGGAGCTATTAGTAATGATGGATTTATATTGTTCCTCACTCATGCCTACACATGCGCCCTCTGTTGCTGTGGCTCAGGGCAATGGTTACAGGTGGCTGGTGGATGAGACGGTCTAGTGGTAGTGGTACAAAAGACCGTAAACACTCTTCATTGGGTGGACAGAGTCAAACCGAGCAGTTCAAATGACAATGACTACAGACACCACTAAGTAGGCTGAGGAGTCCATTGTCGATCACTGCGCAGGAGCAATGGACACAACAACATGCAGGTCAACAGATAAACGTGTTAGAACTCCTAGCTATCAGGATGGCCATATACTCATTCCAAGCACTACTCCCAAAAAGCAGTGTGCTAATCAACACAGACATTACTAAAGCCTTGAGTTATATGAACAAGACGAAACATGCTGCTCCTCGAACAAACGATTTTGCTCTGGTGAGCTAGGATACACAAGAGGTCATAACTTCTTGGTTGATAACCTAAGCAGAGTGCTCCTAAAAGAACACGAGTGGGAAATTAACACAAATATACTAAAACAGATCTTGCAGTTTGGGGGTCAGCCTTCAGTGGATCTATTTGCAACAGCCCAGAATACTAAATGGCCAAACTCTGCATTCATGTACCCACAGAAGGGGTCTCTATTACACAAACATATCTCTTTAATTCTCGTTGCACCAATGTGGGTGAGACAAACCTAGTAGCCCAACTCATGAAAATGACAGTTGAACCACCAATCAAGCTCTGCCCAATTCACAATTTTCTGACTTAACATTCTTAGGTAACACGTATAAGCCCGGCACACAGCAAACATGTCAGCATCGCTCCTCAAGTCATTTGGCCATTTGCATTGCCTCTAAGATTAATGGATATCTAGCGAGAGGCTAGTAAATCCAACACTAAACACTTCTACTTCAATAAGTGGAAGCGGTTAGTCATATGGTGTTCATACAGAAATATTAATCCCACTGCCTGCGTTTCAACAGATATTGCAGCTGATTTGAGGAACCCTCAGGTATCGGATTTAGTTTACAATTCCCTAAGACTCCAACTGCAGCACTTACGTCTTTCGCAACATTAAGGTATCCTGATGGACGGGGGCCTGTCGTCAAATGTTATATATAGGGTGTCTGGTGCATATTAACCACTCATCTTTCACCCTCCTCCTAGATGAGACCTTAATACATTGTACACGGCCTCTTGAGACTCCCCTTTGACCAAATGCATAAAGCACTACTAGGAGAACTCAGTCGCCATCGTAATAGCTGTCACATCCATTAGGAGGATGTCATTTATAAGCACACTGTCGTAGGGCCCTTCTTTACTATCATAAACATGAAGGGGTTCTGAGAATACACCCATGCTTTTCTCCAAAATACATTTACAAATTACTTGCTAATCAGTCCATCAAATTGCCATAATTCTTCTCTACCCACAAAGTAGGGGAGAGAGAAGGCATGTGACACTTTAGTTCGAAGAGCTGTAATATTCTACCTCACCAGCTCCAAAGAAATGTGTTAAACAAGGCAATTCTTGGTGTCCTTTCCAGCATGTAGAGGGGGAGATCAGGTCACTGAAACGACCATTGCAGATGGATCGACGCTCCTATTTACCATGAAAACGTACTCTCCTAGCAGCACAGGTACAGCGCTGGCGTTTATTGCAAATGTGCCTGCCCTTAGAAGACATTTACAGCAACATGGAGCTCAACACACGCATTCATATTTTGATACAAACCTGAGCTGGATTCACAAGTGGGACAAGATATCTTGAAACATTTACTGTACACTCTGCTCAACTGCCTCCTCTTTCTGGTACTGATTGCTAGTCTATGCAAACCATGTGAATCCAAGTAGATTCAAAAGCCTTAGAAGACAAACATTACTTACCCAGCAATCATCTTTCTGTAGCCTGTATATGTTTAGGCACGTAGTACCACTCTGCTTGCCCTCTTGGAACCAACTGAACAGTACACAATGCAGCAGCACACTCTAAGTACATATGTCCTTTCAGGAAAACAATTTGAGACATTGATGCATGAAGGATCATGGATGTTTGTATACGTAGGATATCGAATGTAATACTCTGAGCCAACCATTGCATGCAAAATGCATTATACAGTCATTCGCGTTACCCACATAAACAATGCATGAATAGTCCTAATAGTCCTACACAGTAGAGCAGGAAACCACAGGTACATGATTCTATTTACTTAATTGCAGCAGATACAGGAAGTGAAAGGTAAGGTTTAGAATACCAGACCTACTTGTTCAGTATACAATATAGCCAAAGTCTGATACTGTAACTCAATACATTTCAATAAACTGGACTGCTGTGCAGTAATTCAGTACTTTTAAGTTCCTAATAAATCACAGGTACTAGGTACAAATCCAGATTTGGTTTAAAACTCTAGGGACCCAAGGAGGACATAAGACAAATGTAAAAGTTAATGCAAGAACCCCTTTTGTCAGTTTTAAAAGTTTAATGTTTACCCATAGAAATTAATGGGGCAAATTCCATAGGCAAGAAGATATCATGGATTAAAGCCAGCTAAGTGCTTGTTTTCTTGCACAGGTGTGACCAAGGAAACCACCCACCTAGGAGAAAATGGAGGAAAACCCCTTTAAGTAAACCAGTCCCAGATTCGAGATCCAGTCAGCCAGAGAAGGATGGATGTCAATCAGAATTCCATCCAATTGAAGTAAATGGTGATTTGCAGTGGAAGGGGGCTTACAACACCTCACCACTCCCAGACTTGGGGTTTGGGGGGACCCCTCGAGGCAATATGCACCAAGAACCTGAAACAATTGCTTACAATGCTAGTTGCTAAGGATACAGCTGACAAACGGGACAGCCCAGTGAGTGCATGCCTTTTGCACGTCTGGTAAGGATCTTTTACCCACGAACATGAATTCAAGAACATCGATGACCCACATGGACAAAAAAAAGAATAATCTGTGTTCACAATACAACGACCCACCATCCAAAAGAAACTGCAGCAAAGCAGAAGGCACCATGAAGACAGAGGAATCCTACCAGGTGGATCTTAGCTGCTCGGTTGGCATGATTTGGACAGATAACAAACATAGAACAGTACCAAATAGGGGCAATTGACGGAGCTGAGACAGAGTCATGATGACGGTGAGGGCTCAGACATGCGAGGAGGACAACATTTAGATGGTTTCTCAAACTTTGCCATATTATTAAAGTATGTTTCAACTGCCTCCCTAGCCCTACTCTGACAAGTATTTCCCTGCCTTTCAAAACTAAAGGAAAACACTCTTAACACAGGATCTCTGGCCCCCACTTAAACATGAAATACATGAAGAAATATCTTGCAATGTATTCATGTTAACATCAACAATAATATTCAGTCTTTCTTGGTAACCTGGGTGAACTCCCCTTCCCCAGGTTTCAAGGTAATTTCTCACTTCGAATGTATTGTGTCCTCCAACATATTCCACATCTTTGACATGTAATGTCCACAGATGTTACTTCAGCAATTTTTCGGCAGAGGGCTTCCTGCGATTGCTGGCGTCGGGTCGATGTCCCTCGAAGGCTTCCGTCGATGGTGAAGTCACTGGATGTTATAAATAGGACGCATGGCGCCCGTATCCTCAGTTCAGTTTTTTCCGCAAACGTGATTGCTTCGAGAACTCGGCGCACCTTGTGTATTCCTCGTGAATGTCTTCTTTGACCCCTCCGACTCCCCGTCTGGCTTTAAGACTTGCCAAGACTGTAAGTCTAAGATGCTGATTACGGACCTGCACCCCATTTGTTTGTGGTGTCTGGGCGAGAGTCATGACACAGACGACTGTCCGAAATGCCAGTCGCTGACTTCTACGGTCTTGCGGGAGCATATGGGGAAGTTACAGGTAGGTAGGGGTTCTTGTCAGGCAAAGTTTGCATGCAGTACCCTCTGGCCATTACACACAACCTTTTGGTATAAGACTGTACCACACCGTTTTTGGTGGCGAGCTGAGCAGCCAGGCTTACCTCAAGAGGGAATGTGAGCTTGTAATGAGGTTACACAGAGGTCTACAATCCCAAGTATTCAAATAGACTCTTATAATCAAGGTTTCTTGGTAAAACACTTATTAATTTATTACACATTCAGTTAGAAAACATTCACTAAAAGGAGGCAATCAATATAAAAAAAAATTAATGCAGTACTTCACACTATCAGGTCCAGAGGCATTTAAACTACTTTGAAGGAGGAGCAAAATGGCATTCAGAGCATTTGAAGTAGGAGAAAAAAGGCATAAATTAATAAAACGAATAATAGTTACTCTTAAACAGTGCAAATAGTTTGAGTTCACCAGAGGAGTTGATTCACTGCAATAGGTAGGCCAAAGTCAATGGGCTAGAGGCTTGTATCAGTAAAAACGGTTCTGGTATTTAAACAGAAAAGTCTTTGCCATGGTTCTTAGAAGTAGTTCATAGAAGAAAGATTCATGTGTCGGGTCACAAGCTGACTAGGCCTGCAAGTTGCCAAAGTTTCACGCACTTTCACAGTGAGAGGTAAGTTCTCTCGGTCGGGTTTTTACAGTACCTTAGACTGAAGAAAAAGATGCAGCTGAGGACTTCTGTTCCTGGCAGTTCCTGCAGATCTTGCTGTTCCTGAGCCTCAGTAGTGGGGACAAGAGGGAGGACGTTGGGGGACTCCTGCACTGGGACTAGTCACAAAAGCTGGCAAACTGGCAAATCTTCGATTCCGGTAGCTGTCTTCAAGCACACAAACTGGTGTCCTTCTCCCTGGCTATTCGCTTTCCTGCACCACTCTGAGGAAAATACAACCAGCTCTGAGAATGCTATCCAGGTGGCTTACGAGTTGATTGGTCCCTTCAACTCAAAGGAAGAAGTCGTCCTTGAAGGGCTTCTCCATCGAGATTAACTTGGCTATTCGAACCTGCAGCAAGGCTTCAACATGCAAACCAACGGACCAGGAGTTGCAGCAGCCTCCCTCTTCCAGCTCGTCTTCGGTTCTTTCGTTCCAGTGGTCGACTCTGCCTTCCAAGCCAAGAGACTTGACCTTTTAAACAGTTGTCTCCCATTCTTTCCAGCCTAGCTGCCACTCAACCAGCAGGGTGGCTGTCCTTGACGGACAGTCAGCCAGCCAATCACACCAGTGCATTTGGGTCTCCTAGGAGACTAAGCACAGGGAGTTTTGTGCACTCCCTCACTTCCTGCCTACCCCAGACACTCAGGCGCCAGAGGCGGTCTTCAGTCCTGAAAGCCCGCCAAAGGCGTAAGAATAACGGGACCAAACCTAGTTTGGCACGCAGAGACAAACTCTAGAAGGACCTTTCCAAAAAGAAATGGCGAAAAAAGACCGGGACCCATTTAAACAAAGGAAGCTCAGATGCCATCTTGAAAAACATGGCTCCTGCGATTTAACGCTACCGGTGTTTGCCGTCGGGAAAAATCATGGTAGTTCATTGTAAAACCACTGCCACCAGCCATTTCGAGAGGAAAGGGTAGCATTGGACTGCTACTTGAGTTTCTAGACATAGGGGATACTAGGTAACCCCTCCAGAACTCTATTGTAAGATAGCATGTGCTGAGTCTAGGAATTTAAAAAGACTAGTAAAGTCAATTTAACTTTACTTTATCTAGGAAACAGTAGTTTATCCCAGAGAAGGTTTATAAAACTTGGGAGGGCCTATTAAGCTTCCCTGTGCCACTGCACTGAGGGTGCTGTGTGACACAAATGAAAAGATGAGGCTTTTGCACGAGTTTAAAAAAGAATCAAACACAGAAAACACATTGATTTAAAAAGTTCAAAGTCCCAAAGTTTAGCAAAAGAGCTGGAGGGCTCTAAGGTGGGAGGAATTGGCACATTTTACGAGAATTCTCCCTAACGGTTCTAAACCCAGCAAGTCCTGTAAATCTGCAAAGGGGATGTCCACTAACAATTCGAGGAGTGACTCTCCTCGTCGGAAGGAGTCCCGGGGATCTCGGTCCTGGAGTGGGTCCCGCCATTCATCCTCTTCGTCTCGGCATTCCCAGAAGTGCTGTCACCGGTCGCCTTCCAGTCGTCCTCAGAGTATGGCGCAGCCAGGAAAGTGGCTTGTCCCACTAAGTCCTCGATTCCAGAGGAATGGGCAGCCTTCAGGTAGCAGATGCTGGTGATTTTTCAATCCCAGGGCACAGTACCATCTACACCTTCGGTAGAAGCTGGCAGGGAACAGTCTCGGTTTGAGGCTTGCGTGCCTACAGACCCACATATGTCCCTAGGCAGGAGTTCTTTCTTCCTCTGGATAATATCTGAGGATGAGGAGAGGTCAGATTTGAAATTTGACCCTGTTGAGCCGGATGTGGCTCCTTTCTTTTCCGGGGACATTCAGTTGGAGGAGTTACCACAATCACTCCATGATGCCAGTGGCTTGGATACTTCTCCTGAGGTGGAGTTTGACAGGCCTGCGCCTGGGGCTCATGCTGAGTCCTCTTATAGGAGACTGATGGCTAGGGTTACTGAGTATCTTGGTTGGTCAAGTCCTCCGGCGGCATTTTTTCAGGATGACTTGACTGATATTTTGGATCAAGGTCCGTCCTCTGACCCAGTTTTACCTTTTCATTTGACTTTACAGAAAAGGGCGGCGGCTGCTTTGCAGACCCCAGAATCTCTTCCGGCAGTTAACAAGTCGTTAACTAAAAAATACCGTCCTTCCAGTAGCGACCCCAGCTACCTTTCCTCTCCCCCCACTCCCAAGAGTTTGGAGGTTCAGGCGGCTACAGCCACCTCGAGGCAGGCGGCGTACCCTAACATCCCTCCTGATAGGGATGACAAATGCTTTGATGGTTGGGCAGGCAAGGTGGTTTCTGCGGGGAGTATGGTGCTGAAGTCGGCCAACTCCACTTGTGCCGTAGCAAGATTTTCACACACTCTGTGGAATTATCTAGCTGCTGAGCATATTCTGAGGGGGAAGAAAAGGATGGGTTCCTTGCGCTAGTGCAAGAAGGCAAGGATGCCATGTGTGAATCCCTTCAATCGGGATTGAACACTGGCAACAGTGTTAGCCGGTCCATGGTTGCCAGCACCATTATACGCAGGTTTGTGTGGTTGCGGAAGTTTGATTTTGCTCAGGATGTACAAGCCCGTCTTCTGAACATGCCCTTTGATGGCGCGCATTTGTTTGGCAGCAAGGCTGACGAGAGCCTTGAGGTTGCAGACCTCAAAAGCTGCAGCAAAATCTTTCAGCGCAGCTGTGCTTCAACCTCTGTCTTTTCGTCCTAGGGGACAGCAGTGGGGGAGGGTTCCTTTCTTTACTACTCCTTTTGGTAGGACGCAAGGAGCTGCCAGTCAAAGGGGGCTAACATAAAAGTACCCATGGTGGTCGGGGAAATAGAGGTGCCAAAGCCGCTCATGCAGCTACCTCTTTGCCTTCAGGCCCTGCCGCAGCTGCTCCGAAACTACTATGCGGCCATGTTCCATTGTTCGCCAGTTGAGGGCAGACTATCTTAGCATCTCGAAGAATGGCGAGCTATTACTTCAAATGTGTGGGTTCTGGATACAATAGTCCACGGCTACTGCCATCCTTTCCTAAAGCGGCCTCACGACAATCCACCGGGGACTGTCTGTTTGATGCTTCTGGATCCGGTCCTTGTGCAGGAAATCTTGACCCTGCTGGAGAACGGCGATATAGAACTGGTGCCGGTAGCAGAGAGGAAAAAGGAATGATATTCCCCATATTTTTTGATTCCAAAGAAAGACTGGGGACGGAGACCCATCTTGGACTTGCGTTGCTTGAACAAACTCCTCAGGAAGGACAAGTTAAAGATGGTCACTCTTTCCCAGGTCCTCCAGGCCCTTGGACTTCAGGATTGGTTGGTGTCTCTGGACCTCCAGGATCCTTACTTTCATGTGCCGTTTCATCCAAAGCACAGAAAGTACATGAGGTTTGTGGCTGGCAGCTCGCACTTTCAGTTTCGGGTCCTGTCATTCGGATTGACCTCCGCCCGAGGGTCTTCACCAAGCTAATGGTGGTGGTGGCAGCGTATCTCAGGCGAGGGGTGGATTTCACGTCTACTCCTAACTGGACGACTGGCTCATCTCAGTCTCACCTACCGCTCCATCAACAAGCTCGGCTTCTCCCTTAATATCAAGAGGTTGCATCTGACACCTTCCCAACAGCTCCAGTAAATTGGGGCTGTGGTGGACATGCCCTTGGGGGAAGTGTTCGCCTCCCAAGGTTGAGGGCTTATCACATTGTGCAGATGGTGAATACATTTCAACATGCCCAGAGTCTTCCGGCTTTCGAATTCTTAAGGTTGCTCGGCCTCATGGCATCCTGCATTTTTCTGGTGCCTGAGGCCAAGGTGAGGATGAGATCCCTGCAATGGGTCCTCAAGATGCAGTGGTCACAATTCTCAGGCAAGATGTAGGATCCTGTTCAGATTCCATTCTCGGTCTCACAGGATCTTCGGTGGTGGGCCAACAATGGGAATTTGATGAATGGGGAGCCGTTTTGGCAACCGTGGCCGGAGGTGACAGTAGTGACGGACGCTTCCCTCAGAGGATGGGGAGCTCATGCCGACGATCTGACCGCCAGCGGTCGTTGGTCTCAGTCAGTGTCCAAACTCCACATCAACCTGTTAGAGCTGAGGGCCATCAGGCTGGCCCTGAAGGCTTTTTTGCCGTCTGTGCGGGGGAAGAGTGTCCTGATCATGACAGATCAAGGATGTGGCCATTACCTCAACAAAAACGCAGGGGTAGGGTCACTCCCATTGTGCAGAGGCGATGCAGCTCTGGTGGTTCTGGGCAATCCAGCAAGCAATATCACTCTCGGCAGTTCATCTGGCCGGAGAGAATGCGGCGGACGCTCTGAGCAGGCAGAGCACAGTCTTTCACGAGTGGGAGTTGGCTCAGGAAGTCCTTCTGGAGATCTTCGCCCTTTGGGGAACCCCACAAGTCGATCTTTTTTTTTAATTGTAATTTATTCAAGAAAAATTGAACCTTTACAAATTTGAGTATTACACATACATATATACATTGAGATAAAAGATATAGGAAGAGTATAAAATCATCATATTTGATTAATCTCCTTTTCCTTTTAAATGAGTTCCACTAACTCTTTTTACAAATTTTAAGAGTATAGAAATATTGATAATCCGCCTTCCCACCAGATTCTAGGTTAAACGTTACAAACATAAACCTTAAATTTAAAACATCTGATTAAAAACAAAAGGATCAGATTTTCAAAAGTTAAAAGAAGTCTCATTATTTCTTGTGTCTGGTTATTTCACTTTCAATTTAGTCACAGAGATGCACAAGGTCATATATTAGGAGCCTGTACTCCCCACTCATCATTCTAGCCCAAAGTGTTTCCTGGCAGTGCTCGAGGTTTATATCACAGAATTTCATTAGTAGGTTAGATCTTTTGATTTTTAAAATGGTGACAATATAAAATCAGGTGTTTCAGCGTTTCTCTTGATTCTATACACGAAATAGAACGACAATTTTGAATTACTTTATCTTCAGGGACTTTGTTCCAATGTTTTGTCCTTTCCCGTGTGTGAAGCAAATTTAATTTAAACCGCGTGTATTTCTTTCTGTAATGTTGACAAGGAAGTGTCTCAATGTAACTGCATCTGGGAGCACGTTTCTTAACATATTTACAATATTCCGAATACATTTTATACTTTCCCATTGCTGTGATAGTTTTACACCAATCCATTTCAAATAGTTTTTTCTTGGCATAGGCTGGTGTTATTGATAGATCTTCAGTTGTTCTATTGAGTTCCTCAAGGGATTTTTGCATTTCAAGATGGAAGGTGTTGATAGGAGTATTTAGTATTTGAATATTTGTTTTAAGATCCTGGTACAAAGAATTGGGTTGTGGGAAGCACATTTTACAGTAATTAGAGTTGACGCCATTTCCTTCTTGATGACAGAGCAGTGAGACTCAGTTTGTGTCTTAAGACACAGTTTGATAGACTTAATGGGAGTTTCATTGCCATTTTCAACAATGTGCCTTGAAGGCTGTCTAAACACTTATCCATTGCCATTAGACAATTATCTAAAGTATACAGAAGAACACTTTCAATTTTTAGGGTCCAGAGGTCTATTATCGGAACCAGTGAGTGTTTGCAGTATTTTCTATGAATTAACTTTAGCTGCAAGAGCAATGGGCGGCTTTTAAGTTTTAACAAATCCGTCCAGTATTCCATTGAGTTTGTATCATTTAAATTGTATCCCAGATATATGGTACTTTTTATCAGTGGTAAGGTAATTTGCTTTAAATACCATCTGACATTTTTCTTTTTTGACCTCATATTTGTTCCAAATTTCATAATCGTTGTTTTAGGGGATAAATTATGCTCTCATGCAAAGTTTTCAAACAAGTAAAGTTTGTTTTGTAGACCAGTTGGAGTAGGATCAAAAATGATTATATTGTCTGCAAAGGTGAGCCATTGCAGACATAATATGCCCAATTTTACAGAGAATAGACTTCTTTCAGACCAAGCTGCATCCAAGTCTGCAATATACAGATTAAAGAAACATGCGGCTAAATTACAACCTTGCTTCAAACTAGTGTAGTTTAAACGGGGCAGTAGATATCCTATCTGTAGTGATGTGTATTCTATATGATGTGTCTGTGTGTAATTTGATGAACCAATAAATGAGTCCTCCCGGGATACCCATTTTTATCATTTTTTCCACAGCAAATTACGTACTACACTATCAAAGGCGGCAGACATATCAATCATGGCCATATAAACCGGATACGAGTTCTTTAGTCCCTGCTTGGATATGAGCAATAATTTAAGATGGTACTAATTTCTTTACAAAATCTTGTTTGGAATTTGGAGTATAATCCCAGGTTTCTAATTTCTTCTTTTTCTAATTCGAACAAAAGCAGTTTAGCAAAGATTTTAGCTTCTGTATCAATAAGCGAAATAGGGCGATCATTTTCTGTTAGTGAAGGGTCGCCCTTTTTAAAGATTGGGATTATGTTAGAAGTGGTCCATGATTGCGGAATATGTCCTGTCATGATGATATCAAATTAATTTTTTAAGATAAAGGCCCATACATTTTTTTAAAACAATTTTTTATTAATTTTCAACAACCAACACAAACCAAACTTGCAGTGCACATAATAATGTTAATACACAGCATTTTATCTCTATCCACTGCATTTCACCCCTTCCCACTCCCACCCCTCTTCCCCCTCCCCCAAGCCTACTCTCCTTCCTGTTCTGTTCCTTCGTCCTGTAATAGGGATTCCACATTGGTTGTTTCCGGTGGGTCTTGGTCACTAGCCCCATCATGCATGGGCTCAAATAATTTGGCAACTAGTTTTCTCCAAGCCATCAGAGTTTGTCTCCCCCTCCCCCCCCACATTACTCGCCTCTTGCCATACTACTGTTTCCGCCTCTGCCCATTTTTGTAGGTACTTCCACCATGCTTTCCATCCCATTGCAGTTTTCCTCTCTGCCAGTACATACACCAGATCTTTCAGTTTACTCACATGCTTTAGCTTATGTGGTCTAGGGAACCCTCCCAGTAGGCAAGCCCATGCTGTATCGACCTCTATTTTGATCCCTTTGTCCTCCAACCTATGTGCTACTTCTCTCCAAAAGCTTTCTTTTATTGGGCATGACCAAAACATATGCACCATTCCAGCATTCCCTTCGTTACATTTGGGGCATGCTTGTCGCTTTGCATTTTTAAACTTGGCTTTCCTCTGGGGCGTCATATACGCCCTGTGGGTGATATACAATTGTATCTGTTGCAATCTGGCATTTCTCGACACTTTTTTATGATATCCCTGTGCGCGCTCCCACATCCTGTCGCTCATTGGGGCTCCCACTTCTTCTTCCCAGTCGTGACTGAGCTGTGTCACCTCCCTCCCCACTTTGGCCATCATCAAATCATATATTCTTGATATTTCGTGTCCCCCCTCTGCTAGGTCATATATTGTATCCATAGTAGCATCCGGTTCACTCGCTAGTATTTCTTCAGGCCATGATTCTTTGATCCACTGCACCACCCTGTGGTATGTAACATACTGTCCTGCATGTAACCCAGTTTCTTCCGCTAGCCCCTCAAAATCCCTTATATTCCCCTCTTGCCACATATCTCCTAAGGTTGCTATCCCCACATGTTCCCAATGCTTCCTGATCATTAGTCTTGGTTGCTTTTCTCTTCCCGCCAGAGCAACTAATGACACCTGCGGGGGAGCACAGGGACCGGTCATCCACCATCTTGCAAGCTCTCGGCCATATTTCCCACCAGAGTGCCATCATTCTCGGGTGCCCTTCCATGTCCGCTTTAGGCAACCACATCATTTCTCTAAGGGAAAATGGGGCACAATCCCTTTAAAACAGCCTAGATTCAGAGGTTTGCTCTTCGGAAAGCCATTTAGCCACATACTGCAGTTGGCTCGCTATATAGTAGGTTTCATAGTTTGGTAGTTTTATGCCCCCTTTCTCGTGTCGCTTTTGCAGCTTCCAAAGGGCCCCCCTGTTCCTTGCCAGAGGAATTCCCCGCATATGCTACTCAATTTAACAAGAAACGCCTAGGTATCGGGTATGGGATATTTCCGAAGTAGTGCAGCAGTCTTGGCAGGACCACCATTTTAAGCATTGCCCCTCTTCCCTTCATCACCAAGGGAAGCTTCACCCAAAACCTCATACAGTTTTCAATATTCCGGACTGCTTTCTCAGTATTACGCCGGTGCTCTGCTTCTACCGTATGGTATACATCTATCCCAAGATATCGAAACGTGCTAACCTCCCATGGTATCTGTAGGACCGGTAATTGCTCCTGCGGGATCTCCTTATACCTCCCTAGTGGAAATACACAAGACTTTTTGGGGTTCACAGCTATGCCTGAAAGCCTTGCAAATCGCTCCATCACTTCCAAGATATATTGGAGGTTCTCTTCAGGTTAGCGCAGATACAGCAACATATCATCAGTATACAAGGAAATTAAGTGCAATTCCCCTTTTATATCAATGCCTATTGTGTCCTACTGCTGCCTCGGGTATATTGGCAATGGCTCTAAGGCCAGGATATACATGGGGGACCACGGACATCCCTGTCTGGTGCCTCTACTAACTTGCCACCTCTCCGCTATAACTGCACCTGTCTTCACTCTGGCCAGTGGTTCACTATATAATAACTTGGCCCATTTGAGGTACCCCGGCCCTATTCCATAATTTGTCAGGGTAGCAATCAACCATGGCCATTTGACCGATTCAAAGGCCTTTATCGCTTCCAGTGACACTATTGCCATCTCACTTGTCTCTTCATTAGCATATTCGATTACTCGGTGTAGTCGTCTAAGATTGTTGGATATATTCCTGTTAGGGACATAACCAGTTTGGTCCGGGTGTATTAATTTGGTAATGACTCTCCCCATTCTATTTGCCAGGACTGCTGTCAGTATTTTACTGTCCTGATTCAGCATCGACAGGGGTCTGTAGGAGCTGCACTCACAGCTAGACTTGTTGGGTTTGAGAAGCGGTATGATAATCACTTCTCTCAGGGATTCTGGTAACCTTCCAACTTCGTATGCTTCGTTGAGCATATCCAGAAGTGGTGGGAGTACCTCCTTTTTATACATTTTATAAAACTCACTAGGGAGTCCGTCAGTCCCCAGGGTCTTACTTGTGGGTAGTTGCCTCACCACTTCTTCCAGTTCCTCTAAAGTAATTGGCGCATCTAGCTCCTCAGGCTCTTCGGCGCTAATCTGCGGCAAACCTATAGCCTCCAGAATCTCACCTATTTCCCCGCTATCACTTTCCTCCACATCCCCATACAGTATGCAGTAATAATTTGCAAATTCTAAGTTCACCTCCTCCTGGGTGTCTGCTATACTTCCATCCTCTTTTGCTATCGTCCTGATTACTGGTCTCGGAGTCTCGCTTTTGTATCACGCCAGAACTCTCTCCGGTTTGTCTCCTGCTGCGTGCTGTCTCTATATATTTTCTATAGTTTAAATTGCACAGCCTTTCCCAATATCCCGCGCATTTCTGCTGCAGCCTAAGTATTAATTCATTATCGTCTGGTGCTGGTGCCCCCCCCTTTTTAGTACTTTTTCTAACTCTGTTTCTGCATCCTGTAGTTCTGCCAAAACCCCTCCTTGTAGCCCCTTGGACTTGGCTAT
This sequence comes from Ambystoma mexicanum, assembly GCF_040938575.1. Classification (NCBI taxonomy): domain Eukaryota; kingdom Metazoa; phylum Chordata; class Amphibia; order Caudata; family Ambystomatidae; genus Ambystoma; species Ambystoma mexicanum. The sequence continues at coordinate 703,109,334 of NC_090921.1, forward strand.
AGCTATCCACCCTCACCACCACTTTATATGCTCCCCAGAGGACCCCTGTCGACTCCACACTGCCTGTATTGGTCTCAAAGTAGCTGCTTATTTCCTCTCTCATGTCCTCCCTGAAGGTGCTGTTCTTCAGCGCTTCCGCTCGGAGGCGCCATGTCGGTATTCTCGCTCTCGGAGGTCGATATTGCCATATCAGTACCTCGCTTTATACTCTGTCTGCACTATTTCTGTCATCAGTCCATGTGTGACAAACACATAATCCAATCTAGTGTATAAGTTCTGGGGGGCAGAATAATGCGAGTATTGCCGATCTTGCAGATAATGAGATCTCCATGCATCTTCTAACCCAAAGTTTGTTAACGGAGACTGCAGTACCCTGGCTGCTGGGGTTGGTTTATCTATTTTAGCGTCCTATCTATCAATTTTTGGGTTTAGTACCGATTAAAGTCTCCTCCCCAAATCACCCCTCCCCAAGGCTCACACTGAGTTTGCTATATAGGGTTCTGAAATATGCCGCTGTATCATGATTCGGGGCATATGTGTTTATGATACATATCTCCTTGTTTTCCACCAATCCCTTTAAAACTACCATCCTCCCATCCGGTTCAACTGTAGAGTGCAATAGCTGAAACGGTACATGTGGTGCCACCCAGGTGATTTCTCCTCTGGCATAAACTGAGTATGTTGCACCCACAACAGTCACTCTCCACTTCTTCCGAACCACTTCCAGTTTTTTGTGCGTTAGGGGAGTCTCTTGCAGCAGGGCTGTATTCATTTACTTCCTGCGCTGGCACATCATGACCTTGTTTCTTTTTAAGTAGCTGTTGAGCCCCCTCACATTCCAGGTGACTACTTTAAGGTCTCCCATAACTGTCCAGGTCCCTCCCCCTCCTCCTCAAATGCCTTCCAGAACTCAGTTCTTCCCTTTTGTCATGTAGGCTTGTTCCCCAATACAAACTTCTCCTAACTACCAACTCTTCCCCAACACCCCACCCTCTCCCATCCTTCTCCCTTCCCAACCCCATCACACACCCCAAATCTCCCCCAACTTCCCTTCTTCCTCCCCCCAACCCTTGCCCCAACTAACCCCACCTCCCCAACTGTTGCCCAGCTCCATCCCTGGATCTCAGGCACCCCCGCATCTAGCCCTTTCTGGCAGTTGCCTTACTTGCGGCTCAGCAGGGAGATGTTGCACTAGTGGCGGTCCTCCTAATCTGACTCCCTGGGGTAGGCTGTCTCCGTCCCTTTGCTCCTTATTCAAAAATCTGGATAATCGCACCTTCCGCTATTCTTCTTACAATTATGCATTCTATATTCCAGTCCAGTTTGTTCAAATGTCGCATAACACTGTAACCCATTACCTCGCGCCCTCCTCTCACCATGCACAGCTTTTAGGTCACTTGTCGTATCACTCTCGCCCCTGCTCGTCGTCCTGCTCCGGACCGCCGTGGGCGTCCAGCCAAGTCACTGAGTCTTCCGGGGTGTCAAAGTGCATTCTGTCTTTGTGAAAAATCTTGAGTTTTGCAGGGTACAGCAACATGTATTTAAATCCAGCAGTGCGCATTCTTCTCTTAATAGCTACATAGCTGTACCGTTGTCTCTGGACTAGCATGGTATAGTGAGGATATGCTGTAATGGTCGCAGATGCCCTTTCTATTGTCCCTCCTTTCCTGAAGAACTCTAAGTTCTTTTTAGTTCAGGATCTTCCCTATAATTGCTCTCGGAGGGGCTCCAGGTTTCGGCTTCTTCATCAAGGCCCTGTGTGCACGTTCAACCGCAAACCCATGGGAGAGCTTATTTGCTACAATCTCTTGTATGATCATGTTTTTAACATAATTCGTGGGGTCTTGACCTTCTTCCCCTTCCGGCAGACCGACCACGCATATATTGTTGCGTCTCGCTCGTCTTTCTGCCTCCTCTGCTCGATTTTCCAGGTTAGCTACCTGCTGCTTGAATACATGGACTGCCCTGGCGTTATCCGTGCTAGTTTCTGTGATTTTTACAGCACTCTCCAGGCCGCTGGTCCTCTCCGCCAGTGCTCTCATATCTTGCCTCAATAGATTGACCTCCACTCCTACCGCATCTGTTTTTGTTTCTAATGCAGTCCTCAATTCTGCCATCGTCCTCCCCCACGAGGCTTTCAGTTCCGTTATGGCTGCTAAAATCGCTTGATTTTCACTTGGCGTAGCCGTTCCTGCGGATGCCATAGCCACACTTGCATCGGGGTGGTGGGAGACTGCTGCGGTTTAGCAAAAATATCCATTGTGGGCTGCTTGCCCTTGGCTTTGCCCCCTTTCACCGACATTCTCGTCTTGTGGGTCTGATGCTCCCGCCGTGCTCCGGTCTGTGTTCCTCCGCAGCCCCTCACCCGGTCGAGGGTCCCGCGTAGTATATCCCACCTCTATTCCTGCATTGCCCTCTGGGGGTGTCATTTCTCCACTACGCCAGGTACTTGCCTGCCTGTACCCTGCGCCATCATGTGCATTGACGGCTTCATGCCCATGTGCACCTGGGGCTCTGCCTCTTCCCCCCAGGTCTCAATATTGTTGTTTCCGGTTTGCGGGTCACTTTCCAGTTTGTCTTGTGCCATATCTCCTTGTTGGTGTCTTAGATCAACCTTCTCTCTGCCCTCTGCATCCGGGCTCTGTAGGGTTCATGCACAGCATTGTGTGAGATTGGCGCCTTGCTACCTCAGCCAGCCCTTAATTACGCACCCGCGCCTCTTGCGCAGTGCGCCCGTTCAGCAACACAGTCACACCTTTGTTCTCTATACCTGCGCTGGGCGTGATCCGCGGCTGTCCCTCTGCCTTTGGGTCCACTTTATGTATTATAGCGGCTGCACCGGCCGCGTCAGCCTTCTCTCCAGGCCCCCTGCATGCATGTGTAGTGGGGGCTTCGGAATATGCTGCGCAGCCTATGCCCACCTTTGCGCTGGAATGAAGCCCACTGGCATCCACGTGGTGCTCCCTTCCAATCGCTTTGGTCCAGGTGCTCCTGCACTGTATTCGTTTATGCGCAGCGTGTGTGATCCTAGGCTGAAAAGGACATTCAGGACATTCGGGTCATGCCGTGCGGGGGTAGACTGTCCAAAGCAGAAGCACTCGGCAGGTGAAGTACCTCGCCGTCCACAGAAAGTCAGCCTTGCTTCATCCAGCGCTCCAGCGTACCCCTGTGCCTCCTGCGCAGTGTATCTGGTCGTCTGCATGCCTGCACATCCCCCGTTATGCGTGTCTGCCTTTCTGCTTTTATGATCCGCGCCTATGTCGGCTGTGTCAGCCTTTCTTCTGGGCACTTTGTGTTCAGTTCTCAGGGGGCCCCAGACTACATAGCACAGTGTGTGCATGCGCTTGTGTTCGGATTGGGTCTGCCCGCACCCGCAGGTCCTACCTTCACGTTCGCTTCAGTCCGGGTCCCAGCTTGTGCGTGCCCCTGTCCCAGGATGGGGTCCGTGCGCACCCGCAGGGTCTCTCTTCGCTTTCGCCTCAGTCCAGGTCCAAACTTAATTTCCGCCTTGGTTCGGGTGCCCCCTCCTTTCGTTCCTTTAATGTTTGCACCGGTCGTCCTCAGCTCCCGGACAGACACGCTCCTTCACTGCTGCAGTGGTTATCACTGCAGGTGTGATGCTGGTTCCTAGGAGCTCCTTTGTTTGTTCTCCGCCGCCATCTTTGTCAGCTGCCTTTATTTCACCTTCGGAGGCTACAATGTTTCAAAACTTCCTTCCTCGGCACTCAATCCCCTCGAAAGATGATGCATCCGTCTCAGCTCACATTCACATTGCTTCTTGCCGACTTTCTCATTGAAATTGACAGGCTGGAAGTATGCGATTCCACCGATCAATTGCTGGATCTCGGAGCACTGAAAAAGAGCAGCCTATTCCGTGGCCGTCCAAGCCACGCCCCAAGGGACCATAAATTTACATCAGTTTTATAGACACACGGTGGTAGCCCATCAGGTCCAGCAGATTTTGTATAGGACATTTTGCTTATTGCCCATTTTGTATCATCAATAGACCAGTGATATCGAACAAGGTCCTTATAACACAGTGATGTATTTGGAAAATTCCTGAATGCTTCTGGCATTTGAAATTTACGTGTAATGTAATTTTACCAAATGTCTTCTGAGATGCAGTTCATCATTGGGGGTGTCGTACAATTGTCCTTACTTTGTATAGTTTGCCAGATTTGTCTCGTATCATGTCTGCATATGGCTTAATTAAGTTGCAGTTCACTCTATCAGAACTGAGAATTCTTAGGTGTTTGAGATTATTTTTGTATTTTACTATTTGTTTACGGAGTTTGTGATAGTTAAAAGGTTTGGGACCCGCTTTCTTTAGGTTTCTCAGTTCTTTGTTCTTTTCCCTTTTTAGGTTTTTAATTGCTGGGTCAAAGGGATGTGTGTATATAATTTTGATTTGTGTTTGTCATTAAAGTGTTGAAAAGAAGAGTAAACTATCTCAGAGCAGATTATGTCCCTATTAAGAGGAGTTATAATCTGATCATTAATAACGTCTATCTGCTTAGACACGTGCACTGAAAATTGTTGAGATAAGTTCATATTCCATCTAAGTGAAATAAAAGAACGGTCAATTTCAGGGTGAACTAAAGAAAGATCTAAAGGTAGAAGGGAACAATCAATATTGAGGGAGATAGATAGCTGGGCATGATCACCGTAGAGGATCACACTGATGTGTAACGGTGATTCAAACTGCATAATATGGTGTGAAAGAAAGCTGTAAACAATCATTGAAGAGTTATCTCCCCTACTCCATGTCGGGCGATCTCGTCCCTCGGGGCATTCTATCACATCTATGTCCCAATCTTCAAAATATGAATTCCAGAGCACGCCTCTTTCTCATTAACCGTTTGATTTTTGTTAGTTGATCCTTCAATCCGATACGGCACCCGGAATCAATCTCCTGCAATGACTATATCACAGTCACTCAGTATTATCTTCGCGGTCTCAAGACATTGGTCTAAATTGCTTTTTAGAAGGTGTCAAAGCGACCACCAAGATGTTCGATGAGTCCCATAACAGTTTGGAATAAATTCCATACAAATTATTTATTGCAATCGCTAAACCTCCGGATGGGTGTCCCAATAAATGTACGTTTGGCTTGTGAACAGTATGTAGTAAAACCCATCAAAATGAAGGGCTAATTTCAGTTTCCTGAAGAAGTATTAAAGCGGGATAATCAACTGGAGACGGTACTGAACCAGGTAAAGAAATTGTGAAAGCCACATGGATTCCACGACGTGACTACTAACTCACGTCTTTCCAGTGGTTATTGTTGAGAGATGTTTGTTTGGGTAGTAAGGATTGACTTTAACATGGGTCCTAGCCATACAATCTGTTTTTCTCCTAAGAGTGCCAAAAAATCAGCAGTAATGACATTTTTAGCATCATGGGCAACATTCAGAGTTATTAGATTTTACATTTTCTTTATCAACTGGGGGAACAAATGCAAGGTATTCTTGAGCAGCAGGTTCATTCGAAAAGGTTGTTAAACTGAATCCTTGTTCTTAGTTCTGCTCTACACGACCAAATGAATTTGAGTATATATTCGTAAGACAAATAACATAATGTACGATAATTATTCCCTTTTGCAAGAGAAACTCTCTGAATAACTTCAGATTTCAGGTTTCTTAGTTGCAGGATACGTGAGAATAATCCCAACAAGTAAGGACGATTGATAAATGGGGATCCCTGTAAGTTTGAAATGCGTTCTAAACCAATAATATGATGCATTTCCTTTGGAAATTGAGTTGGTAAGGGTGGAGGTTGAGAAAGCTCTCCCTTCCTTTGAGGAGCCAAATTAGTATTGGCGTTGGGATTTGAGTTCATGCTAGAGTCTACCTCAGGGAACACCTTTATGGCTATATCAGCAGCATGGTCGCCATCTTAGGTAGCTTTACTCAGCACTTACAGGAGCTCTTCTCTCAAGGACAGTGTGCTCTTGGTATGCACATTGGTGTTTAAAATATTAAGTGAGGGAGTGACCGGTAACGGTTTCGAGGAGCTTTTAGATGGGGGAAATGTTGTAATGAATCAGCAGTGATTTCCCCGTTTTCAATTGCCTTTCCCAAGGCTGCTATGATCACTTCACAGACGTCATCTTTTGGACATATTGTGTCCGTCAAGAGAAGCGACCTAGCAACACTTATCCCATGTAAAGCATATAATGGGGATATCAGGGTTTAAATTTCTCTTCGATGGGTTCAACATCCCAGCCTCCCCTGACAGAAATTGAACCTTGCTCTGACCGTTAATGACCATGGAAGCAGGCATTTCAGTTAGAGGCGGTATTATACTTTTATTATGGTCTGTGTTTTTTCCCCTTGGGACATTGCACTGATGTTACCACAGGAACTGTAATTAGTGGAATATTTTAATTAGAATCACTTCGCTGACGATAGTGTGAAGTGCAACTTCTCCCACTTACTGGAAAGTAAGCATTTAAGTTGGATTTCATTGGTTTCAAGACATGTCACATGAGGCAACTTTAGTTTGTTTTGCTTTGGGGCCCAATTTGAGTGTTTGTGTAACACTCAAATTTTCTGATAATATTTTCATTGTACGTGAATCCTTTTTAGGAGTGATTACATCATTTATAGGTGTAACGCTCACCTGATTCTCGCAGAGGCGCCGGTCTTGACTGGGCGACTACCGTATCTTCAAAGGTGATGTGTAGCACCCGGTTGGCTCTTTGGGCTGGACCTCTGTGCACTGTATGCCTGACGTGTAGAGTAAGATGTCTGCAGATAGAAAATATGGGGTTAATGAACTGGGGTTATTGGGGTGTCCCTATCTCTTTCCTCTTCTCCTCTCCTGTAGACCCCCAAAGGTTAACGCTCTCACCTTAGGTAAGTGAATGCCGAGCTCTCCATCTGCCTCGGGGCAGGGTGCTGTAACCAGTTTCTTCACTGGATAGGTAGCGCAGGCCTCTTGACTTCAGAGGACTGCTGTCCGTCGTTTACTGCACGAACGGTAAGTTTCGAGTCATTCAAATGTCTTTAAAGTCTTTAGTAATGATGTCTCTTGTTTTGCAGGGTTCCGGCGATGGCGGATGATGGGCTGAAGTGAGTTGAAGATGGAACCCGTGTGATGAATAGAAGCGCCTGGAAGCACGTAAGTAAGCGCTTGTTGCCTGCTTCACTATGCGCTCTAACTGTCTTTTTATTTTGCAGGTACGAGTTCGGAGCGGCTGCAGGGTGCCGGAATACCCACTGGATTAGATGTGGAAAGGAGTAATGGCACGTGAGTATTAAAGTTCCCCAATGTCTTTAAACGCACCTTGTTTTGTCTTTCAGATGCGGGATGCAGCGCCGAAGGCCTCCGGAGCGTTCGAAGAGTTGGTAAGCCTTTGCCTTTCAGATGCCGGAATGCTAACCTGTTCTTTCTTGTCTTTATAGGTGTTGCTGAAGACTGGATTCAGTATGGTAAGCCTTTTTCCTTAGGCCCAGGACCGGATGCAGAAGACACGATGAGCGTTCTGCTGCAGAGGTTGCAGAATAACGCAAAGCAAGATTCATCCACCGGGTGTGGTTTAAATAGCCTCCTGTAGTGCTTAGGTGTCTCCTTCCACAGCCACGCCTAAGTAAGAAAAGAGTTCCTGCCTTCCAGAAGAGTTCCAGTGTTCTGAATCTAGGGAGTGGCTCCAGCCCCACCCAACAGGAAAAGTAGTTCCAAACAGAAGAGGATCAGAGGCTCAACTGGCAGGCAAGTAAGCAGCATGGTCTGCTGAAGGTAAGTCCACCCAAGCATTATGAGCCCGGCGCTTCCAGCGCTGGGACTGGGCATATTTATGAGCCTGGTGCCACTGGCGCCAGGACTGGGTCCAAAAGGTCCCAATTGGGACTGGTTGGCACTCGGAACCTGGGTTATGGATCTGCTTCCAAGGGAGTTGGGAAAACCCTGACCTTTTGGAAGCAGAGATCATGACAATAGGTGGGTTAGTAGGAAGAGAAATTTTCGTCAGAAGAAGCACAGCCTGGCTCTCTGTAAAGAGCTGTTCTCCAGCATGGGGTCTGGCATGGATTCACATGCTCATGAATATTCCCCGTCGTCAGTCTGGGAATCCTTGGTAAAGAAAAAATCAGTTTCAGTTTAGTTTCTGAACTGTCTTTCTACTAGTAACCAATCACTGGTCTCTGGGTCATACTGCCCCCAGCCAATGACTGCCCTCTACCTAAGCCCCACCTCTGGCAGCCGTCTTAAGATTTTTACTGCACGTTCAAGTTTTGGGAGTCCTCGTGCTGTAGCTCTCGAGCTTTTACTGCGTTTAGCGAATTTTCAAAGAGATTTCATCTAATTTTTCAGTCATTCGAGCCTCAAGCTCCACCGTTTCTACTTCCGATCAACGGGGACCCGTTTTGGATTTTTCTACACCCCTCAAGGGTGACATTTTCGTGGAGTTTCACTTCCCGGAGATTTCTGGAATATCTTGAGGCCTACCCCGCGTGGACATGACCCAGGAAAACGGAAACAAGACGCCCGGACCCAAGCTCTTCAGGAGCTGCTCTGGATGTGGACTGCAGAATGTCTTCAAGGAGGATAAACATTCTTGATGTCTCTACTGCCTTCATGAAGACAAAACGCACGTGGAGAGGGACTGTGCGTTTTGCAAGAACATGTCAGAGCGGACGATGAGGGATCGTCGTACCCGCCTCACCAACTGGCTGGAGGGGAAGAGCCCAGCAGCAGGTGAGAAAAAGTCTGAGCGGTCTACTAAGTCCTTTGAGGGCGCTCTGGTGACAGGGGCCCAACAAAATGCTAAGCACCGCGAGTCCACGAGCACCGGGAGCGCCGAACGTCCGGGCTCCTCGGCTGCCAGGCAGGGCGCAATTTCACTGACGCCATCAACCACAAGCCAACGCTCTGGCTCGGGGAAGAGGAAAGCGGCAAACCTGGGTAAGCTTCGGGAGAAGTCCCGGTCGATCCCGACGACAACCGAGGGGGAGTGAGGCAGTGACCCTCCCCCCAAGGTGAAGGCCTCAAGCGCATCCAAGATCATGAAGGCCTCTATCGAGGGAGTCGTGGCCGCCCTGGCGAAGCCTGTGGAGGCTACCCCAGTGGAGGCGACCCCAGGGCCTAGAGTTTCCCTGCCACCGTGGAGGGAATCCCCTTTTCAGCCCATCGATAAGACCCCCATGAGAACCCCGGTGGGAAAAAAGGGGGGACGGTGGCCATCACGGACACGGATACAGCCTCTGAAGAGGAACTGGCTGGAGTCGTGAATATCCTGAACAAGAAGTTCGATGAGGTCCGGTCCCAAGGGAAGGATCCCGAAGATGCGGACGAGGAAAGCGACGGCGGTGGTGACAAGGAACACGTGGAGGCGGATTCCACTCCCCAACCGTCGCGCCCGTCAGAGCCGGTCCCTGGGCCACAAGACCGCTCATGCAGCGATCTTGATGGTGATCCAGGCCTTGTGTACGGAGATCAGGACAAGGTTGCCCTTACCACCAATGGACGACCCAGCAGAGCCTGGACCGTCGTAAAGCCCTCCGAACAAGCAGAGGAGAATTCATCCACCCCCTCCTTTCCAGTTTTCTCGGCCTGCACAGCCTTCTTCTCTGTCTCCTGAGCCGAGGGATGATACGGGAACAGAGACAGCCACGACGGGGACGGATGACGACGGTGGTGACGACGGGATGGACCTTCCATTACCACCTGCTCGGGCCTCCCCGCCCGACGAAATCGGCTCCTTCCACGCCATGATCGCCAGGTCATCTGAGCTCTTCCAGCTCTGCCCCGTGGAAGAAGGAAGGTTTCCTCTATCTATGACGGGAGGCCAAAAGGAAGACGGTCCTCTCGGTCCAGTTACTCGACGACATCTGGGACGAGGGGCTGTTGCTCCTGAAGAACCCATCCACGACCCCTGCCAAGAGAGACCGGTACGAGAAGAAGTATCGGGTTCCGGATTCCGCCCCCATGTGCCTTAGGGCGCAGCCTACCCTGGACTCGGTTGTCTCTGTGGCGGCCAAGAAGAAAGCGGCGGAGGCGACGGTGTCAACTTTGACATCTCTGCCGGACGGCGAAGGGAAGAAACTGGATGCCATGCGACGGGTCATCTCGTCGGCAGCGACTACTATTAAATCGGCCAACGCCCTCACGATTGTTGCCTGCTACGACAGGGAGCTATGGTTTAAGATCGCTCCCCTACTGGATTTCCTCCTGGACGATAAGAGGGCGGAGGCCCTGGAGATCCTACAGGAGGGAGAGGTGGCGTCGGTCCATGCCATAACGGTGGCCACGGACATTGCCGGATGGGCAACTGCGTTTGCCTTCGCCAGTGCGGTTGGCTCAAGGCAACCGATTTCCGTCAAGACGTGCAGACCAGGGTCCTGGACATGCCCTTCGACGGGAACAACCCATCTGGCAAGGCAGTGGACGATTCGCTGCAAGCCATCAAGGCCGACACGGAGACGGCTCATGCCTTAGGCGTTCTTCAGCAATGACGGCCGCCCTTTCGGGGCTCCGGAGGCAAGCAAGGTGCCTCCAAGGGATTCGGCGGCAGCTCCTCAACGTACCGCCAAGCGGCCCGCTCCTCCTTGCAGGAGGCCTACAGGGGACGCGGCAAGCAAGGAGGATCTCGTCGTCGGCAAGGAGGCCAGGGCGGCAAGGCCGCTGCCAAGCAGGATTCAACCGGCCGTAGCGTCGGCCCCCACCTGAGCACCCCGGTGGGAGGCCGGCTGGCGAACTTAGTCAGCGTGTGGGAGTCCATCTCCACCGACCGTTGGGTGCTGGATGCCCTGGCTCACGGGCACACACTGGAATTTCTAAGAAAGTGTCCCAGTATTCCACCTGTGGCCAGAAAGGAAAACCACGTCCTGCAACTATTACTGGAGGTACGAGCGATGTTAAAGAAGGGAGCCATTGAGCTCGTCCCAAAGAGGCTCCGGGGCTCCGCAGTATACTCGCAGTACTTCGTCGTAAGGAAAAAGACCGGCGGTTGGCGACCCATCCTGGACCTTCGTCGTCTAAACAATTACATCAGGTCCCTGAAGTTCCGGATGGTCACCCTCCAGCACTTGCTAGGACAACTGGAGGAAGGTAACTACCTATCGTCGCTGGACTTGGCGGACGCCTACTTTCTCATCCCCATCTTGAAAATCATTGAAAGTTTCTGCGATTCGTAGTCCAAGGACGGCACTACCAGTTCAAGGCCCTTCCCTTCGGGCTGAAGTCGGCGCCCAGGGTGTTCACCAAGTGCCTAGCACCAGTGGTGGCGCGGCTGCGCCTACAGGGAATCCACGTCTACCCATAACTGGACGACTGGCTCATCTGAGTCAAGGGAACTCGCTGTCGAACACACAAGGAAGACCGTCCAACTGCACACGGATCTGGGATTTTCAATCAAATTCACAAAATCCCACCTGGTACCGTCGCAAGTCGCACTGTTCCTGGAAGCCAAGCTCGACACAGTGGCGCGACTAGCATCTCCGTCGGAGGAAAGGACGAAGGCCATCCTAGGCAAGGTGCAGCGGCTGTCGACCATGGACGTGGCCAAGATGAGGTCCGTCAAGTCCCTGCTTGGCATGATGTCGCATGCATTTACCTTGTGCGCCTTTGCAGACTACGGATGCGACCACTGCAGGAGTTCGACGCCCGTTGGATGGAAGCGACGGGCAACTTCGAAGACAGGATCTCACTCAACGAGACCTTTCGACAAGCGATCCGGTCGTGGGGCACCCGCTCGCATCTGACGGCGGGTATGGACTTCCAAACCCCGGACCATCAGGAGACAGTGATGATGGACGCCTCCCTGGAGGGATGGGTGGCTCACTCCGGTGTTCTCAACGCAAGAGGCCTTTGGCTACCGGAGGAGAGGTCACTACACATTCACGTCCTGGAGGTCCGAGCCTTGTTATGGGCCCTCATGTCGTTCCTTCCGTCCCTCAAGGGCAAGGTGGTGAGGATCTTCACCGACAACACCACAACGATGTTTTACATCCGGAAGCAGGGAGGCACCAGATCCCCAGCCCTATCCAAGGAGGCCCAGGATCTGTGGCATTGGGCCGTCGCCCAAGGGATGTTTCTGGTACCCTTCCACCTGGCAGGAATAAAAAACACCATCGCCGACACACTCGGCAGGGAACTGCGCTCGTGCCACAAGTGGGAACTGCGGCAGGATCAAGTGTACCTCCTCTTCCGACGATGGGGCAATCCCCAGATCGACCTTTTCGCGATGGCGGCAAACGCCAAGTGCCAGAGGTTCACCAGCAGGTTTCCCCAGCCGGGGAGAATGGGCGATGCCTTCTCATTCCCCCTGGTATGATCTGTTCCTGTATGCGTTCCCCCTGTTGCTGCTGCGACTCATCAACCAACTCAGACGGTCCCGGTGCAGGATGATCCTCATCGCACCGGCGTGGCCGAGGCATATCTGGTTCCCAGACCTTCTTTACATGTCGGCGTCCCCCCCTCCCCCCACCCCAGTCAAACTGCCGACAGACGCGGATCTCTTTGCCAGAGAAGGAGGCACCATCCTCCACCATGACCCGGGGTCGCTGAACTTGGAGGCTTGACGCCTGCAGCACTAGAGTTTGAGGGTACGATATCCCGGCGGACTGCAAGGAGGTCCCTGCAAAGGCAAGGGAGTCCTTGACCTCAAGTGCTATGGACATAAGTGGAAGAGGTTCTCTGTCTGGTGCCGTGCACAGAAGATTAACCCTCTGCGGATTACAGCCCCCCAGGTGCTGCCGTACCTACTGTCGCTGGCCAAGGCGGGGCTAGCCCACGCCTCCATCAAGATACATCTAGCGGCGATCTCCCGGTACACCAGAACTCCAGGACGATAATCTCTGTGGTCCCATCGTCTGGTGAAGGAGTTTATGAAAGGATGTTTCGATCATTCCCGCCGGAGCAGGCTCATGGGGCCGCCATTCGAGCCTTTGCATTCGGCACCGTTGAAGTTCCTCTCGTTGAAGACTGCGTTTCTTGTGGCCATCACCTGCACGGCGAGTGGGAGAGATCCAGGCCCTCTCCTGTAAACCTCCATACCTCTCCTTCATGCCCAAGGTGCCGTCGGACTTCATCTCAACGAGCCCTTGGTGTTACCTGTTTTCTTCCCATCGCCTTCATCGCCGGCCGAGAGGACTTCGCACTCGCTGGATGTAGCCAGAGCACTAAAGTTCTACGTGGACCACACAGAGTTTTCGGAAGACATCACAGCTGTTTGTGAACTTTGGACCTGTGAACTAAGGGAAGGCCCTCTTGTAGGCAAACCGACCGTTGCCCGGCCGTCCGAGAGCCCATTCGACCAGAGCGATCTCTGCCACCACGGCGTTCATATCTGGTGTGCTCCTGCTGGACATCTGCAGGGCTGCTATGTGGAGGTCGACGCACACTTTCACGAGATTCTACTGCGTCGACAGGGATTCCAGGGAGGAGTCGAGAGTCGGCCAGGCAGTGCTGCACAACCTGTTCGCCTGAAGGTGGACCTGGTGAGGAGGTAAGAGATGCTTAATATTGAGTGATAAAATGCTTAATGTTGATCCTTGCCACCTCCTGTGGTTGTGCATGTGTGTACTGCTATGTAGTCTTATATTCATGAGCATGTGAATCCATGCCTGACCCCATGCTGGAGAAGGAACAAGTTACTTACCTGTAACTGTTCTCCAGCATGGGTCTGGCATGGATTCACATGCGAACCCTCCCTCCTACCCCTCTGCTGCTCTTCACTTGGTCCTACTGCCACTTTACGTGCTACTACCAAATCTGAAGATGGCTGCCAGAGGAGGGGCTTAGGTAGAGGGCAGTCATTGGCTGGGGGCACAGAGACCAGTGATTGGTTACTAGTAGAAAGACAGTTCAGAAAGAAAACTGAAACTGTTATTTTTTTACTGAGGATTCCCGGCCTGACGATGGGGAATATTCATGAGCATGTGAATTCATGCCAGACCCATGCTGGAGAACAACAGGTATGTAACTTGTTCCTTCAACCTCAATGGGGTCGTCCTCTATAATTATAGTTTCGGATTCAGTGTCTGGTACAGTGGAAAGAGTAGTGTGGGCATCGTTTACTACTTTACTTTCCAGTTGTGCTGGTTTTTTATTTTGAAGTGCTTCTTTACGTCTTTTAGCGTAGCGTTTCACGGCAAGGAGATTGATTTTTTTTTTTTGGCACGTCTAGAGAGAAACCCATTATTTGCTTCAGGTTCGCAATGGGTATCATCCTATTTATTTGATTTTGCCATAGCTTTTAGTAATATTGAAGGACTATCCAGAGGTTCATCATTATCTTGAGGGGCTGGACTGGTTGAGTGAATAGTAGCTTTTAACTCGTCTATGGCCATTCTCAAATTTTCCAACTCGACCGTGATCGCACACTCACAAGATTTCAATGTTGTAGAAGGAGGTACAGGTATGGGTAAAGCTAGGAGCGGCATAATTGCATCCTCATCGTGCAGTTTAAATTGTGATGCTTTATCCCCACTGGGCTGTTTATTATTACTCTTCTGATTTTTTTCAAGTTTTTGTTTATTAATCATCATTGATTCCCATCCTAGTATAAAGCCTTCGATGCGATCCATTTTAGTACACATCTGTCTCATTGTGGATTTTATTTCACGTAGTTCTAAATGAGAAAGATCGTGTCCCTTATCTAAGATCGAGTATTTTAATTATGACTGGAAATGTGTGTGGAGATCTCCCCTCTATATTATCCTGTTTATAAGAGTGCATAGAGTCTTCGTAGATGGAACAAGTCTTTTGAAGATGAGTAGGTTCCCAAGAGAATACTACATCTGATGGGAACGATTCCTTATTTATGTAATTTTTATCGTTTGTGTATATAGACTCACCTGGAGTCTTAAATAATTGTTTACTAGGATATTGGGTATGTTCCGGAGAGCATGAGACTGTGAACATACCAATTGTTTTCCTCACTTTTATGTCCAGCATTGCCAGTTTGCTCATACTTTCTTTGAAAGATTCTTGAGTTTGAGGGCTTTCTTCACTATCCATTCGGGCAGCAGTTTTTGCAGTAGTTGCAGTATGGCGTAAGACAGTATGGGTGGTGGAATGGTGTAAAGTAGAAATTGGTAAGACTGACAAGGGGGGGACCAGGTGCAGGAGGCTCTACGTAGGAGGATTTTCCAGCACATACCATCGAGTCAATACTTGTGATTGGAGGGACCAATATATCCATCTTTCGACTGCTTACCCAGTCGCCATACAATTTAAAGTTCGCACTTGTAACTTTAGTACTGCAGGAGGATTGCATAGAATGATTTGTGTCACATCCGGTACTAGTTGTCAGCAAGAGATTATCGGAACAAGAGGGTCTTATAACCCACGTTAGGCAGATGTGCAGTCAAACACGAAATTGTTATTTTCAGTATGAAACACTCTTTGAATTGTACTTGTGCACAAACTAATTTTATCTGAAAAACCGTTTTGAGAACAAACACCAAAAGCTTACACACTGCGTACATTCGGTCACAGGAAGCACGCCCTTTGAATTGTATCTTAGTGTCGTGCTTGTGAGCACACTAATGTAATCTGGAGGCCGTTGGCGTGAGAAGAACTGTTTTGGGAACAAACGCCAAAAGCTTACACAATGCGTAGTTTCGATCAGAGGCAGGACACTTTCTAAAGTTTATCTTAGTGACGTGCTTGTAAGCCAACTAATGTGATCTGGAAGGCGTTGGCTTGAGAAGAACTGTTTTGGGAACAAACGCCAAAAGCTTACACAATGCATACTTTCGGTCACAGGCAGCACGCTCTTTCAATTGTATCATAGTGTCATAAGGAAACTAGTGTAAACTGAAAGGCCGTTATCGTGACAAAACTTTTTTCCAAACACAGTAAATACTTAGCCAATGGTTGCTTTTAATCAAAGGCAGCACACTTTGGAAGATTAACTAATGTAATCTAAAAGCTGTTGTCGTAACAAAATATGAACTGATGAAAAAGGTGAAAAATAAAGAAGGGCTCTGTCAGCGAGCCATCGAACAGCTAACAGTGCTACTTGGAGCGCGTTCTTGGTGCACGTGCGCGGATGCGTGCAGCGCAGTGTTTATATGGACTTCTGGGTATAGGGGGCGTGGCCACCTAGACAAGTACAAAGAAATACAATATATCAATAATAGCTAAGTGTAAATGGATAGTAGGATCAGTAATTACACTTGTATACTTGTTTAGGTATAAAGTATGCCGTAGCAGTCCAAATAATGTCCAATATGAGGATTCCCAGCAGGTTGTAGGTAGGCGGGGCAGACCGTAGTTCCAGCAAACAGTGCTACGTAGAGCGTGTACTTGATGCGCGCAGCGCAGTGTTTATATGGACTTCCAGGTATAGGGGGCGGGGCCACCATAGCAGTCCAATTAATGTCCAATAAGAGGATTCCCAGCAGGTTGCAGGTAGGCGGGCCAGACCATAGTTCCAGCAAACCGCGCTACTTAGAGTGGATCTTTTTGCGACCGCTGCCAACCGGAAGGGTGAGAGATTCTGCTCAAGGGAATTTCTTCCGAGAGGAGCCTTAGGAGACGCATTTGTTATGGATTGGTCATTCCCAATTATGTACGCGTTTCCTCCGGTCCCCGTCATTCCTCAAATGTTTAAGAGGTTGCGGGGGTTCGGATCCCACATGATCCTCATTGCTCCGGATTGCGCCAGGAGAACGTGGTACCCGGACTTTCTAGAAATGTCCATCTGCCCTCCACCTCGTCTTCCCTACCGAAAGGATCTTGTCTCGCGCGATGGGGGTCGGGTTCTCCATGTAGAGGTCAAGACTCTCTAACTTCACGCTTGGTATCGGAAAGGTTGAGATAAAAGGATTGGGACCCCCTGGATGACGTGATGGAGGTGTTGCTTTTGGCCAGGCGACCAGCAACCAAATACCTGTACCTTTTCCATTGGCGTATGTATTGTGACTGGTGCAGAGGACACAATATAGATCCTTTTCAGTGTTCCATTCCCATGGTTCTGTCTTGGTTGCTTTCTTTGGCCCACAGGGACCTTCAAGTAGGTACCATTAAAGGTTGCGTGGCAGTGCCGTCTATCTTCAAGCACTCGTCTGAAGAATGTTCTTATTTTAAGATTCCTTTGATTTCCAAATTTCTAAAGGGGCTCACTAATGTGTTCCCGCAGTCCCCGTTTCACGTGCCAGTATGGGATCTGAATTTGGTCTTAAAATTCCTTATGGGTGCTCTTATGGGTCCACTTAACATACATTCCTGGCTATGTCTCTGGTGCAGGTTAGGCTCAGAATGAGCCCTTGTCAGCCCAAAGGCCAATTTAGGAATGCTACCCTGTCCTCACAGACCAAGTGATGCACCAAAACAAAATGACTGGGCTTTGGGCTTAGAAAATACATTGGTTCGGCATTGGCTACCATACAATTACATTTGGCTACTAATACGATAAAAACTCCACCCATGGTGGGGCCAACCCTGAATTACACCGATTATCCGCCTTTTCACCTACACACTAAGGGGAGATCTCTGCGACCAAAAGGGGGGTCTAACAAAGCACTATCTACCCAGGAAACCCATGTGGGTTTACTAGTTCAGCATATCATAAAAAGGGTTGTAGTGGCAGGGTGACAGAGGTCAGTCTGGCCACAGTACTAAACCTAAATGCAGCAAAAGGTTTCAGAACACCCACAAAATGGCTCCAGAGAATCCCAGAAATTGAATTCCGTCTTAACCGACAAGGTAGATGGACCAGGAAGTGGGAGTCTGTCAAGGAAGATGGACAAGAAGGCTTCGATGTTTCAAGGAAGATGACGCGGTAGAAGCCGCAGGACTGTGACAGGACTAAGGAGGCGGGACTGTGGAGAGAAAGCAGAACTGTGATGATGAAGCAGGACTGTGACAGTGCAGTGGGAGCAGGACCGTGAAAAGGAAGTAGGACTGTTACAGGGCCGAGGAAGAGGGTAACTTAGAAGGAACTGGAAGAGCGGCACTGACAAGCTAGAAGGATTCTGACAAGGAAGATGGATGAGTGTTAGGAAAGATGTTCTTTTTTCACCTTTCTCTCGATAGATTTTTATGGGACCCCATTCTATTTGCTTGTTTTGAACCCTGTCCTGACTTTTAGGCAGTAATTAAAGCTTCCTGCTTTACTTCCCTTGCTGTTTTGCTCCTTCCTATGGGGAAACTGACTACTCATTAAGATTGTCAGTACTGAGAGACACTGGCCCTCATTACAGTTTTGCCGGTGTGCCGCCGGTTATTCCGCCGTCTCACAGTTTGTCACCTGATGTCGCAGTATCTGGGATATTATGAGCGACGGAGTCGCCAGTAAGTTCCCATTCCATCCATGGTTGGGATTGCCTGAATTACCAGCACCGGTAGTGCCAGTGATTATAGCATTCATTTGCAGTTAGGGGCCTGCCGGCTGGTCAGTCCTGCCAGTAGTTCACTGCCCTCACTGGTAAACTTGTGTTTCCTCAGTCTGGAAGAAATGCTTGTGCCAAAATTACCAGCATTTCTTTCAGACCAGGGAAGTTGTGAGTTCTTTGCCTCTTTATGAATTCTTGTATCATTACAACTGCAGATGTTACCTTACAGTGAAGTGCAGTTAGGACGCTTAGGGCCTTATCACTAGTCTGGCGGTAATCCGGCACAATTTCTGACTAGCAGAAATAGCGTTACCGTTGGGTCATGCAACAGAATTAGCGCCACATCACAGCCTTGCATGACTGCCCCTGAATCTGGCAGAAACGCTATTAGCACCGTGTAGAAACTGCACCGAAATAACTGTTACAGCCAACAAACCGGCGCTAATGGCGCTACCACCGGCGAACTTGGCACTATTGGCGCCGGCGGAAGTTGCGTCACTGCCGGAACGGGAAGCATTGCGGTGGCAATTTTGAAAAACACAATCCATTAAATATCTCCACTTCCTGCAGCCACCTGGTCCATGAACGAAACAAGAATGACCCAGGAGATAAGAGGCAAGGTGTCAGAATATCGCCTGCACAAACCTAAATTCAGTGAGGGGGAGCTGGTGGCCCTCACAAATGAGGCCATTGCCCACTGTGACGAACTTTGTGGCAGTCGGCAGTGGAAGACCACTGGGCAGCACAGGACAGCCATCTGGAATGCTATCTGCCAGAAGGTGTCAACAGTGACAAGCGTACCGCGTGAGGGTGAGGACTTGTGGAAGCAGTGGAACGACCCGAGTGTCAGGGTATGGGGAGTAATGTCACAACACTGCTGGGAGTCCCTTGCGACTGGAGGAGGCACTGTGGAGCGTCTGGTCCTCCCCTTCTGGGAGGAGAAATGCAGAATATTGCTGGACATCAAAGGGATAGAGGAAGTGGGCAGTGCGGAGGCGGGTACCAGGAGGCAGAAGGTGAGTCAAACCCCCAACACAAATGCATGCACAAATGACAGCCCAGCATAAAATTCCCCAGTGGACAGGGACACATGTTAGCAGACCCAGATGCTGGGCATGCCACCAGGGCACGGTGACGTAATGGCACATCAGCCCTCCACAGCAGCTATGGGGCAGAGCACCCATGAGCGCCACAGCAGCTGGAAAAGGTGGCTAGGGACCCAAACAAATGCCTTGTGTATCACACCCATACTGGCGCACCCTGTTGCAGCGGGATTGAGGTGCGTGAGCGACCAGAGCACTGTGCAGCAGTCACTGTACACCACAGTGCAGCCTTGCTGGCTGCACAGCACTGCCCCATAGAGCCTTGACAGTGCCATGGACTGAACAACCACCCCCATGTGAGTGCCACACAGGGAGGGGATCTGGGACCATGAAGGACCACATGCATGCATGGCAGATGTAAGCTGCCCCAGCATGGGCTCCCTGCCCTCCCCACACCTATTTCAAAGAACTACTGGCCATGGGTGTCACACCCATTTCTACAAACAACTCCAGGACACTGTACCCACATGCAGGCTCCCCTGACCAAACATGCCCATGTGTGCGGTTGCTCTGTACCATATAAAATGTCTTGCATGCCAACACATGTGGTGTAACATCCCTGACTACATTACCTATGTCCCCTACAGGCACTTGCGCATCACCAGAGGCATAAGAATAGAAGGAGGAGGTTGTTGCAGGCCAATCAGGGAGCTTCACATCCAGGCCTTCGCGGTCTGCTACCAACCCGCAAAGGCCCTCACAGGCCACACTGAGTCGGTTGTCCCGCCATGTAACTCAGCAACAGAGCAGTGTATTGATTGCCTTTGATTAGGTGTGACCATGAGCCTCTTATCGCCACCTCGTTTGATACTGTGAAAGCAGACCCCTGGTCATCAGTCACTCATGTCAAAACTCCCCCTAGGCTGTGTCTCGGCGCTAAAAGAAAGCCATACCTAGGATCATGTGGTCATCAACATGATTAAACATATACAGTCAGGAATTGTAAAGTTCTTAGACTCAGAGATACCACTCTGACCCATTGCTGTGAATTATACACTTGCCATGAGTTATGTTGATGCATTTAATATGACCCCCTATCTTCTGAGGGTTCTTATTCTAATAAAACAAGCTAAAGCAGATATAACATAACTTCACACCTATGAACAAGATTGCCATGTATGCAGAGAGCAAGTCTGAATGTGTAAGTAATAGAACAAGTGTTGGTTTAGTTGAATACATGGGTAACCTATATCTCTTATTAAGCTACGCTACACTATCCACCATCAGTCTCCATGCACACAGCAAGCATCCACTTGTCACTCACGTTTAGAGCGGAGTGTGCTTCAAATTAAGCTGCTCCCTCTGGGGTTGACTAGTTCTGCTTAGCTGGGACTGGTTGTCTCGCTTGTATGCGGTTGCTGCTGCTGCTCTGCACTCCTCCCCAGTCCCTCCAGCTTGAAATTGACTGTCAAGTCTGCTGCTCGTCCTCCTTTTCCATCCTTGTGCTGGGCTATATATCTACCGAGCAACGTGGCGGCCCTGCAGGTGTGGGTTCATCATATCCGCTGTTTGAAATAGTGAGAAAGCTTGAGCTAGCATGTCATTTTGTTCTTTTGAGGCAGAACCTCTATCTGAAACTTTGATTTATTTTGCATCTCAAAGTAAGATCTCTGTACACATTAGTAAATGCCTTCACTGTACTCTGTGGCATTTGTGAAGTTCTCCAGCATGGGGTCTGGCATGGATTCACATGCTCATGAATATTCCCCGTCAGGCTGGGAATCCTCGGTAAAGAAAAAAAAAACAGTATCAGTTTCGTTTCTGATCTGTCTTTCGTAGTAATAACCAATCACTGGTCTCTGCGTCATACTGACCACAGCCAATGACTGCCCTCTACCTAAGCACCGCCTCTGGCAGCCATCTTCAGATTTTTTCCGCACGTTCATGTGTTGGGATCCTCGTGCTATTGCTCTCGAGCGTTAGTGCTATTTTTTCACGTTTTTTTCTAAAAAACTTGGTTTTTTTCGGTCAAAAGAGCCTCAAGCTCCACCGACTCTCCATTCGATCAACGGGGACCCGTGTCGGATTCGTCTGCGCCCCTCAAGGGTGAAGATTTCGTCGAGCTACGCTTTTGGAGGACTCCAGAAGCTTCAGGCCCGGACATGGCCCAGGAGAAGGGATGCTCGACGCCCGGAAAGCTGTTCAGGGTCTGCCCTGGGTGCCAGCTGCAGAACGTCTTTAAGGAGGACGAAAACTCCTTTTGTCTCTACTGCTTACATGAGGACAAGACGCACGTGGAGAAGGACTGTGCGTTTTGCGGCAATATGTCGGAGCGGACCATGAAGGACCGCCATCAACGTCTCGCCAACTGGCTGGAAGGGAAGAGCCCGTCAGGGGAGAAGAAGAGGAAGAAATCCGAGCGGTCTTCTAAGACCTTTGAGGACGCCCCGGCGACGGGGGTCCAACACAAGGCCAAGCACCGCGAGTCCGCTGGCACCGGGAGCGCCGAACGGGCGGGCTCTACGGGCGCCAGGCAGGGCGCACCCTCCCCGGCACCTTCAGCCACGAGCCAACGCTCTGGGTCGGGTAAGAGGAAGGGCGAGCATCCGGCAGAGCTCCTGGAGAGGCCCCGGTCGAGCTCGAAGGCCCCATCGGAGGGGGAGCGAGGCAGTGTCCCCCCCCCTTCAAGGATAAGGCGGTGAGCGCACCTAAGGTGGTGAAGGCCTTAATCCATCCGGCCAAGCCCTCTATCGAAACTGTCGCGGCGGCCCTGGCTCAGCCTGTGGAGGCTACACCAGTGGTGGCGACCTCGGGGCTCAGTCTCCCTGCCACCTCGGAGGGAGTCCTCTTTTGTGCCCATCGATAGGACCCCCGTGAAATCCCCGGCGGGGAAGAAAAAGGGGGGGCAGGGCGTCGTCGTAGATTCGGCTTCAACCTCGGAGGAAGAGCTGATCGAGGTCTTAAGCCACGGCCTTGGCGTGGAAGAAGACCGGCCCGTCGGGATGGATCCCGACGCAGGTGACGACGACATCGTCGAGGGTGCCGACGGGGCCCCTGATCGCCTTTCGGATTCCCCTCTGCCAGCGCCGCAAGACAACTCGGAGGCCATTTTGTTGGCTATACAGTCCTTATGCTCAGAGATAAGGACGAGACTACCGTTGCCGACGGAGGAACCTCTCCCGTCGGGGGATCCTGAACCGGGACTTTCTGGTGTTCCCCCGCCCAAGAAAAGAAGGATTCACCCTCCACCTCCTTTTCAGCCGTCGCGCCCCATCCAGCCCTCCTCCCCGTCCACCCGAGGGGATGATACGGGGACTGACACGGCAGCGACGGGTACGGACGACGAGGTATACGACGAGGATCTACCGTCGTCACCTCCCACCAGGGCTTCTCCGCCCGACGAGATTGGATCGTTCCACTCCATGATCGCCAGGGCATCCGAGCTTTTCCAACTCTGCCCTGAGGAGAAGAAAAAGGAAGGATTCCTTTATCAACGGCGCGAGGCCAAGAGGAAGACGGTCCTCGCGGTGCCTCTACTGGACGACATTTGGGATGAGGGCCTCGCCCTCCTCAAGAACCCTTCCATGACGCCAGCTAGAAGAGACCGGTACGAGAAGAAGTACCGGGTCCCGGACGTGGCCCCCCTGTGCCTCCGGGCGCAGCCTACCCCGGACTCCGTCGTCTCCGCGGCGGCCAGGAAGAAAGCGGGGGGGGGTGCGGCCTCCACATCGACTTCCCCACCAGACGGCGAGGGAAAGAAATTGGACGCTATGGGACGCAGGGTCATCTCGTCTGCAGCGACGACGATTAAAGCGGCCAACGCCTTGGCTATCGTGGCCCGCTACGACAGGGAGCTATGGTACAAACTGGCTCCCCTGCTGGACTTCCTACCGGACGACAAGAGGGCGGATGCCCTGGAGATCCTACAGGAAGGTGAGGTGGCGTCGGACCACGCCATCACTATTGCGACGGACATCGCCGACACTGGGTTTCGCCAGTTGGGCAACGGCGTGTGCCTTAGGCGGCGTGGATGGCTCAAGGCTACGGACTTCCGTCAAGACGTACAGACCAGAGTCCTGGACATGCCGTTCGATGGGAACAACCTGTTTGGGAAAACAGTGGACGATTCCCTTCAGGCCATTAAAGCGGACACTGAGACGGCCCGGGCCCTTGGGGTTCTGCAGCAACGACGGACGCCCTTTCGGAGCAGCGGAGGCAAGGGCGCCTCCAAAGGTTCCGGCGGCGGTTTCTCCACCTACCGTCAAGCGGCCCGCTCGTCGTCTCAGGAGGCCTACAGAGGACGAGGCAAGTCTGGCGGACCCCGCCGTCGTCGCCAAGGAGGTCAAGGCGGCAAAGCCTCGTCGAAACAGGATTGAACCGGCCGTGGGGTCGGGCCCCCACCGAAGCACCCCGGTGGGAGGCCGACTGGCGAGCTTCGTCAGCGTGTGGGAGTCCATCTCCACCGACCGTTGGGTGCTGGACGCCTTAGCTCGGGGCCACGCGCTCGAGTTTCAAAGAAGGTGCCCGCGCGTCCCCCCCGTGGCCAGGAAAGAGCTTCACGTCCCTCAGCTTCTCCTGGAGGTAAAGGCGATGCTCAGGAAGGGCGCCATCGAACTCGTCCCAAAGAGGCTTCGGGGCTCCGGAGTTTACTCGAGATACTTCCTCGTGAAGAAGAAGACGGGAGGATGGCGCCCCATCCTAGATATGCGACGTCTGAACAAGTTCATCAAGGCGCAGAAGTTCCGGATGGTCACCCTCCAGCACGTCCTGGGTCAGCTGGAGGAAGGAGACTTCCTGTCGTCGTTGGATTTGGAGGATGCCTACTTCCATATTCCCATCCTAAAGGGGCACCGAAAATTCCTCAGGTTTGTGGTCCAAGGGCGTCACTACCAGTTCAAAGCCCTCCCCTTCGGACTACGGTCGGCACCCAGGGTATTCACCAAGTGCCTTGCACCGGTGGCGGCGCAGCTGCGCCGCGAGGGGATCCACGTCTACCCCTACCTGGACGACTGGCTCATCCGACCGTCCAACTTCTCACGGACCTGGGATTCTCCGTGAACTACGCCAAGTCCCACCTGGTACCCGCACAAAACGCACTGTTTCTGGGAGCGAAGCTCGACAGTGTCCCTTCTGGCCTCCCCATCGGAGGAGAGGACCAGGTCCATCCTGGGCAAGGTACAGCGGATGTTGGTTTCCGACGCGGCCAAGGTGAGGTCCATCAAGTCCCTCCTCGGAATGATGTCTTCTTGCATCTACCTCATTCCCATGTGCAGGCTCCGGATGCACCTGTTGCAGGAGTTCCTGGACGCGCGCTGGATCCAAACGACGGGCGGCTTCGAGGAGAGGATCACACTCGACGAGAGTTTCCGCCGAGCGGTCCGGTGGTGGGGCACACGCGCGCATCTGACGGCGGGCATGGACTTCCAGACCCCAGACCACCAGGAGACAGTGACCACGGATGCCTCCCTGGAAGGGTGGGGAGCGCACACCGAAAATCTGCACGCAAGAGGCCTTTGGCTCCCGACGGAGAAGTCCCTCCATATCAACGTCCTGGAGCTCCGTGCAGTGTTCTGGGCCCTCAGGTCCTTCCTTCCGTCCCTCAAGGGCAAGGTGGTGAGGATCTTCACCGACAACACCACCACCATGTTTTACATCAGGAAACAGGGCGGAACCAGGTCCCCAGCACTGTCCAAGGAGGCGCAGGACCTGTGGCATTGGGCCGTCGCCCAAAAGATGTTTCTGGTGCCGTTTCATCTGGCAGGGATAAAAAAACACCATCGCCGACTCACTCAGCAGGGAGCTGCGCTCGTGCCACGAGTGGGAACTACGGCAGGATCTAGTGGATCGCCTCTTCCGACGGTGGGGCACACCCCAGATCGACCTGTTCGCGACGGCGACGAACACCAAGTGCCGGAGGTTCGCCAGCAGGTTTCCCCAGGCGAGGAGCATGGGCAATGCTTTCTCGTTCCCCTGGGAGGGCCTGTTCCTCTACGCGTTCCCTCCTTTGCCACTGCTAATCCTTCTCGTCAACCAGCTCAAGAGGTCACGGTGCAGGATGATCCTCGTCGCACCTGCGTGGCCGAGGCAGATATGGTTCCCGGACCTTCTGGACTTGGCAGCGTCCCCGCCAATCAAGCTGCCGGTGGACGCGGATCTACTCTCCAGGGAAGGAGGCGCCATCCTCCACCACGACCCGAAATCGCTGAACTTGCAGGCCTGGCTCCTGCAGCGCTAGAGTTTGGAGGATACGACATACCGGCTGACTGCAGAGAGGTTCTTGCAAAGGCCAGGGCGTCCTCGACTCTTAAATGCTACGGACACAAATGGAAGAGATTCTCTGTCTGGTGCCACGCACAGAAGATTAACCCTCTATGGATTACGGCTCCCCAGGTACTGCCGTACCTGCTAACGCTGGCCAAAGCTGGACTGGCACACGCGTCCATCAAGATTCATCTTGCTGCGATCTCCCGATACACCAGAACCACGGGGCGGACGTCCTTGTGGTCTCATCGTCTGGTGAAAGAGTTCATGAAGGGACTGTTCAGATCGTTCCCTCCGGTGAAGGCTCCGGCCCCGGCGTGGGAGCTCAACGTGGTGCTGACCAAGCTCATGGGACCTCCGTTCGAGCCTCTGCACTCGGCCCCGTTGAAGTTTCTGTCGTGGAAAACAGCGTTTATTGTGGCCATCACCTCCGCACGACGGGTGGGAGAGATCCAGGCCCTTTCCTGCAAGGCCCCGTACTTGACTTTTCACGGCACGAGGGTAGTGCTCAGGACGCACCCCTCCTTCATGCCCAAGGTACCGTCGGACTTCCATCTCAACGAACCCTTGGTGTTGCCTGTGTTCTTCCCGTCGCCTTCGTCGCCGGCTGAGAGGACTTTGCACTCGCTGGATGTGGCTAGAGTGCTGAAGTTCTACGTGGACCGCACAAAGTGTTTTCGGAAGACGTCACAACTCTTTGTGAACTTTGGACCTGTCAATCAGGGGAAGGCTCTCTCGAAGGCTTCCATTTCCAGATGGCTCTCCGGCTGTATCATGTACTGTCATCGGTTGGCAAACCGACCGCTGCCTGGCCGTCCGAGAGCCCATTCCACCAGAGCGATCGCAGCTACCACGGCGTTCCTTTCTGGTGTCCCCCTGCTGGACATATGTAGGGCTGCTACGTGGAGGTCGACGCACACCTTCACGAAATTCTACTGCGTCGATCGGGATTCCAGGGAGGAGTCCAGGGTCGGCCAAGCAGTGCTGCGCAACCTGTTCGCCTGAGGTGAGCCTGGTGAGGAGGTAAGATGCTTAATGTTGAGTTTGATGTAATGCTTAATGTTGAGCCTTTACCACCTCCCGTGGTTGTGCATGTGTGTACTGCTATGTATTCTTTATTCATGAGCATGTGTATCCATGCCAGACCCCATGCTGGAGAAGGAACAAGTTACTTACCTGTAACTGTTGTTCTCCAGCATGGGTCTGGCATGGATTCACATGCGAACCCTCCCGCCTACCCCTCTGCGGCTCTTCACTTGGTCATACTGCCACTTCACGTGCTTCCAAATCTGAAGATGGCTGCGAGAGGCGGTGCTTAGGTAGAGGGCAGTCATTGGCTGTGGTCAGTATGACGCAGAGACCAGTGATTGGTTATTACTACGAAAGACAGATCAGAAACGAAACTGATACTGGTTTTTTTTCTTTACCGAGGATTCCCAGCCTGACGACGGGGAATATTCATGAGCATGTGAATCCATGCCAGATCCATGCTGGAGAACAACAGTTACAGGTAAGTAACTTGTTCCTTGTGCAACATCACAGCATCGTATGCTTCTGCAGGCTATATTAGCCGGCTTTCTGTTATCAAGGTATATATTTTTCATTTGTTTCCCCATTACTTCCCATGGTACCCTAAGGGTCTTTACTTTGTGAATGTGAAATATGCTTGTGTTCACGTCTGTCAATTTCCTGTTGATGAATCCTTATCAGATAACATTTAACTGTGTGAGATTAAAAGGCTGCTATTAGATTACACCTAATGTTGTGAAGGGAAACAGGCTGCTAGCTGACAGTTTTGTGGACGGCCGACCTGCCAGAGCAGGAAACGCACCATTTCCTGGTAGTTGACCGAACTGCAGGACTTGAGAACACTTTGTATGCATCAATAAATTGTATGTTTAAGTGGTGTCTGTGTAAAGAATACGTTTCATGGCTGCAGGCCTACGAGATCTGAAAGGCTGTTTTAAATTAGTCTGCGTACATGTCGGCAGGGCCACGCCAACACCCACACCACAGGCCGCCTGGAGCAGTGCAAGGCACACTGCACCCACACCTGCAGCCGGAGGCACAGACACTGAGGCTACACCTGCTCCAGGGTGACTGAGGAGCCACAGAGGGGGGAGCACCAGCCCAGTGTCACTGCATGTCAAAGGGCCTGAGACCATGGAGAGCCCTGCACGCCACCACCGGGATCGGACACCTGAGCTGGACATTGCTATACCCTCCTATGGCTCCCCTGAATTCAGCCCAACACCAGTACAGAGCCCCTCACCCACACAGTACATGCCAACATGCAGCATGTTGTTGCATAGACTAGAGGACATGGAGCACAGACAGTGGGAGATGGAGGAGATTGGCCACACGCACTCCGGAAACCTGCAGGCCATTCGGGACAGCATCTGTGGGGCTACCCGCAGGATTGGGTGTGCCATTGCGCAAAACGGGCAAGACAACAGCCAACATCTGCCCTGACACTGTATGCCCAGCGTGTTTGGGAGATGACAATGTGTCGCTGCACTGCCAAAGGCCATCCGGCAGAGCACAGAGGTTCAACACCAGCAACACGTGGGGACAGGCTCTGTCCCTTCCACCTCAACCACACCCACAGAGGCGTCACAGCGGGGCATGCCGCAGCGACTGTCACAGCGCCTTCTGCTTCAAAAATCCCTAGGGGCCGGCCTGAGGTGGAGGGGAAGCCACAGTTGTGAAGGACTACAAGACACTGATTGCCATCAGTGGCCATGCTGTGGAGTTGGTGTTGGGAGGGATAGTGTGATGGGGAGTTGGTGGTTGGTGGGGGGGGATAGTGTGATGGGGAGTTGGTGGGAGAAGTAGGGATGGTGTGATGGGTAGTTGGTGGCGTGAGGGGGATAGTGTGATGGGCTGCTGGTGGTGGGAGGGAGGATATTTGGGGCACTTCATTGCAAAAAACACTGAACTTCAATGCGAGGACATTACTGATTGTGTCATTGTTGTGTTTTTTAATTGAGGTGGTGTCACGCAGTCTTGCAAAGTGTCAAAAGAAATTATCAGTCCCTGGCGTGCCAATCTCCCATCCCTCTTGTCATCTCTAGCAATGCGTGCATTTGCCACAGGCACTGCTTCCTCATTCTCTGGGGGCGGCATGTCCAAATCAGGCATTAGACACGGTGTAAGGTGTGGGGGTGGACTTGTACAATATCAGGTCAATGGGCTACTTGTGCATGCACATGGACCTTCATTTCACGGCATTTGACTATTCTATGTCTTTGCATGCACTGTCACTCATGTCATGCATTGTTGGTGCTTCACATGCACCCTATTCCCTTGCAGCATATGTTGCGTAAGGTGTCTGTTGGTGACATATATGGCGGACATGGTGGCTGTCATGTGGCAGTGTATTTCCACCGTGCATGTGGGATGCTGGGCTCCCCCTGGGCACTCCCTGGGCATCTGGTGCCAACGGGTGGGCGCTTTGGGCTGGCCACACATGAGTGCATGGCTGTGGTACTGGTAGGGTTGTTGTGTGAGGCAACGTGACCGTTTGTCAGCATTGGTTTGGTGAGTGCATGTTGCATTGTGGTACCTGTAGTCATGTTGGTGTAAATGGTTGCTACTGTATGTGTTCTACTGCTTCTCAGTGCAGTTAAGTCTGGCATGTGCATGCTCCCTGGCCTGTACTGTCACAATGGTGCTGGAGGAGGGAAAGTGCAGATTTTGCAGTCAGTTGTCATGCTGTCCTTTGTGTAGTCAATCACACCCGTCCCCTTCTCGGCGCGTGTGTGCTGGCTTTTCTACTCACCCACTGTCTAGGTCTGTTGTCCTCTGTGGCTCCATGTGTCCTGGCAGTGTGCTCTTCCGTAGGCCCATGGCATTGTGGGGGGGAACTAGGGTAGCAGGCACAGCAGTGGGTGATGTAGATGTTGAGGTTGCAGGTCACCTACACATTCAAGGAGTGGTAATGTTTGCAGTTTCGGTTTACTGCTTCATGGGCCTAGGGAGCCACCAGCACAACATGGGTGCAGGCCAGCAATCACATTTGGGCAATGCCATAGAAGTGTGCCTTTATGGCATTAACCTGGCCTGGGGTAGTAGGCAGTGAGATGTGGCGTTGCACTTGCTGCAGGAGGGCTTCAAGCACCTGTGCCAAAACTGTGCATAACGTGGGCTGTGCTATTCCGTGCATCATGGCCACAAAGTGCTGGAAGATGGCAGTTCCAAGAAGTTGTAGCACAGACACTAGCTTCACCATTGGGGGCAAAGCTGTCCGGATGTTGATCCTGCTCCTTATGTCGTCCTGTATTGTGGTGAGCAGCTCTGTTATTGTCTCTCTTTTGATGCAGTACAGAGTGACCATCTGGCTGTCAGTGAGGGTCCTGGGTGAGGGACTAACCCTGGGTTTTGGTGAATGCCTTGCCTGGGCTCCTCCCTCCCGTCCTCCCCCAATCACCACCCTGTGCGCCCTTGCTTGGTTGTCTCTCTACTTCAAGGCGCATCATGAGCAGCTGCCTGTGCCAGCTCACATTGGCTAGTGGCAGCATGGTGTTGGAAAAAGTCTTTATGGTAGGGCTCTGCCTTATGAAGCCTTCTGGGGTGGATCGGGTTCACGTACGGCTTCATTTCAGACACCTGTGGCTTCATTCACCTCCAGCTTGAGGTAGCTGCACAGTGTTTTCGGCGGTATTAGCACCAGTTTTCTGTGCTAATTACACCAAACAGGGACTTGTGATGCGGCTGTGTTTGCCTCTCGTGTGTCCGGCTGTAATGGCATCGGATAGCCTCTGGTTGTTTGAATGGTGCATATCTCTGGGGCTCGAAATTAAGATTGTATAAGCAGGAGATAAACGCAGCTCTTGGTATCCAGCATTCACCAGTGACCGGGAGTTGCCAATGGGGAACAAGGAGGTAATAAATAGCGTTCCGCAAATCGAACTTCCATATAAGATGCAAACATAACATTATGTTTATTATATATGATCCCTTATGCTTTAAATGTTGTATACATGTTTGCTAATGTGTATTTATAAATTGTCCCAAAGACGCAGAGTTAAATTCACATGGAAGCATGTGTTCGGCTTCATTTTCCCTGGGAGCCAAAAGTAGCTTCTGGTAGCTGTTTGGATCAAGATAACCAGGCTCTTATACCCTACAAGCAGGCGATAAATAGTTCCCAGCTCCACTCAATTTCGAACCCGGTTTACCATTGGTGGGCTTGCTCCCAGCCTGAAGCTTGAATAAAAGGAGGACTGATGGGATTTTTTAGTCACATCATTGTTGGAACCATGACTTCTTTGAAAGCCAACAGTCGGCTAATGACCCCTACAGCTGACCAGCATTGATTCCAAAGTTTTCCTGGTGAGCCCTTCTTCTCTGTCTTGATATCAAGAAGGCCTTCATTTGTACTTTGAACCTTGGAACATTGGGAACAATCCCTCTCACCGCCTGATCGAGGAACCATGCCTGCTGAGCCTTCAGACGTTTCCTTGGAACACCTGGTGGACTGAACAGCGGTCTCCTGGGCTACCTCACTGCAGCTGTCGTCGTTCTCAGCAGAGCATTGGAACATTGCAGATCTTCAGTTTGTGCCACAAGCCGCCTGCTATGATGGATTTTCAGCAGTCTCACTCGAAGGCAAGCTGTGCTGGAGCTGCTCCTGTGTGACTGCAGGATGATCACTTGTCGCCGCCTGACCGTGATCACCTTGGTTGGATCTTGTCTTCTCCGGGTCCTTGTGGTGTCTTGTGGCCGTCTCTCCCACAGGCATCTTTACTTGTCTTTGTTTGTGTTGTCAACTGGAAGTTCAAAACAGAGAGGGGTCTGGGAAACTCTGAAAAAGCTTGAAGTTTTCAAGAGTCAAGCTCCTCCAAGTGCCCCTCTGATGTAGTCTGAGAAAAAAAAGCCACCTGCGGCCTATATTAAGACCAGTAGGGAGTCTTGTGTGTCTCCTCCTTGCACGCCTCAAGGACCGGGAAGAGAGACTCCTCGACACAAGTCGAAGGAATCTTCCTCGACGAAGGAGTCTTCTGTCTGGCCCCTGGAAGCATTCATCTTCTTTATCGAAGCCATTATGTTTAGCCTGAACCTTCGAGGCATACTAAATTGTCGCCCCATTCACTGACTGCTTCGAGGATGTCGTTGAAGCCTTCAACCCCTTTGACACCTTCACCTTCGTCGAAGCATTCGAAGACTGCTAAACCTATGGCTACTATATGGAACTGTTTTAGACCCATTCCTCAACCTGATTTTTTTCAGGCAATTGGGATCAATCTTTGAGGAAGGGGAAGATCAGCCCCCTTTTGGGTACGAATATGGGACAACAAATGGCCCAGAGGAGTTGATCTCTGAAGAATCCAAGCTGCATCACCAGAGACAGTTTGGTAACCCAGAGATGGCTGGTCAGACTGACCCCTCATACAAAGCTGTGATTTGTAAAGTAGCTGCGTATCTGGGGTGGTCCAAACCTTCAGCTGCCATGGCGACTGATGACCTCACTGATTCTTTTTTTTTGTTTTAGACAGTGGTCCAGTTAGGGAAGCTGTAACCATTCCATGAAGCCTCAAGAGTAAAGGTTTTGGAAAACTGGCTAAAACCAGATTCTGTTCCACCGGTAACAAATTGTTAATGGAGAAATAAAGAACTGCTTCTGTGGACCCTCCTTTTTCTTTTTCTTTTCTTTTTTAAATAATTTCTTTTTTTAGGTTTCTTAAAACCAAAAGGATGGAAAAGATGCCATGAGGCAGTTGCAGTCCAGCCTGGATACGGTGGATTGAATATGTGGGTCCATGGCTGCCAGTACAGTGCTTAGGCACATGTCTTGGCTAAGAAAATCAGGAGTGTCTGCAGACGTCCAGGCACGTTTGCTTGACATGCCATTTGACGGGACTTTGCTCTTTGGTGAGATGGCTGATAGTAGACTGGAAAAGCTGCAGTCGTCTTGAGCCTCAACCTTCAAATCAAGGACGGAGAGGACGTCCTTTTAGTTATGATTCCTCTCTCTCTAGAGGAAGAGGTAAATTCTCACAAAGGGGCCAACGAAAAATCCCTCATAGAGATGGAGGAGGAGGAAATTCCTGTTCAACATCCGCAGACTCGCCCACAAGTCTTTGGTAGGAGGCAGACTATCATGTCATCTCCGGAGTTGGCGAAGCATAACTTCGGACCCATGGGTGCTACAAACTGTAGCAGACGGCTAATGTCTTCTTTTTATATTTTTTTTTTTTTTTTTTACAAAAAAGACCCCTTGATTGCCCCCAAAAATCCAAATCGACCTTGATTCCATATCTGCTCCTCCAACAGGAGATTCTCATCCTGTTGGAGAAAGGTGCAATAGAATGGTACCTGCAGCTAACGAGGGCTGGTACTTCCTACTTCTTGATGCCCAAGAAGGATAGAAGAGTGTGACCCATCTTGGACTTGAGACCCCAGAACAAGTTACTCAGGAAGGGCAAGTTCAAAGTGGTAACTCTTTCCCAGATCCTTCAGGCCCATCGACTCCAGGATTGGTTGGTGTCATTGGACCTTCAGGATGCTTACTTTCATGTGCTGATACATCGGAAGCACAGAAAGTACCTGAGGTTCGCAGTTGGTGGTTCTCATTATCAGTTTTGGGTTCTGCCATTCGGGCTCACCTCAGCCCGAGGGTCTTCACAAAGCTTATGGCAGTGGTGGCAGCACGTCTAAGGAGGGGAGGGATTCCCATCTACCCCGACCTAGACGACTGGTTAATCATTGCTGTTTCTCCGGAACTGTCTCTGAATCATCTGTTGCACTTGCCACTTCCTCCACGAGCTGGGCTTCTCCCAGAACTTCAAGAAGTCCCACTTGACACCATCACAGAAGCTTCAGTTCATTGGAGCAGTCCTGGATTCAGCATCAGGAAAAGCTTTGCCACCCAAGTTAAGGGCTCAAAATCTCTTGCAAAAATGTGAGTGCACGTTGTCTTCCGGCATTTTTCTGGTGCCAGAAGCCTGTCTGAGAATGAGATCCCTTCAATGGGCGCTCCAATCCCAGTGGTCTCAATTCTCTTGCAGAATGACAGTCCTTCTCCAGGTCCCGACAAAGTTCTCCCAGGATCTCCTGTGGTGGGCCAGCCGAGAGAATGTCATGAGAGGAGAACCCAATTTGGCAACCATGGCCAGAGACGACAGTTGTGACAGACACCTCCCTTCACAGGATGGGGAGCGCACATGAGAGATCTTTCAATAAGCAGACACTGGTCTCAGCCGGAGTCCAGACTCCTTATCAACCTTTTGGAGCATATGGCAATCAGACTAGCGCTGATGGCCTTCCTAGCCTCAATATGCGGGAAGGGTGTCCTGATAATGATGGACAACACAGTGGCCATGCACTACCTCAATAAGAGAGTGGGTGTAGGGTTACTGCTCCTTATCAGAGAAGCAATGCAGCTGTGGTTCTGGGCACTGAGAGAAGGAATCGCTCTTCTGGCAGTTCATCATGCCAGAGAAAAGAACACGGTGGCAGATATTCTGTGAAGGCAGAGCACAATCTCCCACGAGTTGGAACTAGTCCTTATGGAGATCTTTCACCTTTGTGGGGGAACCCCTTAAGTGGATCTGTTTGCGACCAGTGTCTTCCGTAAGTGCGAGCTGTTCTGCTCCAGGGAATTTCCCCAAAGATGAGCTCTAGGAGACGTGTTCGTGGTGGACTGGGAGTTTCTACTGCTGTATGTGTTTCCGCCAGTCCCCGTCATTCCTCAAGACATCAGGTGGTTGAGGTAGTTTGGGAAAACCATCTTAGTCATTGCTCCGGAGTGGGCCAGGAGAACGTGCTACCCAGACCATCTGGATATGGGCATTTGCCCTCCAATTCGTTGTCCTGAAAGAGAGGACAGACTCTCGCAAGAGGGAGACCGCATTCTTCACCCAGACATCAGGACTCTCAATCTTCACATCTGAAAGGGTGAGATACAAAGATTGGGCCCTCCCAGAAGATGTAATGAAAGTGTTGCTTTCAGCAAGGAGGCCAGCAACTAAATCCCTGTACCGCTGCCGTTGGAATACGTTTTGCATCTGGTGCAAGGAAAGCTACTAGATCCTTTCACATGTAAACTTCCCCATGTTCTATCTTTCTTGCTCGACCTGACCCATTCTGGATTGCAAGTAGCCATAGTGAATGGCTTCTTAGCGACACTATCAATCTTCTAAAGATCTCCAGATGAGGGGGGTCATACTTCAAAGTTCTGATTGCAGTGCAATTTTTTTTTTTTTTTTTAACTTTCCTTTATTGGCAAGAAGTAGTAGCTGGCTCATTACAAGTAACGACAACAACACACATTTCATATTGGAAGCGTGAATGATAAATCACATATTCTACAGAAGGTCACATATGATCCTAACAGAGGTTGATTACAATAGAGGCATTTATCATGTAGTATAATCCGTCCCCTGATCAGGAGATGGGGGAGATGACAGGAGCTCCAGGTCC
Organism: Ambystoma mexicanum; assembly: GCF_040938575.1. Classification (NCBI taxonomy): domain Eukaryota; kingdom Metazoa; phylum Chordata; class Amphibia; order Caudata; family Ambystomatidae; genus Ambystoma; species Ambystoma mexicanum. The sequence goes on from NC_090921.1 coordinate 703,144,345, forward strand.
ACCCTGCGGTTCAAGTAGCTACAAAACTCTGTCCATATGTTTTTAGGACGAGCATTACTAGGCAGCATGTTAATGTAGTCCTCTTCACAAGATTGTGTCCAGGTGAGGGCTTTCAGCCACATTTCTAGGGAAGGGGGGGATCTGCGCTTCCAGCATTGCAGGATGCACTTCTTGGCCACAATCGCCGCCACATTCAGAAACTTAGCCTCCCGTTTCGCCTCAGTCCCCTCCCACAGCCCAAACAGAAGAGACAGGGGGTCAGGGTCAACACAGAACCCCACTATTCCGGAGAGGGTCTCAAGCACTGCATCCCAAAACGGGGCCAGTGCCCCACAAGACCAGAACATGTGAGCGTGGTCCGCGTCGTTAGATCTGCATCTTTGACAGGGGTGGGATTAATCCCGGGCAAATTTCCCAATCTTGTATGGAGTATAGTACAGGCGATTGAGTAGCTTGTATTGAACACATCTAACTCTGGAATGAAGAGAAACCTTGCGTGTATGCATGCACATTTTGGTCCACATATCATTCGCAATGTCTAATCCCAGATCCCGGCTCCAGGCTTCCCGAACAGTGTGAGGGGGTTCTACAGCTCGCGCCATAAGCATTTTATACAGGGAGGAAACAATGCCCCTGCCCCCAGCGGAATTGGCAATGTAGCAGACCTCGGGGGGACTCAGTGGGTTCATCCGGATACGAAGGCCACATGTCTTGGATTGCCACCCTAAATCGGAAGTATTGCAGCAGCTCCAGTGAGGATTTAGAGTGCCTTGGCTTCCACATATCCGGGGTGATGAATTTCCTATCGGGGAACAGGTCAGAGAATGATCTGTATCCCAGGTCCGACCATTGACGCATAAGGAGCTTATCTTGTGTGGGGGTAAGGCCAGGGAACGACCAGACGGGAATCCATTTGTAATACGGGGGGGAGCCCGTACCAGGCGTCAGAATCCGCCGCCACGCCCTTATAGTGGAGGACACTGGGTCAGCAGGGGCCTCGAGCGATACGAGTGAAATAGGATCAAGGGCATGACATTCCCCTCCTCGGTCGCCAGGATTTCAAGCTTAACATGCGGGGGGAAGGGGGGTCTTGGTGATGGTACCAGTATGTGGTTTGCTGGGCCTGAGCGGCTATCCAATACTGGGTGAGGTCAGGTGCACTGAAACCACCCCTCTCGTAAGGCAGGGTCATGAACTGCCACTTTCTGTGCACAGCACCAGAATGCCATAGAAAACGGGCGCACCCAGCGTGCAGGTCCGCAAAGTACTGTTTCCCGGGCCAAAGTGGGACATTAGTGAATATGTATAGGAGCTTCGGAACTATGATAATTTTTATTAGGGACAGTCTCCCAGAGAGTGAGAGGGGGAGGTTCCGCCATCTTTCCATCCTGGCATTAGCATATTGCGCAGCAGCCCCATAGTTATCAGACAATAAGGAGGATTTTGAGAGGGAAACCTGGACCCCTAGGTATTTGATGCCCTCAGGTGCCCATTTGAGAGGAAATTTGCATGCAGTTTGGGAAGTTGCGGGCGTGAGGGGAAAGATTTTTGATTTAGTGTAATTTAGGGTAAAGCCCGAAAATGTGCCAATTTTTATAATTTCACGCATGAACGGGTTGAGGTGGACTGAGGGGTCTCTAATGTATAGAAGCACGTCATCAGCATATAGTGATATCATTTCGGGGGTATCCCGCAGCCGAATCCCCTTGCGCACGTGGTTGTTCCGTATACTATCCGCCATGAGCTCGATGGCCATTGCAGAACAACAAGGGAGAGAACGAGCACCCCTGCCGCGTCCCCCTGTGAAGGGTAAAGGGAGCCGAGAGATGAGAGTTGAGAGTTGACCAGGACCCTGGCCACGGGGTTAGTTCATAGCAGTCTAATGCAGGTCATCATGTATGGGCCTATCCCCATCTTCTCCAGCACCGCCCACAGGTATTTCCACGAGACCATGTCGAACGCTTTTTGGGCATCCAGCGTCACGGCCACAGCGTTGGCTTGGGGGGCCAATTCTAGAGATGGCGTTAAATAGTCGCTGAATGTTTAAGGCAGTGGAACGGGCAGGGACAAAGCCACTCTGGTCTGGGTGAATTAGGTATTTCATGATGGGGAGGAACCTATTAGCGAGGATTTTGGTATCCGTGTTGATGAGGGACAGATGTCTATAGGAGCCACATTCATCCAGAGGCTTACCTGGCTTTGGGAGCACGGCGATGACAGCCTCACGTAGGGAGCGGGGGAGGGTAGTAAGACGCAGCGACTCCTCCCAAACCTCATGAAGGCGTGGAGCAAGGAGGGTAACATGTTCCTGATAAAACTCGGCGGTCAGGCCGTCTGGGCCGGGGGCTTTACCCTTGGGGAGGGCCGAAATAACAGCTGTGATCTCGTCAAGGGTGAAGGGAGCATCTAATTGTTCTTTGGTGGCTAGAGATATAAGGGACATTGGGATGCGGTCTAGGAGGTCGTCCAGATCCTGTGGGCTGTTCTCTGGTTGCTGGGCATAAAGGGTTGCATAGAAATCAGCGAAGGTCTCAAGAATGGGGCGGTCAGACCAATGTCGCACTCCATCGTTGTCAATGATACTATCAATCCGAGCTCTCCCTCCCTCGGCCCGGGCGAGGTGGGCGAGGGTACGGCCCGGCCTCTCTCCTTCACCATACTTTCGGGCCGCAATGGGCCGGGCAAGATATCTTATCTCACTGAGGGCAAAGGACTTGAACGTGTCCAGTTCAGTTCTTATCTGTGCAAGCTTGGGTGGGGAGGGGGCGGTCGCCTACTCGCGCTCTAGCTCCCTAAGTTTGGACTCAGAACGGCGCAGAGAGTTTCTAATGTCTTTCAGGACCCCAGCCTCCCTAGAGATACACATGCCTCTGATGAAAACCTTAAAGGCCTCCCATCTTACCCCATCCGTTGTGTCGTGGCATTTGTTATTTTCAAAAAAACGAGGTGATATCTGCGAGGATGTCAGCCTTGAAAACAATATCATGCAGTGCGTCTGACTTAAACCGCCAGTTAGTGCTGGGGGAGGGCCGGGTGCAAGGCTATGTCTAGTCTGATCGGAGAGTGATCAGATAATGTGCGCGGCAGAATCTGTGTGGTAAGTGTTTTGCTCATGAGCCCCGCCGAGAGAAGGAAAAGATCAATCCTGGAATGGCTGTCATGGACAGAGGAGTAAAATGTAAACTCTTTCGAGGGTGGAGTGCTCTCCAGGCAACTACCAGACCGGCAGTGAGCATGTGTGCATGGAGGCGGTGAGCAGCTCTGGACAGTGTTCTAGGTGAAACACCGGATCTGTCCAAGTCGGGGTCTAGGATGAGATTCGTGCCCCCCCCCCCAATAATGGGAACCCCAACATACCCTAAGAGGATGTCAAGGATGGGGTCGAAAAAATCGGGTGCATCGATGCATGGGGTATATGTGTTGACCAGGAGGCATTCTGCATTGGCAAGGAAACAGTGGAGGATCACATATCTGTCCTCGACATCTATATGGCTGGTGCGCAGGGAGAACTCCAAGAACTTGTGAATCAAGGTGAGGACCCCTCTGGACTGTGAGGAGAACACCGTATAGTATTTGTTGGGGCCCCATGCCGGGGCAAGAGAGGACGAGAGATGTGTGAGGGTGTGGGTTTCTTGCAAGAGAAGTATTTTGACCCCGTGCCTCTGAACATATGCCGTGATCCTACGTGACTTTGTGAAGTTGCTGAACCCTCTGATATTCCAAGACATTAGCCTAATGGCGATTCAGTAGCACTTTAGGGGGGATCCGAGTAATGTGTGTCATAGTTTGTCGAACAAGTGCCGGCCACTAATACATTGACCAGATGTGTCATATCAAAAGCTACCACTGTCTCACCATTTTTGCTAAAACATCCCCCAACTGAACCTCCCCCCTGCTCACTGCCTCCCCCAACACAGCAGTGCCTAAAAACCCACCCAAAGTCTCATGGCTTTTGTACCAAGCCCAACTGGGCAGGCCCAGCCCCCACACCCAACAGGGGAGCAACCAGTGAACAAAACAAGCCAAACTCGGCGTTGCAACTGCAGCGGGGGTAGCTGCTGCCGTGAGCCCGCTTAAGATAATTGAACGGTGGAGTACACCAGATTACTTGCAGCGGTAACGAAGTTAAGTTTTCGAGGAGACAACATATTGGAGTACGGTAAGTAGGAGGTATAGGAATAAGAATCCCAGTTTAGGTGTAACATACCGTAAATCCTACAGCTGTGAACCATATTGTGTTTCATGAAACTTCACAAAGAGTTACGACAATGAATGAATACACAAAGGCAAGGATACATGAGATTAGAAGGAACATGCAAATGACAGGCGTGGTAATGGTACCACCATGATTCAAGTAATGGGTGCATGGCAGGCCGGCTCAACCCTCATCCACAGGGTCACCCTCGGACCCAGGGACAGGACTATGGGACTCAATAAATGTCACCGCCTCCTCTGGGACAGTGAAAAAGTACAGTTTATTTTGGTGGGTGAGCTTCAGCCTTGCAGGGAACAACATGGCGTATTCCACTTTCCTCTCTCTAAGCAGTTTTTTAACACCATTGAATTGTCGGCGCTCCATTTGAACGTTGACCGAGAAGTCGGGAAAGATACGGATAGTCTGGGATTCAAGTCTCAGTTCCCCTTTTTCCCGGGCCAGACGTAGAATGTGGTCTCTATCCCTGAAGTTGAGAACCTTGGCAATAATTGGTCTGGAAAAGTCACCCGGCTTGGGGCTTGGGGCGTGGGGCCAGTGAACGATGGACGCGCTCAATAGTGAAAAACGGGGAGAGTAGGGACTCGCCCAGGAGGTCTCTCAGAAGGGTCTCGACTGCAAGTTCCATTTTACCTTTGAGGGCTGTCTCAGGAACCCCCAGAATGCGGATATTATTCCTGCGGGATCTGGATTCTAAGTCTGCACACTTCGCCTTGACCTACTTCATATCACGCACCAAGTCAGAGACCGTATTCTGGAGCATATGTACCTCGTCCTCAGTGGCCCCAATTCTGGTCTCGGCCTCCACCAGCCTAGTGCCGGCTGATCCAATTTGAGGCTACATTGGCGTTTATGTCATCCAATTTTTCATGCAATGACGCAAAGTTTTTGGCCATAGATTCCATGAGTGTCGTAAGGCCCGGCTGAGGAGAACATGAGGATGCATCCGGGTCGAACTGAGGGAGTGCAGCCCCACCCTGGTCTTGTTTAGCAAGTGATTTGGCAAACTTGTCCATTGCTCCAGCCTTGTTGGCCCCACGTGCCTTGCCGGACATATTGGGGGGGCACACTGAGATCCGCAGGGTGTGTAACGCAGAGAGTCAGCAATGGGGCCCCGGGTGTTTGTAGAGGGACGCCAGCCCTCAATCAGCAATGGGCCGGCAATAGCCGGGGGGGCAGGAGCAAGATGCACTCGCAGCAGGTGTTTTAGAGCGCTGGGCCCACTCTGAGGGGCAAGCGAGGTGTTCAAGCAGCAGTAAAACCAGGAAGGGACAATGTCATGGGGCGCCCGCCCCCGAGCCAGGAGGGCCTCAGGCAGAAGAAGCCAGTAGTGGAGGGCAGCGCAGTCGGGGGCGCCTGGTACACTCAGGGCGCAGCGAATATTTGCACAGCCTGGGAAGATGAGAATGGCGGAACGCCCAGAGTCGCACCAGCGCCAATTGAGTGGTCTCAGAGGAGCCTGGTATGTGTGGGGGCCACTGTCTCTCGTGGAATGGGATGAGCGCAGCCCGAGGATGAGGCAGTCAAAAATGGGCATATTGCGCAGCGATCTGCACCCCCAATCCCCTCACCTTGGAATATTGCAGGCCGAAGTGTGGATGGCAACCCGGGTGGGAGCAGGCCTCCAACCAATGGACGATGATCCGGGCGGGCTCCAACCGGTAGCAGGAGCCCGACCACAGAGAGGCCCCGGCACCGCCGCACAGCCCGGCCGTACCACGGGACCAGCAATGTCAGCGGCGGAATCCTCCAGGCAGGAATGTCGGGGGTTTGGCGTTGAGGGGGACTGCTTGCAGAGTGGATCCGCTCGCCGGGGGGCCGGCGCCTCCGCCGCCACCCAAGAGCAAGAGCGGGCCGGTGAGGGACGCCGCACCGATAGGCCGCAAGCCCAGTCGCACTTACGGGGAGAGGGGGGCGCGAAGGGCAGCGCCACCCGGCAGCGCGCAACAGTGAGAGCAAGGCGGGAGGTGGAGAAGGGGGAAACTCAGTGCCCTAATCGGACGCTCATTCCGCATGCAGATGAAGAAGTCGGGCAGTCGACCACCGTTGAAGAGCGATCCTCCGCGGTGTGCAGGGGGGGATGGGCTGTAGAGGGATCACGCGGCCCAGGAGGCCCCAGTCGGCGGCGGAGCGGCCACCAAGCTCCGGTTTCGCCCCAAAACAGGCCCAGATGATGCAGAGGCGTTGGGCAGCACAATGCTCAGGGTTCCAACTCCAGGATATCAGTAGAACCGCTGATTCAGGTGGATTTTCAGTAGGCGGGCCACGGAGCTCCAGGATTAAGCAGCCATCTTGCTGGCTGCTCAACAGCGCCCCTGAAGTGCAATTTCTGAAGGGCTTAACCAATTTGTTTCCACCCACTCCCTTCATCGTGCCATCATGGGATTTAAATCTTGTATTCAGAAGTCTTATGGGAGCTCCATTTGAGCCCTTATGTTAGTGTCCTCTATCACTATGAAAATGGCCTTTCTAGACTCTATCACATCTGCCCGTAGGGGAATTGAGCTACAAGCCTCATCTTCCAAACAACCTTTTACATCCTTTTCAAAGGATAAAGTAATTTTAAGAGTTAGGTCATCTTTCCTTCTGAAGGTTGTGTCAGAGTTTCATCTAGCCCAACGTATTGTACTGCCATCTTTTTGCCCTCCTCCATCTAAAGAGGAGGAGAAACTAAATCGTTTAGACCCGAAAAAGGCACTAAGCTACTACATCACAAGGCCTGCAAGTATTCAGCACCAAAACTTTACTTTTGAACACAGCAAGATCTGAATACTATAGTATAGCAAAGCAAGTGGAAAAAGGCAAAGCAAGTATTGAACCAATGTGAGAAACAATAGGTTAAAGTAAAGGATTTAAAACCCAGTACACAGCCTTATAAAAAATAACTGTACACTTCAATGGTCCTTCCCTCGCTTGAAGAGATGTTGCCTAGTGCCTGTAAAGTCAGAAGTCCTGATGCACCCCTTTGTATGGTGCTAAGTCTTTTAAGTAGGCTGAACTAGTGTGGGCAAAGCCAACAGGTAGTTTGCAATTGTTTTAAGTGTGTTCTGTCTTTCCTCAGGTGGGGTTAGATATTAAACCCCCATTCCTGCTCTTCTGAGGGTTCCTTTTTGCATCCTGAAGCTCCCTTTGCAATCCTCCCTCCAGCTCCTTGCCTGCATTCTGTATTCTTGGTGCTGCTGCTTTCAATGTAAAGTGGATTGATTTCCTGTTTCTGGTTAATTCTGTTGAACGATCTCTGGGTTACTTTGGGAATATAATCACTTTTCTAGGGCGTCCAGTGCAAAAGCCAGACAGAGCTAAGAGCTCCTGCAATTATCTTTACTTTTTTTTCATTTATTTCCTGCGGTTAGCACCTTTTTGCTACTGGGGGCCACTAAACAAGACCCAAAGCACACTCGAAACATTCACATCAAACTCCAACACAGCACTCCACTAAAATAACTAATCACATACACCTGCATTCTACGCCACTGCGTCTCTGCAGCTGTACACACATCAAATCAATATGCTAATTTGCTCACACTCCCCAGACATACTCTTTTGTCCAGAATATGGCTCAAACCACATAACACACCTAAACTCCCGGACATGCTTGGCCCCTATGCGATCTCATCCACCACAGAGACCACCCACACTAAGAAGGTGGTGATATTGCAATCATATACAAATATTCTCGTGCACTTATAAACCCCACGTTCCCCCTGCATACGTTTTTTTGAAACACTCTTATTTCCTTCATCACCCCTGCCCCCCACACATTCATCCATCTCATTTAATGCCTCCCACGAAACAATCCTAACTTCCACACTGACTGGACTGACTTCCCTTCTAACAATCCCAGCTCCCCCTGCACCAATATCCACTTTGACGACTTCAGCCTTAGTAGTCCCCATCCAGATAGCAGCCCCGTACCAGTATCCACACTCCTATTGCCCTCCCATGACTCTGCACAACTCCTCACCTACCCCACTCACATAGCGACAACACCCATGACCTTTAGATTTCAAGCACAAATCATGTCTCTGAGGAAAATCGAATCTGTGTCAAGGTCTGACCAATTTGCCATTCGACTCACTCTACCCTACAAGACCCTCCACCCCCACCTTCCTCATGTCCTCTTTGCCCCCCCCCCCCCCCCAGGCAGACGCACACACAGTCTCTCTCTCTCTCTCTCTCTCTCTCTCTCTCTCTCTCTCTCTCTCTCTCTCTCTCTCTCTCTCTCTCTCTCTCTCTCTCTCTCTCTCTCTCTCTCTCTCTCTCTCTCTCTCTCTCTCTCTCTCTCTCTCTCTCTCTCTCTCTCTCTCTCTCTCTCTCTCTCTCTCTCTCTCTCTCTCTCTCTCTCTCTCTCTCTCTCTCTCTCTCTCTCTCTCTCTCTCTCTCCTCTCTCTCTCTCTCTCTCTCTCTCTCTCTCTCTCTCTCAATACAACATCATCACCACACAGGTACTTGAAAAAATGTTACCCCTCAAATAAAATAAAAACTTTAATAAAACCCTGGTTCAGGAGTTCCCTCCCTACTTTCAAGTAGGCAGCCAGATGCCTGGCTGAAGAACCTAGACCCTGCCACCGGAACACCACACTGACACAACAAATAAAAAACAGCCACACGTAATGCCAAAGCCACCCACTACCTCCAATCCGCAAACAATCATACACAAACTATTCAACATCAAGTCCCTCTCCAAACCGCCACCCAACCCTCATCCACTTCAGTATGCAACTTCCTAATGGACTACTTCAACTATACAATACACAATAAAAGGCAAGTCCTCCCACTCCTAAACATTCCCACTCATGTAACACCTTTCCACCCCTTCAATACAGATGCCCTCATCACCCTTAATGCCAAACCAAAACCTACACGCTTCCTGGATGGCGCATGCCCTTCTCAAGTTGCATCCAATTGCATCACTCCCCCTCGCACCCCACGCATCCAACATCAAATCAAATCCTGTCTCCCACATGGTACTATACCCTCTGTACTCAAAACTGGAACAAATCTTCCCCCCTCTCAAAAAAAAACTTCTTAGCCCTGCGCCTCCCAGAAACTACCACCCCATTACTATCTTGCCATACCTCGCCAGAATCATGGACTGCTTCGTCACAACCAAACCTCAACAACACAACACCACAACCTCCTCAACCCCTTCCAATCTGTCTTTCTATCTGGACTCGGCACTTCACGTCCTCAGCAACCTCCACAACAGACATGCACACACTTTGTCTCCATGCCCCTTTTTAGTTTCAACACCAGCCAAGTCAACTACATGGCCCCACAAGGTTCATCCCTGTGGACGGACCCTTAGCAGTGTTTATTTCCACAATACACAGATGGTACTCAAAATATACATCCAAATCTCATCCCCTTCAAAACTCCAAACCCTCACCAGCTGTCTCTGTCATCACCACCTGGATGGCCACCCACTTCCTCATGCTCAACCCTTCCAAAATAGAATAACTTCTCATCGGCCCCACCAAGCACAAACCTGACCTCAACCCCTAGATCAAAGAACTCCCCAAACACAAACCGACATGTATCCGTCTCCACACCTGTCCGATCCCTTGTTTTCACCATCGGCCCCTCACCTTTCCTTCACACACTACATATCTGTTACTAAAACATGCATTCAAATGGATTTTGTCCTCCCACATATTCCTCATCTTTGATCATTCCAATATCCCAGCTTTGCTGCCTCAAATTTATTTTCAGTAGGGGGCGCTGTTCGTCGATGCTTGTCGAGAAGTCCCTCTGAGGCCTCCGTCTCGATGTCGACGTCACCGCAGGTATATGTAGCACACGCAGCGCCCGTTGGCCTCAGTTCCTTTTTTCTGAGCTTCGGAAGCAGTATCGAAATCTTCTTGAAATCTTCTTCGAATTCTCATCTTGAGTTTCGACGCAAAATGGCTTAGTCTTTGACGCCTTCCACTCCTCGATCCGGCTTCACAAAGTGCCGTGACTACGATGCAAAGATGTCTGTAACAGACCCTCACAGGATCTGCCTGTGGTGCTTGGGGTCGAATCATTCCTCTTCAGAGTGCGAGGACTGCCTGTCTGATGGCCAAAGCCTTGAGAGAGCATAGAGGGAAGTTTGTGGCAGGTAAGCCCCAAAAATACGAGTCGAGGACAGTTTCTCCTCGTCGAGAAAGGTCCAAACGTTCCTGTTCGCGATGTGGTTCACACCATTTGTCGCCTTCGAGACATGGAAAGAAACAGTGCCATAGGACGCCATCTTCCAGGTCTTCTAGTTCACCGGAATGGGTTGTTTGACCCACCAAATCGAGTTCACCAGCCCAGTGGGAGGAGTTTCGACTCAGAATGTTAAAGGTTTTTGAGAACGCAGCCTTGACCCTCTTCGAAAATACCGAAAGGCGATGCTCTGGTTGAAAGACCTCGAAAGCACAAAAGCTGTGCGTCCTCGGACCCGGCCGGCAAGTCTCCTCGAGAGCAATCCCATTCTTCAAGTCGACAAGTCTCAAAGATTAAAATACTGACATAATCAACTCCGAAGGATTTGGTTATGACAGAACCAAAAAGTGCATCATCGAAGCCATCTGCACCGATTCATGTGGAGAAGTCATCAACGCCTTGAGTGTCGACCTCCTCGACGCCACAGGTGTCGATTCCATTGATGCAACTGTCAGTCATCGACGCATTTGTCGAGGACTTCGACAATTTTGACATTTTCGACTCCTGTGACAACTAACATAACGTCAACTTGAGTTGAAAAAAACATATACTCCTCTACCACGTTCAGACTTTTTCAAATCCCTCTCCAATTTATTTAGATGCAGAGGAGTCCTCCGATGAAGAAAGACCCTTTGGCTTACAATATGGGACACCATCAGTGCCTGAGACACTATCAGAGGACTCGCGAATAAAGAACTTGCAAGAGTGCCTTCATGAGGCTAGTGGGATTGACACCTCTCCTCAGGTTGAATTTGGAAGGGTTACCTGGTGACCACGCTGAGGTAACTTACAGGCAACTAATCTCAAGGGTCATGGAATACATGGTAGAGACCCACACCTGTTTTTGAGCAGGATGATCCCACCGACAAATTGGACAGGGCCACATGAGGACCCAATTGTCCCTTTTCATCAAGCCTTGCAAAAGAGGGTGGCTTCTAATTGGGAGGCATCAGAGGTTATTCCAGCTGTAAATAAAAAGCTGACAGCTAAGTGCAGAGTTTCTAGCTCTGACCTCTTTTACCTCTCCAAGCACCCAACACCAGAAAGCCTTGTAGTGCAAGCAGCCACTTCCACTGGTAGACAAAAGGCCCATCCTACCTCACCCCAGGATAGAGACGACAAACCTTATGACGCCATAGCCAAAAAGGTTTTTCCGGCCGGCAGTATGGCTTTACAATCTGCCAATGGTATGTGCACGCTAGCGAGGTTCACACACACACCCTTTGGGAGTCCATTTCTATGGCGGTTTCCTTAACATCAAGGATGGGAAAGATGCAATGTGCGAATCCCTCTGGGCTGGTCTCTACTCTGACAGTATCAGCAGAGCTATGGCAGCTAGTACAGTGACACACAGATTTGCTTGGTTGTGAAAATCAGGATTTTCCCCAGGCGTACAATACAGGCTTCTCAACATGCCCTTTGATGGCATGCATTTATTTGGAAACTAAACTGATGAGATTTTGGAGAAGCTGCAAACTTCCAAGGGGGCGGCAAAATCCCTTGGAGCTGCAATAAGACCAACTCCAAACTGCCCCACAGGTATGCCCTGGAGGGCGCAAGTCCTTTCGCCATTACTCCCCATATGGAAGAGGCAGAGGACAGCCAGCTCAAAGAGGACAAAGATGATTCCCCCGTGGTGGACGGGGTAGGAGTACTAAAACCGCAACAGCACCGGCTGCCTTACCTTGCCACTGCGTCAGCCGCTTCAAAACCTCTGAGGTCTTCGTTCACAAGATTGCTGTAGGAGGCAGGTTGTCACAGCATCTGACAGAATGGCAGGCTATTACTGCAGATGCTTGGGCATTGAAAACAGTTACCCAAGGTTACTGCTCACCTTTCCTACAAAAACCTCAGAGTCATCCACCAGGGGACAACTCTTTGTAGGTTCCAGATCCGCTCCCTATGCAGAATATTTTTACCCTGCTAGAGAAAGGTGCTATAGAACCAATACCTGTAGCGAAGTGGAACAAGGGTTGGTACTCCCCATATGTTCTAATTCCCAAGGACGGAGGATTGAGAGCTGTCTAGGACTTGACACTTGAACAAGTTCCTCAGGAAGGACAAGTTCAAGCTGGTAACCCTTTCTCAGATCCTTCAGGCCCTGCAGCTTTAGGATTGGATGGTATCATTGGACCTCCAGGATGCTTACTTTCATGTGCCGATCCCTGACAAGCACAGACAGTACCTGAGGTTTGCCGTTGGCGGCTCTCCTTAGCAGTTTTGGGTTCTGCCATTTGGGCTGACCTCCGCCTGAGGGTTTTCACCAAGCAAATGGCGGTGGTGGCAGCAAGTCTCAGGAGAGCGGGGGATTCATGTCTACCCCTGCCTAGACGATTGGCTGATTAGGGCCAGTTCCCCAGAACAGGCCCTGTAACATATCTGCTTCACTTGTCGCTCCCTTCACAGACGGGGCTTCTCCATCAACTTCAAGAAGTCCCACATGATACCATCACACAGACTTCAATTAATCGGAGCAGTCCTGGCTGCATCCCTGGGAAAAGCTTTGCCACCAGAGGTGAGGGCTCAAGACATTCTGCAGATGGTGACAGAATTCCAGAATGCCCAACATCTACCAGCCTTCGATTTTCTGAGGTTGCCTAATGGCATCCAGCATTTTTCTGGTACCGAAGGCTCACCTGAGAATGAGATCTCTCCAGTGGTTTCTCAGCACCCAGTGGTCCCAATTCTCAGGAAGAATATCAGATCTCCTACAAATCCCAAACAGAGTCTCACTGGATCTTCAGTGGTGGGCCTGTTAGGAGACATCTTGAAAGGAGAACCGTTTTGTCAACCACGGCCGGAGATAACAGTAGTGACGGACGCCTCACTCATGGGGTGAGGAGCCCATACCAATGATTTGACCATCAGCAGTCGTTTGTATCCATCAGAGTTCAAACTACATATCAACCTTTTAGAGCTGAGGGCAATCAGACTAGCACTGAATGCCTTTGTGCCATCTGTACCGGGAAAGAATGTCCTGATCATGACGGACAACACAGTGGCCATGTACTACCTCAACAAAAGAGGTGGTGTAGGGTCACTACCACTGTGCAGAGAGGCAATGCAGCTCTGGTTTTGGGCAATACAAGAAGGAATCTCTCTATCGGCAGTTCACCTAGCAGGAGAGAAGAACACGACTGCAGATGCTCTGAGCAGGCAGAGCACAGCTTCCCACGAGTGGGAACTAGCTATGGAAGTTCAAGAGATCTTCACCCTTTGGGCAACCCCTCAAGTGAATCTGTTTGCGACCAGTGCCAACCGATAGTGCGAACTGTATTGCTCAATGAAATTTCATCCGAGAGGAGCTCTAGGAGACAGTATTCGTGGTGGACTGGTAGTTCCACTCCTATGCGCGATTCCTCCAATCCCTGTTATTCCCCACGTAATCGGGAGGTTGAGAAAGTTCAGGAAATCCATGATCCTAATTTCCCCGGACTGGGTCAGGAGGACGTGGTACCCGGACCTTCTGGACATGTCCATCTGCCCTCCGATACGTCTTCCTCAAAGAGAGGACCTTCCCTCGCGAGAGGAGGGTCGGATTCTCCATCTGGATTTCGGGACTCTCAGCCTTCACGCATGGTTTCTGAGAGGCTGAGCTACAAAGATTGGGACCTCCCGGATGACGTAATGGAGATTTTACTTTCTGCCAGAAGGCCAGCAACCAAATCTTTATAACGCTGCAGCTAGAATAAGTTCTGCAGTTGGTGTAGAGATAAGAACGTTGACCCTTTCTCATGTAATACACCGATGGTGTTATCCTTTCTTTTACTTCTGGCAATTCTGGGGCTACAGATTGGTACCATCAAGGGATATCTGGCAGCGCTTATTTTTAAGTGCACTTCAGAGGAAGTGTCCCACTTTAAGATTCCTTTTAATAGTAACAGTTTTAAAGGGACTGACTGTTTTCCCTCCAATCCCGTTTCAAGTCCCACTGTGGGAACTCAACTTTGTGTTGAACTACTTGATGCAAGCTCCTTTTCGAGCCTTTACATTCTTGTCCATTAAGATTTCTAACTCTGAAAACTGGCTTCTTAGTGGCAATTACATCAGCCCAAAGGTTAAGTGAGCTACAGGCTTTATCCTGCAAGCCTCCTCATACTGTCTTTCATAAAGTCAGAGTGGTACTAAAAGTGAAGCCTACTTTTCTCCCCAAAATTGTTAGTTTCATTTTACTCAGAAGATTACGTTACCATCTTTTTATCCTCCTACACATCCTGGGAAGGAAGAAGAAAGGCTTCACAGGCTTGACCCTAGATGTGCACTGAGCTTTTACATCTCCAGATTAGCAAAATTGCGGCAAGATGACCAGTTATTTATGGGCTATTCAGGTCACAAATTGGGACTGGCTATTACCAAGCAAACTATATCCAGATTGATTATACTATCAATATCGGAATGTTACAAACTGGCAGGTAAAGACCCTCCAGAACATCCAAGAGCCCATTCGACCACAGGCATTGAAACTTCGTCTGCCTTGCATAGCGGAGTTCGATAAAAGATACATGTGCAGCCGCAGCATGGTCGTCTGTGCACACCTTTACTAAACATTACAGTTTAGACTCCTCTGGCCATGATTCTGCTTTTGGAAAAGCAGTATTGCATTCAGTACATACACAATCATAAAATGTTGATGACACACTATTTTCTACTCCCACCTCCAAATTGCGTAAACTGCTTTGGGAGTGTATCAAAGATAAAGAATACGTGGGAGGACACAATCCATTCTAAAAACAAGTTATTTACCCCTATGAACGTTCTTTTGACTGGATGTTCCTCCCATGTATTACTTATTGCCCCTCCCAACCTAACCCGCAGTATAATTTCCCTTGCGGTTGCAGTGTACGCTCTCTCAAGCGGGGTAACCGTCGAACACAAGGTAATGCTCCACTTGTAAAAACCGAACTAAGTCCAAAGGGTGCTGCGCATGCTACGTATACAGCAGCGACATCGAGACAGAGGCCTCAGAGGGACATCGACTCGACAGGCATCGACGCACAATGCCCCCTGATGAAATCTTTTTTCCGAAGCAGCAAAGCTGGGATATTGGAAATATCAAAGATAAGGAAGGCGTGGGAGGAACTTCCAGTCGAAAAAGATGTTACCAGGGGTAAGTATCTTGTTCATCTACAACTGCACCTCCTACGCAAAATCAGACACATACCTACCCCTGACGACTTCTGCACCGCAGTCCAGGCCATGATTCTGTAAAAGCTGGACTACTGGAATGCTCTCTGCACTGGTCTTCCCAACTGCACCCTTACACCCCTGCAAGCCATCCATTCTCAGGAGTGCGACTCATCCTCCACCTTCCTGAACATTTCCACATCACCCAAACTCTTGCCTACCTCCACAGGCTCCCCATAATACAGAGAATTGCATTAAAAGCTATCCATCTCAAATCCTATTCTTTGCTTCAAGACGAACTCAAACACATCACCCACTGAAATGCCAGACAAGCCAGCCAGCATCTTCTACACTTTCCACTCTTCAAACTAACATGCACACAAAAACGAGCTTTTACTCGG
Organism: Ambystoma mexicanum; assembly: GCF_040938575.1. Taxonomy (NCBI): domain Eukaryota; kingdom Metazoa; phylum Chordata; class Amphibia; order Caudata; family Ambystomatidae; genus Ambystoma; species Ambystoma mexicanum. Next base: position 703,160,272 of record NC_090921.1, read on the forward strand.
TGGGCACACAGAGCACATAACCCCCTTCCACTTTACATCTGAACTGCACCCTCCATCATCACTTTATGAAAGAGCCCTGAATCATAGTTTGCCCAAACCTAATCCAGGCCCTCCACCTCTCCAGCTATGACTTGTCTATCAATATTGCTTGATTTCAGCTGTTTGCCCTAAAAGCATATAATACATCCATAAATATTAAAAACACGTAAGATCATAATATTAACACACAGCAGCAATATTCAGCATAAAACATATAAACACACTTTAAAAATAATTGATGGTCCGCAGCGGCACAGACCATCTCATAAGGGTTGACGTGGATGTCACAAATGTTCCATTAGGCAACAAATCAGATTATTTCGCATTCATGCAGATCTATTGGCAACCATTCTGATAAAAATAAAATTCTTTAATCATCAAAGTGCATGTACATCTTGGCTAAATTGCTAGTGCTTAAGGGATGCAGACTTTTTTGCAAATCAGAAACCATTGAATACTCATCTATACCCATGCTAAATGCCCCATAATCATTCTCAGTCATGAGTCTGCTATATCTGACGGTCATCACGGCTTGGCTTGCATACAGTGACACAATTTTATGATTTTTAGACAGTACAGGCATTTATTTAGTCTTGGCTCGTCTCCTCCATGCTTTGTGAAGCTAATTGGGCACTGAATGAACTTGCAAGCTATCCTTAGGTTGGCAACACAGTCATGGCCTGGGCAGTGGTTCTGATGGATCGGACTTGAAACAAAGGTTTCAAGTAGTTTTTCTTCAAATATAGTTACTCTTGGGCAGATCAGTATAAAATGAATGGTGCTTTCAGCTTCATTGTCACAAAATGGGCACTCCATTATGATATTCCGTTTGTTATGCAATTGCTCTACAAGTAGAATGCCTATTTGCAGCTTTGTGTATTGTAGTCTCATTGACTTGGGAAGCACACTATCCAAGCATCTCTCGTATCCAAATGCTTGCTTGTGTTCCCAGTACTGTTTTGACATGGCCGTTTGATCAACCAAGTCCAGAATTTCTGCTTCCGCCCTGGCTGAAAAAGCATCTTTAATTACGTGCTTGGCCCTTGAATCCCTAGATTCAGGTACATTCCAAAGTCACTCTGCCTAATATGTAGTTCTTTCTTGATGCGCGCAAACCATAGTAGAAATACCCCACCCTGACTGGGCCATAACGTCCTCCATTGCTTTTCTACGTGTGTGCAGTTTTGCAGTGGTCCAAATCCTTACCCAGTAATACACTTGGTTTGGACTTGCATAATGAATCTAGTCTCTGCAGGTCTAGTTCTAGATAGGCAGGCAAATTAGGTGAATTTATCTGTAAACCCAAAATATTTTATTCTCAGTTATGGCCAGGCTTCCACAATTAGCATGCCCCACAACTCAGCTCTGGATAGTGCTGCCTGTCCAGCCTGTAATTCCTATGCTTCTATAGAGATACTCACTGCCCCATTGCCATGTTCCTGTATGAACCTTGCTATGTCCCCACTATATCTTGCCAAGGATACCCCAGGCTTTATATGTGTTCCGCCTACAATAGTATTTAACCTTTAGTTCTAAATATTCATAACTCTCGACTTGTTGTAGTGGCTCAGCATTTAGCTCTAATCTAACCTTTGTCTTTTTCCTTGTCCCATTTCCCCTAAAAACCAGTGCCTTTGTTTTCCCTACATTAATAGGCATTGAAATGAGATTTAAGCCCACTGGTAGTGAGTGACAGTAGAACTGTGTCATCCGCGAAGATGGCAGCATCTGATGAAAACCCTAATAATTTCCTGATTACACCATTAATAAACAGACAAAATAACTTTGGGATGAGAACACAACCTTGTCGCACCCCCGTCTGGATCCCCACTGCTTCACTTGTATTACCGCTCAGATTCCATCTGACTGCTGCCTCATTATTTGTTTAAAGAATTTGAATGGCCCTTACTAATCACGTGGTACACCCAAACTCATAAGGACATTCCAGAGCCTCATCCACTGGGGCCCTTTCGAAGATGTTTTCAGGTCAATAGACACCGAGTACAGGTGCATCTTCCTTAAGATCAGAACTTTATCGCACAGTAGTCAGTCATAAGCTTTGGTAAATTGTACTTGCAGTGCTTTGAAACACAGCTTGCACGTGGTTCATTACATTGTGCTCTTCTATCCAGGCTTCCAGATGTCCCAGCATTGCTCTGACAAATATCTTTCCATCTGCATCCAGCATGGCAATCGGCCTGTAATGTCCTGGATTGTCCCTGCTACTCTACTTCTTGTATATGGGTACAATCTCGCCTTTTATCCAAGAATGAGTGGCTAAATTTGTTTCTAGGACTGCATTGAACAACTTGGTGAAATGTGGTATCCTAATAATAGGTTTTAGTTCATATAAATTTACAGGAACTTTATATGGCCCTGGGGCTTTCCCTGCCTTTTGTCCCAGAACTGCTTTCCTTACTTACTTTTCACTAAGGACTAAAGATGCTACACTTAATAGACCAGATCTCTGCGCTAAATCTGGGAGCTGTTGCTCATCAAGGGTCCTGTTTTCATTATACAGCCCCCTGAAGTGCTCATGCCATACCGATTCCGGGATACAACTCTGTATTGCTATCTGGTCTATTGAGCGTCCTGCCTCCCTGATCTTCCACATTTTTTGGGAGTCTTTATTATTGATGGCGGCTAGCAGAGTGCTCCATGTCTCCTACACTGAAGCCTCCCTCTCACTCTTACTCTTAATTAGATATTTATAGTATCCCCTCGCCTTCCGTAGTGAAGTTACATATTCTACATCTATTTCCTTTGTGCATTTTACCAGTGCACCTTTAGTGGCGCGGCCCTTGTCATACCATTGAGTTTTGTTTGAGGATGCTTTCTTAACTGATCTACTAATAGAGGTACAAAATCCTACTTGTTCTTCTGTCAAATTTATATGGCGGAATACTACACTCTGATCTATAGAGAAGAAATCAGCCAATGCGGGTAGTATGCTATCATAAACTACAGGGAGCAGTTTCTGTGTCAAGTTTTGCCCATCACACAGACCGCCTAGCGTGCCCCACAATAGAAAGTGGTATATTACACTCCTGTACACCCCCTGGTTTGCCACTAGCAGGGAACTAACCACAAGCCAGTTGTTACCAACTGGCGCCCCCTTTAGTGCACTCCTAGGGGGTAGATACCCCACATTTTAAAAAATAGATTAGTTTCAACTAGTAATATAGTAAGGTGAGTGTATGATCGTAGTAGATCTTGGGTGATCCCACATAGGTAAAACTACAATACACGGTTCCATAAATTAAGTGTATATGCGTTTTAAGTCCAAAGAAGCAAACAGACACATAGGAATCTGTGTTTCATAAGAAAGTCGAAGTACAGTTAAGCGGCACACTGCCACCTATAAATTCTTGGTAAACCTAAAACAATACTGGAAATAAAGAATTCAAAGTAAACTGTTTCTTCACAACAGGTAGTTCAAACTAGGTAAAACATTATGGTACACTTCTATACTTCATACTTCAGAAAACCGTTGGTACATGAGTTCAATCACATATAGTTGTATCTCCTAATATACTCCAATGGTGGTAACAAGAATTTGCCAACGTGTTTTGGATAATAACAGAATCCTTCAGGGCTTGGGCGTACTCCACTTCCTAGGCTTGATACATGTTTCAGCAATGTATCTATAAGGAAATGCACATCAGAGGCTCAGAAATAGATGTCCATCAGTAGAAGTAAAGCTAAAATCGAAATCAAAAACTGACCTCATTGCCATTTCCTAGTGACTCTCCAGGTCACTCACTGGACCTGCAAAATACAGGAAATTACCCAATGAGTGGTGTAGCTCCTCAAGTGATACTGGAATTTAACATAATTACGTGCACTAGGTGAGATGAATGACGATTAATAGATAGTGCAGCACTTACCCGACTTGTAGTCGGAGAGGAGGGAAATAGGTCTGCCGGGATGGTAATTAGAATGCTCTGGAATTGGGGGAAACACTGTAAGAGAGACAACTCAAAAACAAATTTACATATATGCGGAAAGTTCTTCTAAGGATTTGTATGCCCAATATTCTCTATGGTGTAGGAATTGGGCAGGAAATCAGATAATACGATAATACTCTGTCCGTGTTAGACGGGCGCTCACTCTCCTAGTTCGTGAAGCCGGTGCAGTATGCAGGCCAGGGTCCCGATCGCTACTTGATCCGACCCCCTGTTTATGGCGTCGCCAGGGACACGCGCAAGCGCGATCCGTCATTGTGACGGCGCCGGCCATCTTGGTGGGGGTAGACCGAGGATGGGTTGCCAAGGTAACACAACACCTAGAGTCCCCTATTGTAAAGATAAGTGGGACACAGCGCGTCTGTATGGTGCCTGCATCAGGGCACAGGAAAAACTAATGGCAAGTTATAGAAAAGTGTGTAACCCCGTGGGCGGGAGAGAGGGGGAAGGTGCAGCAAGCCTATGTTGTACTAAAGTGAGACTAGGAGAGTGCGTTTTACTGGGTTGTAGCTCCAATCATGTCAAAGGACCAATGATGGCATTGGTTAAAAATACGGAGGACGGAAAGAGTGTAGAGACACTCAGTACAGTCCCAAGATTGGCTGGGAAGGGTGAGGAGCATCTCAGCTGGAATCCTATCCGGTCGGTTGCCCCAAGAACCCCTAGCCTGATTTAGTGTATGAAAAAAATATAAATAAATGAGTTCCTAGGAAGATGGCAAAGGGGACAGTGACTCGATATAATATAAGTAACGTTAAGATGGTATAACAGAATTGTCCAAAACATACATTCTTAGTAGAAAGGTGTCTTAGATGATGATACAATACATTCTGATACCTATAACAGCAGCTGTCATGTACCTAATTGCTGGACCATGATATTTTAGATTAGTAGATGGATATTTCATCCAATACATGTGGTAAATCAAGCAACAGTCAATTATACACAGCGCATTAAATGATTTCTGTATTCATGCCTCTTGGGTATATGTGATCTAGCAAGTCTATCCATAGCACCTCCCTCTGTAAAAGTTTCTTGTGAAGCTCACCACCCCTGGGGCCTAATGTAACCTGTCCTAGAATGACGCACTTAAGCTGAGCTATCGTGTGTCTACTCTCAATAAAGTGCATTGCCACTGATGATTTCAGGTTACGTGTCCGGATGTTGGACTTATGTTCAGTCCAGCGTTTCTTGGCTTTCCTTGTCGTTATTCCAACATAATAAAAACCACAAAGGCATTTTAGTGCATACACCACGTTTGTGGAGGGGCCATCAGCTATCAATGCAAGGGGGTAATGATCACTTTCCGTTTTTGGTATTACTTCACATTTCTTAAGCAGTGCCCAGGATTCCAGATAAACTAATATGTAAACTATAAAGATAGTACGGGCACCGCCTGCAAATATGTTATTTGCAGGAATGTCCCTATGTAACCTACCATTACACGCCCTCCTATTAGAGGCCATTAGTAAGCTGTCCAACTCTTCCACATTCCAATGCTTTCTCTTAGGTTTTGGTGCCACCAGTGCCTCAACCCCCCACCAAAGATATCCTCGTCTTCACAAGTATCACCCATTATCCACAGTGCCTCAAGGTAAAATTAAAATGCCCCGCAATTATGATTCTCAGATTGTGTTAATGCCTCTCCCTCCACAAATCCATCCTTTCCTTTAAAGGCAAGAAGATCCTTGCCCCTATCACTGGATGCTGTTGATTGTAAAGGTCAATCAGTAATACTTTAATTCCATCTCTCAGCTTAAAATGCAGCTCTAATAAGTCCCTACAACCATTATCAATGATTTTAGTTGAAATAAATAATGATGCTTCAACCCAAATCAAAACTCCTCCACTTTTCCTGCCTCCCTTCTCCCCCCCCCCCTTCTTACTTTGAGTGGCTGGAATGGCAAATGTAGCATAGTCTTGTAGGTGCAATGCCTTAGTTGCCCATGTCTCCTTAGAGACTGCCTCTTGACCATCGGGAGCTGCATGTCAACTGGCTTGAGTTAAATGGGTTGAAGACAGAGGTTTTGGTAGTCAGATCTCACACTGAAAGCCTTTTGGAATGTTTGGTATTGGCCAGACTCTCTCAGCGGTATCCAGGCATTGTTTCGAAAACCAAAGTTTTAGGTAAAAAAACGCATTTTTTTTTAGATAGTTATTTTTTTTACTATAGTGGTTTTTAAGGGCTAAAGAAACCAGGGGTTGCGGGCGCCCCCATTAAAAAAAAAAAAATGCATTTTTTCGATGCATTTTTTCGGAACTTTGCCATTCGAAACTTTCACTAGGAACCTCTGTCAGCCCCTGCCTGGCCCCCAACACATCGGTTAAAAGCCTTGTGGATCGGCCACCAGGGGAAGCACAGATGAAGACCTCCATGTGAGCTCCTCGCCCAGAGGACTTTATAGTGGCCTGAAGCCCCCACTAAAAGACCCCCCACCACGGAACAAACCCTGGTCAGAGGTTATTGAACTGTCCCCCTGCCTGACGAGCGAAGGAGCAGAGAAAATCTGACAAGTGGAAGTCCTCAAAGAGGCGTACGACTGCTGAGTGTCTTGGCAGCGTCCCAGAAACCGAAAGCAATTTTTACCTGAGTACTGCGTATGCTGTTAAACATCCAGGAAATCCTGCACGGGAGAACCCTGGAGGTGTGTGGAACTGTCCTTGTGTCACGTGGACTGCAGTACCTTTCACCCGCTGTATCTCCTCACCTGTATCGAGCACCCTGGTGCAACCAGAGTTGAACATTCTACAGGCCAACAAGAGGTGAGGCTCCAAGAGAGACAAGCATAACGGAGTGTCTCAAACAGTAACCCTGTTACTGCCCGCCTCCCTCCTTTTGGCTCTTCAGTCCACTGCGGAACTACGGCCACTCCTTGACCCCTGTGGTGTACCGCAGGCTGCCCCGGATGCCGCGGACCCCCTCTCTACCACTTGCATAGATGACAAGAGCCGCAGGGACACTTGAGAAGCCGTCCTGCACTCCGGCCCCGGCTACACCATTAGCAGCGGTACAGCACGCACTCACGGACACCCTTGAGCACGAGGAGGTGACCGGTATACAGACCGTGACAGCTCCTACCCCCCGGGCCCATCAGAGCACAACAGAGTCATATGAACACTGGGCTCAAACTGTGCACCTGCATCCGGACCAGCATGTGGCGCCTCTCATAGGTGCAGCGGAGGACAGTGATGCCCGCAGGCCTCCTTAAAGGTAGGGTCCATATTGTACTCCAAGGCCCCAGTCGGGCAAAACGCCTATAGACCCAGCAGGCGGAGTAGGAGCACCCTCATAGAACTTAACGGGACAACAGTGACTGCCCCGTCCTCCGAGTTCATCACGGATAACAGCTCCACCTCCACGGACTTAATATGTGCACGTGGCGTCCAGATGAATGAAGCATCCCAGGGTTGGGGGCAGTGACTCCACACGGTCCACTGAAGCAAAATCTCAACAGATCTCCCACTATCAGAGGATAACGTGGGCATCTTGGAACTCTCTAACCTGTACCTTGAACCCCAGATACGAAAGCGAGCAGGTGGGACCTGCCTCAAGGCCATTTTGACTCCCACAACGTAACCGACGAACATCGGTGCAAACACATCTTGAGCTCCGTGACCCCTGGAGCGCAGGTGGATCAGGGGAGACGCTCCCCTGTGAGTGCAGATGCAATAACACGACCAGTGTAAGATATTGTGACACCACAGACCGCTTAACAGAGAATAACTGAACCAATTTAAAGCGCTGAGCTAGGTGGGTGTGCTCCCCATGCAGTAGTACGCCTCTGGTGCCGTCCAGCGGGCCCCCTGCTTGAGGACTACCCCTGCATATGAGGTGATTGAAACCCGGTCTCCCATTGTGTCTAGTGCAGCGGGGAAGTACCAGAACAGAAGGAGCAGCCTTGTGGCCCATGTACAGATCAAAGTGACATATCCTAAGCAGGGTGACTTGGTTAACTGGGTCCCCCTGATCACTCTGAGCTCACGCAATCATCGCATGAGGACAGGAAACCCCAGAGCGAGCACCCAAACAACACGAAGAACAGAGGCACGGCATGGCCCAGTGGTCCTGAGTGCCCTGCATCAACAGACGGAAGTTTCACACCTAAGGACGCAAGGGAGGCAGTCACGCACCAGTTCACACACGCTCCCACCAACGTACTGCGACAGAACCCAAATCGGCCACATATGGCAATGCAGGCGAGGCCTGCAGAGTACTGGGGGGACGTCCTGAAGGGTTGGGCTGCCGGCATCGGGGCATGTGCCCTCCTACACGAGTAGCTAACGTGGTCCAAGAAAGTAAGTCATCCCCATGCTCCAAGAAGGGCATAAGGAGCTCATTGCTCGCCAGTGCTCACCTTGGACTCCAATAGGATTCTGTAACGGAACCTCCAAGAGCTCAGCCCTCTAATACTATATCCCGGCGGTGCCCTAAGGAAGCAACCACTCCCTTGCTTCACACCAACCTACAGTCACCACTGAGAGGGTTGGCCCCCACTCTTTGGGCGTGTGCCCTCCTCTAGTACTCAATTCCTCTGAGAGGAGTGCATGGACATATGGCAGAAACTAGCACCATATTGTATCAAATCAAGACCCCTACTTGAGGCTGCTATGGCGGCAACAGAGGCAACCGCGAGGAAGGTGGATGTGACAGCCTTACTCAACTAAATGAAAAGCATGAGGACAGATGAAGCGGTCCATGGTGTGCAGAGAATTTAAGAGAGCGGGGCTTGACGTGCTTTTTCTTCAATAGACCAAATATGCACATGGGGATGAACGAAAGGTCTTCCACTCGAGGATGGGGGTAGAGTATTGGGGCTCTGGACCTCTCCGGAAGGTGGGTGTGGGGATACTCATTACAAAGGTGTTAAATCTAGAAGTCACCAAGGTGAGGGCGGATACAGAAGTGAGAGCTCTCATGGTGGTTGGTACTGTATGCAAAATAACCTTCACGCTGGCAACACTGTATTCCCCCAATACTGGCCAATCTTGTTTTCTGCAGCGAACAATCCCGAAAATAATGTTGGAAGCATCCGGACATGTAATACTAGGAGGGGGACTTCAGCCTCTGGGAGAACACAGAGCTGGACAGATAGGCAGGCAACCCTGATGCGCGTGAGCCAGTGGAAGGTGGACGGGCAGAGGTCATGGAGATGATGGAGATATATGGGTTACGGGACATGGCGAGAGTTCCATCCAAGTGAAAGAGGCTACAACTTCCATTCAGCACCCTATGGTACATTCACTAGAATTGACTACTTATGTTTCTGGGTGGTTGGCGGAGGTAGCATCCGGTTGGAGATCTCTCCCATCTCCTGGTCGGCTTATGACATGGTAACAGTTGAGTTAAAATTGGCAGGCCTTCCACACAGGAGATCAAAGTGGCAGTGTAATAAGACACTATGTAAAGACCCTGTCTTCTGCACAGAAATGGACACGGAGATAAATGAATATTTTAAGACAAACAATACAGGAGAGGTATCAAAGCGACTGGTGCGGGAGGCGGGGAAGGCAACGTGGCAGGGGATCCTGGTCAGGGAGGGCGCCAACGAGAAGAGAGAAAGAACCCTCATAGAAAATAAAATGGGATGGATGCCCCAATCACGGCCGAAGAGGTTGAGAGAGCAATAAAGAGACTTCTGCTAGGACCCCAAGTGATGACGGCTACACGGCAGGGTTTTAGAAGACCTTACAAACATCCCTCGTTCCCTTTATGGTAGATTTGTTCAACGACATCCTAGAAACAGGTATAGGTGCGTTACAAATGCCATATCATACCATATCATAGCCTCGGACTCCTTCTCGCAGGCATTGATAGAAGTGATTCCCAAAGAAGGCAGGTTCCCCAGGCAATGCGGTTCATACCGCCCGATATCATTGCTAAATATCGATGCAAAAATATATACAAGAATACTCGCAGCTCGACTAGAGATATACATGCCTCGACTCATACATTCAGATCAGGTCAGATTTATTCTAGGGAGGCAGGGCGCAGATACAATGCGCAAGACATTGCACTTGATCCACGAATCCAGGAAAATGACGGGGGACCCCGCTCTCCTATCTGTCGACGCAGAGAAAGCATTTGACAGGGTAGATTGGGGCTTCCTGGAGGCGGTGCTAAATAAGGTCAGGTTGGGCGCTAGATTTTGGAGAGGGTTGAAGGCGGTTTACACATCCCCGAAGGCATTGGTGATGGTCAACTTCAACTACTCGAAATGGTTTGACCTAGGAAGAGGTACGAGGCAATGCTGCCCTCTTTCTGCAATATTGTTCGCCCTCTCTCTTGAACCGCTCGCCCAGACACTTAGAGCAGACCATCTAGTGGTGGGGCTTCCTGATTCAAGGATAAATGCTGCGTCTCATCCCACGGAATCTCCTCACCACCCTGAGCCTGATCTCCTCGCTGCTGATCCTCCCACTGTACTCCTCCACCAAGTTCAGGATCAGGAAGCTGCTGCTTTTCCCTGACCACCTGGGAGGAGACTTGAGGTAGGGGTTTAGTGAGGGATCCGCAGGATTAAATCACACTGCATTGCTTAAAAGAGGTGTGTTTTTAAAGCTTTTCGAAACTGCTAATAACCTGCACTCGTAGAGAAAAGGGCAAAGCATTCCAGAGAGGTGGGCTAGGACTGAAAACGACCAGCCCCCCGATCCAAGCTTTTTGAAAGCGAAGATTTTTCAGCAGCAGTTGAGGCTCTGAACTCGGACACCGAGTGGGCAGATGGTGCTTAAGTTTGGTTTGAAGATAGGCAGCACACGTGTTGTGAATGGATCAATGAGCAATACATACATTCTTAAACTCGATTCAAGCTTTAGCGGGTAGCCAATGGAGCTTCTGCAAGTGGTGCAGGGGCAGTAAGTCTCGGTGCAGCTAAGGCCAATCGTGCTGCAGAATTTTGGAGAACCTGGAGTCGATGGATCTGAAGACTGGTTGGCCTAAGTAGGTTCCACTGCAGTAATTAATCGATCCCATGATCGACGAGGTGACCACCTTAACTAGACAGTATGCGGGAAGGAAGGGGAGTACTTTGTACTTTCACAAGCACTTTAAGCTTGGTTGGCAAAGCCGGTGTTGCACACTGCAGTAACCTGTGCTTCTCTTGACCCTGATGAAAGAAGCTTAACAACAAGGCTTTTTTTTCTCTTCATATTTGTTTTTATTAATATTTTCGAATAACATATCAATCATCATACAGGCATTGTTTGGAGCATGTTATAACAGTCAAAATCTTCCCCTAGTATCCCATCGTCCAACAACCCATACATCTTTATCATGAAACAAATATGAACTCCCCTCTCACCCTAACCCCCTCTCCCCTCTCCCTTCTCCCCTAACCCAAGGAACAGTGTTTCATCTACTGTGCCTCCTTAGATATCGTGTTCTCAAAGAAGCATGTGGACCTTGTTGAGTCAAAACCTCATTCCATAGTTCTGTTTCCTAAAATGAAGAACAGACTGCAACAATCTCTGAACGTCCTCAGTTGAGCAACCCTCACAACAATTGTACATTCTGCTTGGCTTGACCATGTCGTCTCCGCAAGCGCAACCCTCAATTTCATTGTATCACAATTCAATGGGGGCTAATTATATATTTATTCACAATCGCCCCAAAGCAATTCGTACTGCGCAGATCTGTCATGTAGGGCAGCAGTGATTTTTGCCACATTCATCCATTCTTTCTTGCTCTGGGCCGTGGCCGCCTTCCAACGAATCACTAACAAGCTTAGGCTGCAAGCAGGAGTGGCACCAGTATTCCAGTCACCCTCTTAGGCTCATCTTCACAATCCTCCAAACCAAATAATAAAAGAAGGGGAGCAGCTTCATGCTGAATTCCATCCACCTCCCTAATCCATCCCAAGACCGTGTCCCAAAACATCTCAATACGGGGACAACCCACCACATGTGCCAGTAATCAGCCCTCTCACCACATTGTCGTCAACATAAGGGGCTTGTTGAATGAAACATCTTAGATAACCTGTGGGGATCATATTGCCATCTGTGGAGGAGCTTGATTGCATGTGATTTATATTAAGTCGCTATTGATATTTGCGAGGCCCCTCTGCATATTTCCGTCCACCAATCAGGGTCTAATTCCAGGTTCAGGTCCTTCTCCCACCTACTCTTAAATTTAACAGTGGAACCTTTCCCTGCATTTATCAGTGCCTTGTACATAAGTGAGATCAGACCTTTGGACTGTCATGATATTGCGGAGCGTTTCAAAAGGGGTGAGGTGTCTCTGTACCATCGCCTTCCATTTTTCCCTTGTGAGGCTACCTATGAGTTGAAGAAAGGCGAAGACAGATAAGTGGCCTATCCCTAATGCACCAGGTTACCAAGAGTCTGTGAATATATTAGAAGTACAATTGTTGACATTGTTGTGAATTGCTACATATTTTCTTATATATTTATGTTGGTGTGAGGGCCAGATATCCCTTGGTGGAGTGTTTCCTTTAGTTTTGATAGGCAGTGAAATCCTTGTCAGGGTAAGGGATAGTGAGGTGTGTGTTTGAACTTTAAAATTTAATAAAATGGGACAATTTGAGATCATCTAAAAGTTGTCCCCCTCCCATTTCTGACCCCTTACAGCAGACAGTCTCTGAACTCACTGATTGCCACCAATGCTAAGGATCTGCTCCATTCAACCTGGCAGAGATTGTTCAATCACGCACGGCCTCTGGCCACCACATCTGCCCAGCAACAGACATACTTTGGCCAGGATATGGGCTGGGACCAGACAGTCCCAGCCCACACATCTGGCCACAAATGCATGCTGTTGCTTTGTCAGTGAAAGTTGAGACGTGCAGGAAGAAGACCAAAATACAAGATGGCTAAAGAACAGTGCCAAATCTCGTGGCACAGCCATTTTAGAGCAGATGGTACTCTTAAAGGCATTATGCATTAAATTGCAAAAGTGCAATATCTGAGACCACCAGCCCATCCTGGACACATCACACAAGTTACCATACAGTTACTAGAAACAAAGAGAAAAGAATATAGAATATCCTTCCTACACTTCACTGTAAGGCGAGGTAATCACTGAAAACAAAAAAGGTTTCTGATGCTTGTTAATCTGTTTAGAATCACCTGCTGTGCATATAATCCGACATCCAGTGGTCACCGCAGAGTATTGCATCTTGTCTTTCGAGAAGCGAAAGGGGACGTCAACATGGGCGTCAAAGTCCCTCAGATTGTTTTTTTTCTGCCCAGCATACTGGTTGCCTTATGCGGAGCTCGTCCAGAGACATTGCTGTCGTTTTCCTCGACCTTTGGTCGTATATTATTAGTTATTTAGTATTACCCTACCATCCATTTCATCTACGGCTGTTTCCAGGTCTCTGCCGAAGACTGTTCCGTGGACCTTCGACTGACAGTGTTCCGGTCGGCGCTGCCGACTATGTGGCCAGGTCTTCTGGCCGACCTACACTGTAGTGAGAGTGGGGTCGGGGTGGACATTTACTTTTCTGAGAATGCCGTTCCTCTTTGTTCCCTGGGGCTTTTTCGGCACTATTTATTTCCTCAGCTTTGGAGAGGGCAGGTTTTGTCCTTCTTGTAAGGCCAAATTCCCTTGGAAGGATAAACACCGTAAGTGTAATCAGTGTTTGCACCTTAATCACGACGAGACGGTTTGTGTGGCTTGCAAGCTCCTGTGTCCGAAAACTCTGTAGGAGTGCTGTGTAAAGTGGTGGGCGGCCTACGGAATGCCGCAGGCCGAGTCTAGTTCTCCTGCTGCCACAACTGCCGATTGCGACGAGGGGCTCAGTGACGAACAAGCCTCCGATTCGGAGGCGATTGGCTTCTCGGCAGAGCATTCTTGCTCCGCGTCATCTGTCCCCGGCCCCGCTAGGCAAGACTCAGGTCCTGCTATGGGGACTGTACACCAGTCGTCCTGTCTGTTTGACATGCCTCACATCGAAGGGGAGCCATTGCGAGCACCGCTTTGTTTTGGCTCTCCACCCACAGCTGCATCAGAAAGATCTCTTCCCTGACGCAGCATCCTGCCGAAATATGCTGTGGTAGTAAAATGGCCGCCAGCCGCCTCAGTGTCTCATCTCTGTTGCTGAGCAACGTGTCGCTGATCAACGACACTTCCGCCGGCAGGCAGACGCACCGGCCCAGCACCGCAAAGGATTTCACAAAAAGGCCCTGTTTGCGGCCTGTTCACGCGCTGGAGCGTGCTACGCTTTCTGTCTTCAGGTAACTTTGCCACTCCAGCACCTTCTCCTTCTCGCCCACAAGTATACTCTTATTCCATAATTTCCTGTCATGCGGGATCATATCTACGGAGTGTTTGGCTGACGCCAAGAACCCTAACTTTGGCTCATCTCCCACAGATGACTACTACCCAGTGTGGAACCCTGTCATGGCCTACTGCATATATTGCCTAACCTGCTCCCAGTATACACGGACGGCCGCGCCTGTTCCTGTTGATATTACTAAGTGCACCTAGCCTTTCGTTTCATGCATAGATTGACAATTCTGCTTCAGTCCACTCTAATTGCTACCTCCATCTTACCATTGCCTTTGTCTCTTGCTTATATTGTCATAGTGTATCCACCCTCTGCTCCGTGCATATATCGGCAAATGTTCCCTTACCCTATGTTGTTCCCCACATCTAGAACAGCAGAGCTACTGTTGTTGTCTGTGTTTCTTGCTTATATTGTTAGAGCGTATCAAACCCTTCCTCCGAGCATATATCGACACATGTTCTATTAGCCTATGCTGTTGCTCACTCCCAGCACAGCATTACTACTGTTCTCTGATATTACTAAAGTGCATCTAGCCTATCGCTTGTTGCATAGACTGACAACTCATGCATAGATTGACAGTCCACGCTGATCGCCACCTCCAGCCTATGTTCAACCAATACTCGGCACTCCTTGCCCACCGCATCGCCGCGCTCTGCCCCAATTTTCAGTGCTATGCGGATGAGACCCAGCTCATTTTCAGGCTATCATCGGCCTCCTCCTCTCCTTCCCTCATCTGTGACTGTCTGTCTGCTATCCAGGTGTGGTGTGCAGCCAATGACATCTGCCTTAATGCCAGTAAGACTGATATTCTACTCATCGGCACACCCACTCCCTCCTTCCCTGCAGCTCTCTGGCCTGCATATCTTGGCCCTCTTCCTGCTCCCACCTGCAAGCAAAAAACCTTGGCGTCTTTTTTCGACTCCACACTCTCCTTCTGTCCTCACATCTCTGACATCTCTAAGAAGTCCCACTACCATCTGCACCTCCTCAGAGGTATTATTCCTTTCCTCACCATCCCTCAGAAGCTCTGCTTGCCTCTGCTCTCCGCCCTCTGCAATTTATCCAGAACAGGACTACGAGACTTGTCCTTGGCCTCAGTCCTGGAGAGATTTTATCTCTCCAGGACTGAAAGCTCTGCACTGGCTCCCAGTGGCTGCGAGGATTAAATTCAAAACCCTCTCCATTGTCCACAAGGCCTTCTGGGGGTTGGGGCCGAAATACCTTCAACTCTCTCTTCCTAAATATCTTCCTTCCCGAGCTCTTAGCTCATCTGCCTCCAACTCTCTCATGGTCAGTTGCTTCTCCAAGCAACGAGTTGGTGGTAGATATCTCTCTTCGGCAGGGGCCTCCCTCTGGAACAGCCTCCCTTCCTCCCTAAAACTTGAGGAGAACCATCTCTGGTTCAGGAAACACCTCAAAACCTTCCTCTTTGCTTCTGCTTTCTCTCTTCCTCTCCCCTGCTGATTCCTGGCTGAAACTGCACTGGTCACATGGCCTCCCTCTCTGCTCACAGGCCCTGCCCTGCCAGTTGCTCAACTACACTGCCTCCCTAGCAACCCCGCACTTGGAGACTGTTTCTGTATCCCTACAGTCCCCCTACCTGCACTTATGCCTGCACTTACCTTGCACTTGCCATTTTTTGATTCTTATCCTTCTATCCCATGTACTGCACTTTCCCCTCCCCCTGCATCCTGGTACTTTCCCTTTTTCCCCCTTCCCATGCACTTGCGCGATCTGAATGACACCTGGCCTAGTAGGATCGTTATCTGTCTTCCCCTGTTCCCCCTCCCTTGCCAGGTCGTGCCTTGAAACACTTCTGTATAGGCACGTTATAAATGCCATATCATATCATATAACTATTGTTTTTGGGTTTTCTGTCCATCACGCACTCAGCCTTTGTAGCTTGCTACCCATAGCTTAGCCCCCTACATTTACTGCTAACATGCATCCAGCCCACCGTTTGTGCATATAAGGCCTAAACGTGCTTGCTGTCTTTGCAGCTCACTGCCTCTAATCCAGTAACTCCATCATTTCCACCCCCTCCCCTCTACTGTTACTCTCTGATCTGCCAACTACAACCTCTTACCAGTTGACTGGTCACGCAGTTGCCTAAACCAAGTGCGCCGCCTTGCTCGTATCTGAGTGATAGTTCCTTACCCAGCCCATGAAGCCCTACAAAATACTGGTGCAGTACAACAGTGAATTACCGTGGTTACCACAATTGTCTGGTAGAAATACGACAGTCACTACTTCCAGATGGTACAGTCGAACCATGTATGTAACAGGCCTCTATACAGTACTTTTTAAGGCCATTCTAAACCTAATTTCGAATGGATTGTGTCCTCCCACATATTCTTTATCTTTGATAAATCCATTTCCAGCTTGCAGGCCTCGGAATTTTTTTCTCAGTAGAGGGTGATGCGTGTCAATGTCCCTCGAGTCTGTCTCTGTCGAAGGCCTTGGTATCTGTGCCGATGTCAAGATAGGTATAAATAGTCTAGCTGCTCAGTTCGGTTTTTCCCACGCTCCGTAAGCCTCGGAGACGCAACGCTCGGTTCTATTCATCGAAAAATCTTTGCAATCTTTGAAAAATCCTATATCCTACGATGGCATCTTCGTCCGAAATATCAACACCACGGTCCGTCTTCAAAAAATGTCGAGATTGTGGTAAAAAGATGTCATTAACGCATCCTCACAGGATCTGTTTGTGGTGCCTGGGATCAGAGCACCAGTGTTCGGAATGTGAGAACTGCATGTTGATGACGGTGAAAGCCTTGAAGGAGCGTAGGGGGAAGCTAGAAAGAGGTAAGATAGTTAAATCTTCTACCCCTTCAAAATTGTCCTCGGCTGAGTCGAGACATTCATCTCCTCACCACCGAAAGAAGCATTCCTGATCGAGATCTCGAAGCGGTTCCCACCACTCTTCGAGACCGAGACACTCTAAGAAGAGGCGTCATAGATCTCCCTCCTCTTCATCCTCAAATTTCCCAGAAAGGGTCACCTGCCCCTCTAAACACAGCTCTCCAGCTAAGTGAGAGGAATATTGCAAAAACATGCCTAGGGTCTTCGAGAAAGCAGCCTTGACCCCCTCGGAGATGCCTAGAGGTGATACTGTGGGTGAAAGACCCGAAAAACAAAAACGATGTGAGTCGTCGAACCCGGCGAACAAAAACCCGCGAGAGCTTCATGAACGCTCGAGTAAAGACAAAGTCATTGGGTAAAGCTGCGTTGCACAAATCTGTGTCATCAACGACGTCGTCGACCCCGATGAAGGATACGTCCTCGAGGACTCAAACCTCAACTACGCCACCGGCACCAGAGGTGACGAAGGTCCCGCCCAAGGCGTCGAGAGTGATGTCGACAATATCGACACAGAGTAGGGTTCCGGTCCTCTCGAGTACATTGAGGCCCTTTTCGAGTTTTTCAACGCCATTTGAGGGTTTGTCGAGACCTGTAACATCTACATCAACAACAACCTTTTCTCAATCAGTATCTACTAATTTGGCTCCTTCTGCTCTGGAAATGGGTTTTACCCCTTATCCAAAATCTGATTATTTCAGAGCTTTATCCTCCATATATGAGGAAGGGGAGGACTCTGACAATGAGACCTTTGGGGTCACAAAGAACAACAGTACCCATCCCAGAGGAACTAATTTCTGAGGAGAATAGATTGAAAAATCTACAAGAATCTTTACAAGATGCTAGTGGCATAGATAGCTCTCCAGAGGCAGAATTTGCTAGACCAGAACCTGGAGAACATGCAGAAATGCCTTACAGAGCCCTTATGGCTAGAATTATGCAGTTTATGGGGTGGACAACACCTGCACCCTCTTTACAGCAAGATGATCTTACTGACATCTTAGATAAAGGGCCTCAAGAAGACCCCATAGTTCCTTTTCATGCTGCATTGCAGAGAAAATTAGCTGCAAATTGGGAGACACCTGAAGTTATCACTGCAGTAAATAAAAAGCTCTCTGCGAAGTACAGAGTATCCGCCTCTGACCCTGAATATTTAAGTAAGCACCCAACTCGACAGAGTTTAGTAGTGCAGGCAGCTACGTCGTCAGATAGTAAGTCAGGATACCCCACTATACCACAAGACAGACAAAAGATTTGATGCCATGTCTAAGAAAAAGTATTTTCAGCTTGCAGTATGGCACTTAAGTCTATCAATGCCACTTGCATGCTAGCTAGATTCAGCCACACCGTTTGGGAGTGCGCTTCATCTGCATCTGACTGTCTCCCAGAAGGGGAGGAACGAGATGCATTCTTGATCATCATCAAGGATGGGAAGGATGCGATGTGCAAGTCCCTCCAAACAGGTCTCGACTCATCAGCAGAGCCATGGTGGCGAGTACTACAATCCGCAGATTTGCGTGGTTGCGGAAGTCTGGTTTTGCTCCTGATGTACAAGCCAGGCTTCTGAATATGCCCTTTGACAGCATCTCTCTATTTGGCAAAAAAAGCTGATGACAGCCTAGAGAAATTGCAAACATCAAAGGCGGCTGCAATCCAGCAAACTCCAAGTCGCCCCACAGGTACGTCCTGGAGGGAGAAGCCCTTTCGTTTTTACTCCACATTCGGAAAAGTCAGAGGGCAGCCAGCTCAAAGGGGTCAGACGATTAATCCGTGGTGGATGGGTCAAAGGTAATAAACCCGCATCAGCAGGTGCCGCTTTACCCTCAGCATCTGCATCAGCCGCTTCTAAACCACTCTGAGGTCTCCCCACACAAAACACCAGTAGGAGGCGGGTTAACTCAACATCTGACAAAATGGCAGGCTATTACGTCAGATGCTTGGGCATTGGAAACAGTTGCCCAAAGTTACTGCCTGCCTTTCCTACACCCTCAGTGTCATCCACCAGGGAACAACTCTTTGAAGCTTCCAGACCCGCTCCTTATGCAGGAGATTTTAGACCTGCTAGAGAAAGGTGCCATAGAAGCGGTACCTGTAGCAGAGAGGACCAAGGGTTGGTATTCTCCCCATTTTCTAATACCGAAGAAGGACGTAGGGTTGAGACCCATCTTGGACTTTAGAGAATTAAACAAATTACTCAGGAAAGACAAGTTCAAGATGGTAACCCTTTCTCAGATCCTTCAGGCCCTCCAGCGTCAGGATTGGTTGGTATCTCTAGACCTCCAGGATGCTTACTTTCATGTGTCAATCCATCACAAGCACAGGAAGTACCTGAGGTTCGCCATTGGCAACTCATCAATTTCGAGTTCTGCCATTTGGGCTGACCTGCGCCCGAGGGTCTGCACCAAGCTAATGGCAGTTGTGGCTGCAAGTCTAAGGAGGGAAGGGATTCATGTCTAACCCTCCCTGAACGAGTGGTTGAACAAAGCAGTGGCCCCGGAACAAGCTCAGATTCATCTAGATTATGTTTATCACTTCATCTACAAGCTGGGCTTCGAGGGGATTGGGTCCTCCGACGTATTCCATATCTATGACAGGTAATGTCCACAGCTGTGCTGCTTCGGAAAATGTTCTGCGTCCTGCATCGATGACGTTGATGGGCCGTCCCCAAGGACCTCCTCCGACGGCCGACTTCACCCGATGTGATAAGTAGGAAGCACGACGCTCGTAGCCTCAGTTCCGTTTTTTCCGCGAACGTGTTCGCTTCAAGAATCTGGGTACGCCTCGACTCTTTGGAGTTTGTTGTATTCTTCTCGGTTGTTTGAACGTGTTCGGTTTTTGTGAAAACCTGTTCGTGACGATGTCTACCTCGTCTTCAACCCTTCATCCGGGCTTCAAGAAATGTGGGGACTGTGGGTCCAAGATGTCGGTAACGGACTCGCACGACGCCTGCCTCTGGTGCCTCGTGGAGGCCCACGACACGGACGACTGTGTCGACTGCCAGTCGCTCAAGGCCAATGCCTTGCGGGAGCGCAAGAAGTTGTTGTCAGTAGGTAGGGTGTCTAAGCCCAGGAAGTCGAAGTCTGCGGGGCTTTCGACAGATGATTTGAGATGCGACTCTCCGCGTCATCGTCGGAGGTCCAGTGGGTCTCCTTCCAGGAGTCGGTCTCACCACTCCTCTGCCTCACCACTCCTCTGCCTCTTCGAGGCATTCCCGGAAGCACCGGCATCGGTCGCCTTCCCCGTCCTCTTCCGAGGACTCCGCCCGTCGGCGGGTCTCTTATCCCACCATGCAAGCGACACCGGAGGAATGGGCTTCTTTCGGGAAGAAGATGTTGGCGATTCTTGAATCGCAGGGCACCGGTCCGTCCGCGCCTCCGAGTGGGGTTGGTCGTGATCGGTCGAGACACCGCTCGCATGCCTTCGGGCTCGGGTGGTCGGCACGGTTTGTGGGAGAGGTCCCACTCAGACAAGGGTAACCGTTCTCGCCATGCCCGTTCCATGTCCCGGTCCTCGACACGCTGGAGACCGCCTGATCCTGTGCCGTCTTCGTGGAAGACGTCGACAACCTCTCTCGATTCTCTGCTTTCGAGGGGGTCGTCGACACTGTTGGCGCCTAGGTCGTCGAAGGACACGCTCGGAGCCCTGGCTTCGAGGCCTGTGTCGACGCCGCCGGTGCTGCGGCTGACGTCAACGCCGATTCTCGCGGCGCCGACTCGTTCGGCGTCCTCGATGCCTTTAGGTGGTGGTGTCGGAGGGGCCCCGTGGCACGTGGGTAGCCCCTAGAAAGGCTCTGGCTAAGCTCAGGCATAGCTTTGGTCCCCAGGGGTCTACCTCTCACCACCTGGAGTAAATTTCAGAGGGTGATGAGGGTTCTGATGAGGGCTTGGTTCCGGTTACGGTGCCTGATGAGCTTCTCTCGGGCCATAGCCAATTTGATGACCTGAGGCAGTCACTGCATGATGCCAGTGGACTGGACACCTCTCCGGAGGTGGAGTTTTGTAGACCGGAGCCTGGCACTCATGCTGATTCTTCGTACCGGCACCTTATGTCTCGGGTCACCGAGTACTTGGGATGGTCGGCTCCCCCCAGGGGAGTTTGTTCAGGATGATCTCACGGACATCCTTTATCTTGGTCCCCCCACCGACCCGGTACTGCCGTTTCATATGGCTCTGCAGAGAAGGGTGGCGGCGGCTTGGACTGCTCCGGAGAGTCTCCCGGCAGTGGGCAAGTCTTTGTTGCGAAAATACCGTCCAGCCAGTAGCGACCCCTGCTACTTGTCCAGGCACCCCACTCTGGAGAGTTTGGTGGTGCAGGCGGCTATGACCCCGGCAAAGCAGGCGTCTTATCCTACCATCCCTCCGGATAGGGACAACAAACGTTTTGATGGCTGGGCGAAGAAAGTGTTTTCTTCAGGGGGTATGGCGCTTCAGGCCAACTCCATATGTGCCTTGTCTCGTTCCACACACATTCTGTGGAACTGTTACATTAGCGGCTGAACATATTCCCGAAGGGGACGAACGGGATGGTTTCCTTGCTATGGTTCAGGATGGAAAGGATGCATGTGTGAGGCCGTTCAGTCGGGTTTGGACATGGCAGATTGTGTCATCCGGTCCATGGCGGCGAACACCGAAATGCGCAGGTTTGCGTGGTTGCGGAAGTCGGGTTTCGCTCCTGATGTGCAGTCCCGGCTCCTCAACATGCCCTTTGACGGTGAATATCTTTTTGGCAGCAAGGCTGACGAGAGCCTTGAGGTTGCAGACCTCCATAGCTGCAGTTCGACAACCTCTGCCTTTTCGTCCTAGGGGACAACTATGGAGGGGTGGTTCCTTTCGCTATTACTCGTCCTTCAGTAAAGCAAGAGGAGCTGTCAGTCAAAGAGGCCACCGTAAGAGTGCCAGAGGTAGAAAACAGGGTACTCGAGGTGCCAAGGCCGCTCGGGCAGTTGCCCCTCTGCCCTCAGGCAATGCCGCAGCTGCTACCACTCAGTCATGAGGCCAGGTCCCATGGTTCGCCGGTTGGGGAAGGCTGGCGCAGCATCTTGTAGAGTGGCATGCCATTACTTCAGATGTGTGGGTTCTGGAGATCATAACCCACGGCTACTGTCTTCCTTTCGGCAGAGGCCTCGCGACAATCCACCTGGGAACCTCTCTTTGAAGAGTCCGGATCCGCTCCTTGCGCAGGAAATTCAAGCCCTGCTGGAGAAAGGCACCATAGAACTGGTGCCTGTAGCGGAAAGGAACAAGGGATGGTATTCCCCTTATTTTTTGATTTCGAAGAAAGACGGGGGGATTGAGACCCATCATGGACTTGCATGGTTTGAACAAACTCCTCAGGAAGGACAAGTTCAAGATGGTTACTCTCTCTCAAGTACTCCAGGCCCTTCAACTTCAGGACTGGATGGTGTCTCTCGACCTCAAGGACGCTTACTTCCATGTGCCGATCCATCCCAAGCACAAGAAGTACCTGAGGTTCGCGTTTGGCGACTTGCACTTTCAGTTTCGGGTCCTACCGTTCGGATTGACCTCCGCCCCGAGGGTTTTCACCAAGCTCATGGTGGTGGTGGCAGCGCATCTCAGGAAAGGGGGGGATTCACGTCTACCCCTGCCTGGACGATTGGTTGATCAGGGGGAGCTCTCCCGAGCAAGTTCTGGATCATCTGTCCGTCACCTGCCACTCCCTTCACTGGCTGGGCTTCTCCCTCAATTTAATGAAGTCCCATTTGACGCCAACACAGCGGCTCCAGTACATCGGAGCAGTGCTCGACACATCCCTGGGGCTGTGTTTTCCTCCCCAGGTGAGGGCTCTTCACATTCAGCAGATGGTGCGCAAGTTTCAACTTGCCCAGACGCTCCCGGCGTTCGAGTTCTTGAGGTTGCTCGGCCTCATGGCATCCTGCATTCTTCTAGTGCCAGAGGCTCGTCTGCGGATGAGATCTTTGCAATGGGCACTCAAGATGCAGTGGTCGCAATCTTCCGACAGGATGTCGGACCCTGTTCAGGTGCCGCCCTGGGTCACCCAGGACCTTTTGTGGTGGGCCTTTGAAGGCAATCTGATGAAGGGGGCCCCGGTTTGGCTTCCCTGGCCGGAGGTGGCGATCGTGACGGACGCATCCCTCACGGGATGGGGAGCTCATGCCAACGAGTTGACAGTCAGCAGTCGTTGGTCTCCGTCAGAGTCCAGACTCCATATCAATCTGTTGGAGCTGAGGGCCGTCAGGCTAGCCCTGAAGGCTTTTCTGTCGACTGTGCGAGGAAAGAGTGTCCTGATCCTAACGGACAACACGGTGGCCATGCACTACCTCAACAAAAAGGGGGAGGCAGGGTCACTTCCTCTGTGCAGGGAGGCGATGCAGCTCGAGTTCTGGGCCATCCAGCAGGAAGTTTCGATCTCGGTTGTTCGTCTGGCTAGGAACGACAACAAGACGGCGGCCGCTCTGAGCAGGCAGAGCACGATCTCCTACGAGTGGGAGCTGGCTCAGGAGATTCTCCTGGAGATCTTCGCCCTTTGGGGGACCCCTCAAGTGGATCTCTTTGCCTCCAGTGTCAACCGGAAGTGCGAAAGGTTTTGCTTGCGGGAATTTCCTCCAAAAGGAGCCTTAGGAGACGCGTTTGTGGTGGTGTGGTCGTTCTCACTGCTGTACGCATTTCCTCCAGTCCCCGTCATCCCGCAAGTACTGCAGAGGTTACGGAGGTTCGGTTCCCGGATGATCCTCCTTGCTCCGGCGTGGGCTCGGAGGACGTGGACCTTCTCGACTTGTCCATCTGCCCTTCGCGTCGTCTTTCCTACCGACACGATCTGCTCTCACGGGAGGGGGGTCAGGTTCTCCATCCAGAGGTCAGATCTCTCAACCTTCACGCTTGGCTTCTGAAAGGTTGAGGTATAAGGATTGGGACCTCCCTGAAGACGTGTTGGAGGTGTTGCTCTCGGCCAGGCGGCCGGCAACAAAGTCTCTACCGTTGCTGTTGGCGTAAATTCTGCGACTGGTGCAGAGTTACGAATGTGGATCCTTTTGAGTGTGACATTCCCATGGTTCTGTCTTTTTTGCTTTCCTTGGCCCACAGGGGCTTGCAAGTGGGTACCATTAAAGGTTACCTGGCGGCGCTGTACATATTAAAGCGCTCGTCTGAAGAATGTTCCTATTTTAAGATTCCTTTAATTTCTCAGTTTTTGAAAGGGCTCACTAATATGTTCCCTCCATCACCTTTTCTGGTGCCCGGTTGGGATTTGAACCTTGTTCTAAAGTTTCTTATGGGTGCTCCGTTTGAGCCTTTGCATTCTTGCCCTTTGAGACTGTTAACTCTTAAAACTGTGTTTTTGGTTGTGGTTACTTCCTCTCGCAGAGTGAGTGAGTTACAGGCACTTTCAGTTAAGCCACCCTTCACTGTGTTTCATAAGGACAGGGTTGTCCTTCGAGTTCGTCCTTCCTTTCTTCCGAAGGTGGTTTCGAAATTTCATTTGAGCCAGAAGGTGGTTCTTCCGGCGTTCTATCCTCCTCCACATCCTGATAAGGAAGAGGAGAGGCTCCATAGGCTTCATCCTAGGAGAGCGTTGAGCTTTTGTATTTCGCACATGTCCCGGGTCAGTGGACGATCAACTTTTCATTGGTTACGCTGGAAAGCGTTTGGGACAAGCTGTGACGAAACAGACTGTCTCGTTGGATTATTTTAGCTATCTCCGAGTGTTACCGCTTGGCGGGTAAGGACCCTCCGGTTGGCATGCGGGCCCATTCTACTAGTGGAGTGGCTGCATCTACTGCCCTTCAGAGGGGTGTTCCTATTTGTCACATCTGTGATGCAGTCACCTGGGTTTCGGTACATACTTTTGTACGTCACTACTCCCTCGATTCCATCCGAGGGCAGGATCTGGCCTTTGGCAAGGCGGTCCTTTATTCCGCAATTTGATTGGGCATGCTAAATTTGTGTTCTAAATTCTTTTCCCACCTTCTTGCTTGGTGCTGCTTTGGGAGTCTGTCATAGATATGGAATACGTCGGAGGACCCAATCCCCTCGAAGAACCAAGTTACTCTCTTACCTGGTAACGTTCTTTCGATGGGATGGTCCGACAACATATTCCATATCGCTCCCTCCCTACCTTCCCCGCTGCAGAATTTCTTATGCGATTGCAGCTTGCGTTCCGCAAGGCCTTGTGTGTCTGACTGGCAGAAAACTGGTGTCACACGTTCTGGGGAAAAAAGTACAACTGAGGCTACGGGCGTCGTGCGTCCTACTTATCACATCGGGTGACGTCGGCCGTCGGAGGAGGTCCTCGGGGACGCTGCATCGACGTCATCGACGCAGGACGCAGACGCCGAAAATTTTCCGAAGCAGCACAGCTGTGGACATTACCTGTCATAGATATGGAATACGTCGTCGGACCATCCCATCGAAAGAACGTTACCAGGTAAGAGAGTAACTTGTTCTTCTCCCTGAACTTAAAGAAGTCACAGATACCATCACAGAGACTCCATTTCATTGGAGCAGCCCTGTACACATCCCTGGGAAAAGCCTCGCCACCAGACGTGAGGGCTCAAGATATTCTACACATGGTCACCAGGTTTCAAAATGCCCAACGCCTACCAGCCTTCGACTTTTTGAGGTTGCTCGGCCTCATGGCATCCTGCATTTTCCTAGTGCCAGAGGCTCGCCTGAGGATGAGATCTCTCCAGTGGGCGCTAAGGACCCAGTGGTCCGGACAGAGTAGCTCAAGACCTTCAGTGGTGGGCCTGTCGGGAGAACATCTTGAAAGGAGAACAGTTTTGGCAACCATGGCCGGAGATAACAGTAGTCACGGATGCCTCACTCACAGGGGGCGGAGGGGGGGGGGGGGACATTTAAAAAAACTTGACCAGCTAAGCCCGGCGAGCAAAGGGCGATTTACTTTTTGTGAAGGAGCTGCTGTTTGGCTGTGCTGCGAGAGACGGGGAAGAACTGCCGGTGCAGTGAAAGAAAGACGCGAGGCTAAGCCCTGCCCCCTTTTCCTTGCTCTGCCCCGACCAGGAAGTGAGGGAATAAAACACTGCCCAATCGACCCTTTGCAGGGCTAAGCCTGGCGCGCAAAGGGCGATTTAACAAGATCAGATGTGGATTAACAATGTTGCAGTCCAGAAAACAAAACACTCTTCAAGTAAAACAATGCAAGCTACTTCAATAGTCGAAGTACTTGATCTGGACAATATAGAAAGTCGCGGTCAGAAGAAAACAGAATGTATACATAAAGCCACAAAAATGACAACGGCAAGCTTCGGAATAGAAAATGAAATTGAAAATCAACCCTCTACCTCTGCAAATGCAGATGGTTTACCACCAATAGCTATGAATGTAGCTGATTGGGATGGTTCTCCAGAATTTTCTGTAAATATAGAAGCAGTGGCTGAAGTGCCTGCTAACGTTGAGGATCCATTAAACGTGCCTCTCACTCCAGTAAATAAAGAGCGAAGTAAAGCTCCTTCAAGCACATATTTCTCAATATTTAATAAAAAAACCAAATACCCAAGTGCAGCGAAAGCTGGCGAGGAGAAAGTGAACTCAAAGAAACAAAGAAGAAAGACAAAAAATATGCCGAAACGGAAAAATAACCAAATAAGAAGTTCGAGCAAATTCCTGAGAAACATAAAAATTTTAAATGCACTACTTCAGACAAATATAGATAAAGATCAGGCAGCTACTAAAGAAAAAAAAAACGTGGTTGATAAACCGCTGAGCACAGCACTAAACTGCAACTCACAAAATGCAGTTAATCGAGATCAGAAAAAAGCGACGAAGCAGACATGATTGATCTGCTCGCTAATTTGTCAACTCATGACTCTGAAATTAACTTTGAAGAGGAGTCAAATTCTGACTTCCCTGATACCAACGCTGAAGTCCCGGAAGACTCCATGCAGATAGAAGCAAGCAGATTGAGCAACAACTCAACGTAGCACATGAAAAACGGATCTGTAGAATAATCACTCCGGAGAATAGAGGTCGTGCTGAAGTTATAAGCGCTAGCCTATCAGAACCTACTACAAAGCGATTCAAAACCATTGGTGAACGTTGGGCTTATGAAGTTAAAACAATGCAAGCATTTGTCCCCGACTCGGGAGATAAAGCAAAAGCTACAGAGGTCGTAATAGATAAAGAGAAAGAAGTTTATCATCCACAAACTCAAGCAAATGAACAACGAGAATGGAATTATGAACTTAACCAACAAGAACTGAGAGAGGAACAAAGAAGAGAACAACCTCGCCACCAACCATTAAGAACGAATTTACCAACAAAGAGTGTTAGGCAGAAACCTGTGCAGTTCCCTTAGGGAACACTGCAAAAGATTTAAGACTACAGGTGTTGGCAGTAAACCCACTTGGTAGCAGTCTGTACCACCCAGATTTACCTGGTAGCTGTGGCTGAGCAGTCAGACTTCCCTCAAGAAGAGTTAGGCAGTATGCAAAGTATACACAATAGGTACCGAGATACAATAATACAAGCAAACACTGACCAGAGCTTTGGTATCAAAGTTTCTGATGTTTGTTAATCTGCTTAGAATCACATGCTGTGCATAGGTCCGACATCCAGTGGTCACTGCGGAGTATTGCATTTTGTTTTTCGTAGTCGAAAAAGGGACGTCGACAAGGCGTGTCTGAAACACTATCCCTATAGTGACATGCGTTGTACCCACAATCCCTCACGCGTCGAGGTCCCTCAGATTGTTTTTTTCCGCCCAGCTACTGGTCGCCTTTACGTGGAGCTCCTCGAGAGACATTGCAAATTTCATCTTCTCGACCTTTGGTCGTTTTCTCATTAATATTAAATACATACCCCCTCCCTCGACGCAGTTGTGAAGCTGTTCTCCGCCGAGCAAGATCTTCTTCGGAGGGTCGAGCGGAGGAGATCCTTCGGCGTTGCCGAACACGTGGCCTGGCCTCGCAGGCCATATACAGTAGGGAGAGTGGGGTCGTGGGACATCTCTGGTTCTTTTCTGAGAATGCCTTTCCCTTTCCCCTTCCTTTCCCTTGGGGTGGTTATCACGATTTATTACCTCGGCTATGGAGAGGACTCCCTTTAGATTTTGCCCGCTTTGCAAAGGCAAATTTACTTGGAAGGACAAGCATTCACGGTGTAACCGCTGCTTGCCCCTCGATCACAAGGAGGAAGGTTGCGCGGCTTGTCGGCTTCTTAAGCCTAAAACTCTAAAAGACCGTAGGGTTAAAAGGTGGGCGGCCTACGCGATGTCGAAGGCCGAAGGTTCACCCGCCGCTGCTACCACCGACAGTGACGAGGAACGCGATAACACGACCTCCGCTACGGAAGTCGAAAACCCCTCTAAGGAGCGCTCGCGCGCTTCGTCGTCTGTCCCCGGCCCCGACGGGCTCGGCTCACGCCCTGCTTATGGGGATGAACACCCCGGCGACATTGACGCACACAAAAACACACTTAAGCACACAACCCACGGCTCTTCTTCGTCTAAGACGAAGAGAGCTTCGGCGCCCAAGGAGACGCAGGTTCCACCGGCGGCCTCCTCGGACCGTTCGGGTTCGAAGCCCCTCTCGCAGCCGCGACCAGCGACTGGGCTTTCGGCAAATAAGGGCGCCGCCCCCAAACCATCGGCCGGCGCGCATCAACAGAAGGCGCATACCGCCCTAGAGCGATCGACACCCGTAGCGTCAAAAACGCAAGCTGTCGCCGACAAACAAGTCACCGAGAGCTTGGCGAGGATCGTTGTAGCCGACGCCCAGAAGCGTACGCCGAAAGTCACGTCGAGCGCTACGCACAAGTCGAAAGACATGCCGAAAAAGCCCAAAGGGAGGCAGGGACTACCCCCTTCAGTCGGGGGGTCACCCAGCACACCTGAAGGTTTTTCGGAGGGCGACGGGACACTTTCCTCGACGCTTTGGGAGAGGTCGAGCCGTTTCCAGCTAGATGACTCTATTTTTCCCCCGCCAGACCGCTCTGGGGTACCCCATGAAACCATGGAAAGACTCCACCTCTGTATGGAGAGGATGGAAAGGTTTATGAATACCCAGACCTCTCAAACTCCCAAGAGGACTAGGGAAGGGCCTCAGGAGGACCCCAGGGCCAAAAATCCGAGGCTAGTCGATCCCCAGGTGGACACAGCCTCAGACTTCCATAACGTATACGACCTCACTGGGGAGGAACAATACTTGGAGGAGGAGGATGATTTCATGGACGATGAAGAAGGACAGAACCAGGAGGAATGTCTGGAAGACAGGCCAGACATTATAGAAGAAGGCTTCGGAGAAAACACAGAAGGACCTTTGCACCCCTGGCAATCCCCATCAGTATATTCCGACACTGATGTCCTAAACCTAAATCCTCCTGACAATTCACCGGTTAGGAACACGTCTCCAATTGACGATCAGCCCACTTTCAATGCACTGTTGCGCAGAGCAGCAGCACATTTCGAACTGGACACTGGGGAGCTCTCTCCAGAATTAGACTTTGTGGAAAGAGTAATTAAAGAGAAACCCCCGGTCAGCCAGACCATTCCCCTCCTAGCTTCAGTGAAGAGAAGAATCATCCCTTCGCTGGCCACTCCCGCATTGATCAGAGGGGTCAATCCGAGAATTGAAAAACTTTTCACTCCTTCTCCCTCAGACCCGCTCTACATTAGGGGACATTCCATTCCGGATTCCCTAGTAGTATCTAATACTAGAAAGAGGGCAGGGGTACCACTTTCCACCAGTGAGGCACCCCCTGACGAGGAGGGCAAAAGGCTATATGCCCTTGCAAAGAGAGTAACTTCCTCGGCTGCCTTCTCAGCAAGAATTGCGAACAAAAATTCTTTGCTTGCTAGCTATGCAGACGCGCAGTGGGCCAAACTGCGCAAGGACGCCGAGGAAGCACCGGAGCCTTTACGTACACGCCTACTTTCAACTATTGGCGAAGGAACCCAGGTGAACCAGAGCATTGTAAAAAACTCTCTGGACGCGGCAGAAACAGCGGGACGTTCCCTGGTGCAGGGAATACTCCTAAAACGCCATGTATGGCTGCGCAACTCAGGGTTTAAACCGGAGACACAGGCGTCTTTAATAAATAAACCTGTGGAAGACTCTAACCTCTTCGGGAAAGCGGTGGATGAAGCTCTAGAGATGGCTAAAAAAGAGTTCGATACTATCAAGACTCTTGACCAAATCTCTAAGCCCACTACCAGACGCGGCTATGGCAACAAACGCTTTTTTCGTGGCCAACGCCAACAACAACAACAAAGTCACCATCAACAATACCCTGCCACCAATTACCAGACCAATAGTGGGCAGTACAGCCAAAGAGGCCAACGCCGGGGTAAAGGGAGAGGTCGGGGATCCACCCCCAGAGTCTCCCAAGCCCCCAACAACTCCAAGTGACGCGAAGATTCGCGTCCCCTCCCATGCAACACCGGTCGGGGGCTGGATAACATCCTTTCTTCCTGCATGGGAGGAGATAACCTCAGACCGTTGGGTACTTTCCACCGTAGCCCACGGATACTGTATCGAATTCAACAGTTCCCCATCCTACAGACCCCCGAGGGGACGTCGCATGACACCGGAACATCTTGCCATCCTTCTCCAAGAAGTACAACAACTGCTGGAAAAAGGAGCCATAGAGGTCGTGCCTCTATCTCAGGTAACGGAAGGTATTTATTCAGTGTACTTCCTTGTACCCAAAAAGGATCTAACCATGCATCCTGTATTAGATCTGCGCCCAGCGAACAAGTTTATCAAACCCCAAAAGTTTCGTATGGTAACCTTACAGGAAGTGATCCCACTGCTTTCTCAGGGAGATTACATGACAACATTGGACATGAAAGATGCATACTTTCATATTTTAATGTTGCCAGCGCGGCAAACACTACCAGTTCAAAGTGCTACCCTTCAGCATAGCATCAGCACCAAGGGTATTCACGAAGGTGCTGGCAGTGGCAGCGGCCCACCTGCGCAGGTTGTCCATCCCAGTTTACCCTTACCTCGACGACTGGCTCATAACAGGGGATTCTTACGAAACATGCTTCTCCAATACCCAAAAGACGGTAGACCTTTTGTTCCAGTTGGGCTTCTCCATCAACGAAAAGAAGTCCAGTTTAGACCCCAGTCAAATCAAGCAATTCCTAGGGGCTCTAATTCAAACAAGGGACGGCCTCGTCTTCCCCTCCAAAGAGAGGGTCCAAAACATGCTGTTTCAGATCCCTCAATATGTGACCGGTCGAGAGGTGACGGTACGCAAAGCAATGCGCTTGCTAGGAATGATGGCGTCGTGTATTTATTTGGTACCTCACGCGCGCCTGCGCATGCGCCCAATGCAAGAGTGGCTCAACAGCCAGTGGTGTCAGGCCAGCGGACTATGGGAGGATCTAGTTGTGGTCTCGCAAGCCTTGGTTCTCTCGCTACGGTGGTGGACAAAGGAAAACATGGAAAAGGGGAAATCCTTTGCCACACCCGCGGCGGAAGCCACTCTAACCACAGACGCATCCCTCACAGGATGGGGGGCGCACCTATCCCATCAGACTGCTCACGGAGTGTGGACTCCGAACGTAGCATCCAAACACATAAATCTACTGGAGCTACTAGCTGTGTTCAAAGCGCTAAGAGCCTTCCAGGAACACCTACAAGGCAAAACAGTAATGGTCCTTACAGACAGCACCACAGCCATGTACTACATCAACAAGCAGGGGGGCACCCACTCTCCAGGCCTGTCCAAGCTGGCCCAGAATATATGGAAGTCGGCTCTCAAACAGGACATGTTCCTACTATCACTACATGTACCTGGGGAAATCAATCTGCTGGCAGACAGACTCAGCAGAGATTTCCCCCTGCCCGAAGAGTACGAATGGCGCCTGCACGAAGACATCGTCTTCGACGTTTTCACACAATGGGGATTCCCAGAAATAGACCTGTTCGCAACCCTGGAAAACTCACAATGCCTAAGTTACGCCTCCAGGTACCCCCAGAACCAATCCAAGGGGAACGGTCTGTCGATGCAATGGTCAGGGAAATTTGTTTACGTTTTTCCCCCGACTCCCCTTCTCAACAGTGTGGTGCACAAGATGCACCAGGAACAAGTAACCATGATACTAGTGGCCCCAATGCGGGCCCGTCAACCATGGTTCGCTCACTTGATGGAGATGTCTCTATCTTCCCCAGTTAGACTCCCCTGCCCGTACAACATGCTGTCTCAGGACAAGGGCAGGACTCTGCATCCATGCCCCCAGAACATGAACTTAGCAGCTTGGCTCCTGAAATCATAGAGTTCGGACATCTACAGCTCCCGCAAAGATGCATGGACATCCTCAGGGAAGCCAGAAAACCTAACACTCGCCACTGCTATTCTAACAAGTGGAAAAGATTTGTCATCTGGTGCAGGAGTAAAGGCATCAACCCTATTGACTGCTCTCCCACACATGTTTTCCTATACCTGACCCACCTTTTGGATTCAGGTCTAGTGTTTAACTCCATTAAAGTCCACCTAGCGGCACTTTCTGCATACACCACTTCCCAACTCAAGGTGTCGTGGTGGAGGATCCCCGTTATAAAAGCCTTCATGGAGGGAAAAAATACACCCCCCGATAGCTGACCCAGCTCCCGGATGGGACCTTAATGTGGTACTTACCAGACTCATGGGCTCTCCATTCGAACCCATGCACAAAGCATCTCTTAAACACCTCACTCTTAAGACTGCTTTTTTAATAGCTATCACCTCCATCAGGAGGGTAAGTGAACTTCAGGCTCTTTCTATTCTAGACCCCTTCTTTACAGTTCACAGAGATAAGGTGGTTCTACGCACTCACCCTAGGTTTGCCCCGAAATTTATTTCTAAATTCCACGTAAACCAATCTATAGAACTACCAACG
This sequence comes from Ambystoma mexicanum, assembly GCF_040938575.1. Taxonomy (NCBI): domain Eukaryota; kingdom Metazoa; phylum Chordata; class Amphibia; order Caudata; family Ambystomatidae; genus Ambystoma; species Ambystoma mexicanum. The sequence continues at coordinate 703,193,201 of NC_090921.1, forward strand.
TTCTTTCAAAATCCTTCCAATTTGGGAGAAATGACTCTGCACACACTAGATGTACGCAGAGCGGTCATGTTCTACATGGAAAGAACCAGACCACTGAGGAAGACTAATCAGTTCTTCGTCTCGGTGGCAGCAGGAAGGGAAGGAGAAGCGATTTCAAAGTCCACTATTTCTAGATGGATTGTTCAATGCATCACTCTCTGCTATACTCTTGCTAAGAGAGAACTGCCCTTTAGGCCAAGAGCACACTCTACTCGAGGCACGGGGGCATCCATAGCATTCATTGCAAATGTTCCCCTTGAGTCCATCTGCAAAGCGGCTACCTGGAGTTCTGTGCACACCTTTACAAAACACTACTGTCTAGATGCACACTCTAGATCTGACTCCCAGGTGGGACAGGCAGTATTACGACACCTTTTCTCTACTGTTCCTTCTCATAACCCACCGCCAACTCCGGGTACTGCTCGCTAGTCTATGCACAGCATGTGATTCTAAGCAGATTAACAAACATCAGAAGACAATGCATTACTTACCGTAAAAGCATTTCTGATGGTTGTATCTGCTTAGATTCACATGCGCCCACCCTTCCTCCCCGCTCGGATGGAAGGAACATAGACTTCCTTTATATCTCTCTCTCTTTTCTGTACTCACTCACGTCTAGAAGGCTCCCTCAGGGCAGAAAAATACAAACAGAGGGACCTCGACGCGTGAGGGATTGTGGGTACAACGCACGTCACTATAGGGATAGTGTTTCAGACACGCCTTGTCGACGTCCCTTTTTCGACTACGAAAAACAAAATGCAATACTCTGCAGTGACCACTGGATGTCGGACCTATGCACAGCATGTGAATCTAAGCAGATACAACCATCAGAAATGCTTTTACGGTAAGTAATGCATTGTCATATAATTATTTATTTAAAAACACACGGTTTGAAACACTCCAGCACTCTTATTGTAAAATATTCTGAACACAGTTACTATTATAATATATACACCCCTTTTTCCTTATCAGATAAGTCACTGTAAAACACCACTTATTTTCATACAGAGGTGAGCGCTTAACTAGATGGCACTCCAATAAGTTTGTGAGAAAGGGAGGGAAAAAGACAGAATATGGAAAGGTACACCACTCTAAGATTCAGGAACACTGTTAGCAAGGCAGAAGAGCAAAAGTCACTGGTGAGCCAAAGTCCAAAGCCTCGGCCCACTCTTAGAGAGTGCAGAGCACAAATGCGCCCAAGATCACACAGTTACACTAGGCTTAGAAAGTCTTGCAGAGGGTTCAGAAAGAGTTTAGAGAGGCTTAGGAAAGTTTAGCCAGGGTGTCCCAGGCTAACCCAGGTTCGAAAGCCGGGGGCTAAACCTACCCCGTACAGTCGGTAGCAAGGGAAGCCAGGCGGGACACGGTACCTTAAGTGGGAAGGATCCTCCAGCGGTGGCTTTATTCCTGGTAGTGGGTGCAAGTTGTGTCGTCCAGGGGAAGAGAAGATCCCGACTTGGAGGAAAGATGAAGGTCGTTGCACTACCAGGGCAGAAACCAGCAGCAGAGTTTTTCGGTTAAAGGTGGTACCTTTGTTTCGCGGTCGTGGTAAAACGTGGTATCGCGGTTGCCAGGGTGCTTGGCACAGGCAAGGCGGCCACGAGGTACGTCGGGAAAGCGAAAAGACGGTGAAACTGGTTATCCCCACCAGTCAAAGGAAGAAGACTCTCCGGCGAGAGTTCTCCTCTGTCGTTGGGAAAAGTGGTGAGTCAGTCCAGCAGGGCTCCACCGGTGGTGGTGTCGTGACAGGTCTGCTCAGCTTCTCCCTCATCGGATTCTTAGGTCTTGTGGCGACTTCTGAAGTTCCAGTCCCCAAAGCCCTGCTTTTATGCAGCAAACCCCCATTCACTCAGCCTAGCTGTCACTCAAACATGCTAAGTGGTGAGCCGGCCGGCTCACCACTTGGGCCATTCAGGACGGAGTGCGACTTGAGTTGCCTAGGCAACTCAGTCCAGGGTGCCTAAATTTCCCTCCACCCCTCCTAAGTACCCCAGACAGAGTGGCACCACTTTGGAGGGCTTCTGTGGAGAAGCCCGCCAAAAAGTGGAACAAAGGGCTCGACTCGGGTTGGAGTCACAGAAGAGAACACAAACGCCATTATAGAATCAAGTTTTGGCAAAAAATACCAACCGGAGAATTAATATTAATTAAATAAACCGGCGGGATGTTCGAGGCTACCGTAAATAATTGAATAAAGATAGTAGCCTAAAACAATGGGAAATCCCATAGGAAAATATTCGCGGTTGAATATAAAAAGTAGTATCCACTGCCACCAGCCAAAACAAGAGCTGGGGGGACGGAGACGTGCCCCTTCAACTAACAGACCCTGGGGCAATTGAATTGCCCCAGCCAGTACGTCCACAATATGATGGTTTGTACTGGTTCTGTTCAGAATTTAAGACTAGTAAAGTCAATGGTGACTTTACATGACCTGGGAGACAGTAGTCAGTCCCAGGGTATGGAGTCTATAATCGGGGGTCACTATGACACCCCTGTGTTACTGCACGGAGGGTGCTGTGTAACACACATCACAAAAACACATGAAGCCCTATGGAGTAAAAGACCCCATAGCCCATTAAACACATCTAGATTCAAAGAAACACACTCAAATCATGCCCAAGAGTGAGGGTAAAAGAGTCTCACTCTTGGCAGGAGAAAAAAATAAACCCCAAAAATCCAGCAAAGCGGCTGGGGGACGCACTAGGTTAGGAAATTCAGCCTAAACAGAGAATTCTCCCTAACAAAGAGATCGAATAGAAATGCAAATTACTGCCTGTTGATTGAAAGAGTGATCTGTGGGACAGACAACTTGATATTAAATAGACACAATGTCCTTCAGTTGTTTAAACACATACCAAAACTGAGACCAATCGACACGGAAGATATCAAAACGGTTGAGTTCTACATATGTTGCTACATATCCACTCAAGATTAGTGAGAGATTTGATATTAAACAATAAATTGGACCTAAATTCCTTGGGTTTTGATGTCTGTGAGATTCTTGAGGAAAATTTACCAAGAAGTCGAAATGAAAAGCTGCTAATTAAACCCAAGGAACAGATCAAAAGCAACACACAAATAGACACTAGGAGTGAAGAACAATAAAACGGGAAAAGATTGTGTACAGACCAACAAGAGACTTCTAGCTCCCAAATTAACCTAACCAGTGAGCGAAATCTCAGAGAAAATCTCCCAAAAGATGATATAAAAATCACTATCATACAATCTACAAAACAACGAGATGAGGTTGGAGAAGCCCAACACAAAGAAACCAGAGAAGGGGAGCAGGATAGGTGGAGCTGGCTAGCCGCAACTTTAAATTGCGAGAGAAAAAGCTATTGCCAAACGACACAGGAGGGCAAGGAGATATCCTGCGGCTCCTGGAATAGCCGAGGGTTCTTCCATCTATATAATACGAAATTGAAAGAACTAGAATTCCTAGACATTATTTGCTTACAAGAGACTTGGGTTCAAAAGGCGCAAGTGGCCGTAAACTATGAAATTGCACTCAATCCTGCAATAAAACAAACCAAAGGAAGGCCCAAGGCAGGACTAACAACTTTGATAAAGACGGGAGAACCAGAACAGCAACCAGTTTATGCTAAATTACCCAAGCTTGGTCAGAAGAGATGGATGCCCCGAACATACATCTACTGAACGGTAATGTCAGAGGAGACATCCCTGCAAAACACAACTGGGAGAGAGAGGAAAGTAAATCTACATTGGACTGCTTCTATATGTCAGAGAACATATTTAATGAAGCAATTACATTAAAAGTGACAACTGTGCACCAAAGCGATCACAATATGCTTATAACATCAATAAAAGCAGATCAAGGAGGAGAGATAGACATCTGGAACCAGCCATTAATAGTTGCACCAAGTAGACAGAGGGTGCGCCTAGATGAACAGAAAATTAACAACCTGACCGGTGCACTGGCTAAGATCCCAAGGCACCAGTTTAACGAAGGGATTGAATATAGCAACCTGCTCGAAAAATACACCGAATCGCAAAAAATAAACCAAAAGTCGATCTATAAACATCAACATGTTTATAACACAGAAATAGTCCAGAAAAAAAGAGAACTCCGCAAAGATATTCGAGCTTTAAAGAAACTTGACGAAGAACAGAAGAGATTTAAAAACTAAAACGCTCAAGATGAAGTATAGAGCATGGTTATCAACGCACAAATACAAAATCATGCATCAAGATGCTGAAGCAATGCTAGCGTTGATATCTACAAGAGCAGTGAGACGCTTCAGGTCCGTAATCAACAACTTAGAAGCACCACAAGGAGCTTTGATAATAAACACGGTGACTGAACAAAAGTGGATCGATCATTACACTGAACTGTTTTCGAAACAAAACATAAGAGGAGCGAGGCCAATGGATGATCTAACAGTGGTCACTTAACATCATGGAGGAGGACATTTTAATAAACATAAAAAAGCTGAGCTCCTCGAGGGCACCTGGGCCCGATGGCCTAACGAATGCTCAATTGAAGAAACATTCTGAGGCTTGGGCAAACTTTTGCTACACTCACTTCAAAATCATCCAACTTGAAAACAGTTCCAAAATCGTGGAAGACAGCAATAATTGTGGCAATATTTAAAAAAGGGTACCGCTCTGAGCCGAAAAACTATAGGCCCATTGCGTTGCTCGACGTGATTGGGAAAGTCTTTGCTAATCAAATTTTGAAACAACTAGTAGCTTCGATCAAGGAGACAGAGCAATTTGACATCCGACAAACCAGCTTCGTAAAGGGAGTAGGTTGTTCTTTGAACTTGCTGATGATCAACATGTTACAAATTGAAGCCTTGAAAAATAAAACAAAGTTATATATAGCGTTCGTAGATCTCGCATATGCATTTGACAGTGTTGATCGGCAACTGCTATGGTCAAATATGAAGAAAATGAACTGTCCTCCACACTTAGTAAGACCAATACAAGAACTGTATTCAGAGACATCGATTAAATCAGGCTGAACGCGAAAGGCTCTCTATCATCATCAATAAAAACTGAAAGAGGTATAAAACAGGGCTGTCCTTTGGGAGCAACCCTATTTAATTTACTAACTGCGGATGTCAGAAAAGACCTAAATCAAGTTAGAGCTTTTCCCCCAAAAATAAATGGACAAAATCTGGGTCATATGGTCTATGCTGACGACATGGTACTATTAGATCAAACACCGATCGGATTACAAAGAAAGTTGACGGCTCTGAAAAGATACACAGACACAAATGGCTTGGTAATAAATACTAACAAAACCGAGATACTAGTGTTGCAAAATCTAAGAGGAGCGCCAAGCAAAAAAAGTATAAAGTACACATTGTCAGTGGGTGAAGTACAGCTTGCTCGTGTAACTCGAGCACAATATCTCAGCGTCATAATAAATTCTAACTTAACTGACGAACCAATGGTAACAAACATCCAGAGAAAGTGCACGATGTTGGGAGCTCAAGCTGCTACAATAAATAAAAAATACGGAAAATTCAGTCTAAAACCGGTGACGGAATTTTACAGAGCAAAGGCCATCCCAGCACTAATTTTTGGCGCCGAAACAAGGTTGGGCTGCTCCTTCAACACCTGGACGTGGTGTGAGAACACCTTTTGGTCAAGAGCACTTCAACTACTGTTAGGGAGAATTCTCTGTTTAGGCTGAATTTCCCTACCTAGTGAGTCCCCCAGCAGCTTTGCTGGATTTCTGGGGTTTAATTTTTTTCTCCTGCCAAGAGTGAGACTCTTTTACCCTCACTCTTGGACATGTTGAAGTGTGTTTTCTTGGTTTAACCTTGTGTTGAATGGGCTATGGGGTCTCTTACTCCATAGGGCCTCATGTATTTTTGTGATGTGGGTCACACAGCACCCTCTGTGCCGTGACCCAGGGGTGTCCTAGGGACTCCCCAACATAGACTCCATCCCCTGGGACTGACTACTGTCTCCCAGGGCATGTAAAGTCACCAAAGACTTTGCTAGTCTTGAATCCTGAACAGAACCAGTACAAACCATCATATTGTGGACGTACTGGCTGGGGCAATTCGATTGCCCCAGGGTCTGTTAGTCGAGGGGGCACGTCTCCGTCCCCCCTGATCGAGTTTTGGCTGGTGGCAGTGGAAACTACTTTTTATATTCAACCGCGAATATTTCCCTATGGGATTTCCCATTGTTTTAGGCTAACACATTTAATTAATTATTTACGGTAGCCTTAAACATACCGCCGGTTTATATATTTATTTTTATAACTCCGGTTGGGACTTTTTGCCAAAACTTGATTCTAAAATGGCGTTGGTGTTCGCCTCTGTAACTCTGACCCAAAGTGGAGCCCTTTGTTCCACTTTTGGCGGGCTTCTCCACAGAAGCCCTCCAAAGTGGTGCCACTCTGTCTGGGGTACTTAGGAGGGGTGGAGGGGGATTTAGGCACCCTGGACTGAGTTACCTTGGTAACTCAAGTCGCACTCCGTCCTGATTGGCCCAAGTGGTGAGCCGCCCGGCTCACCACGTAGCATGTTTGAGTGACAGCTAGGCTGGGTGAATGGGGGTTTGCTGCATAAAAGCAGGGCTTTGGGGACTGGGACTTCAGGAGTCGCCACAGGACCAAGAATCCGACGAGGGAAGAGCTGAGCCGACCTGCTTCGACGACACCACCCGGTGGAGCCCTGCTGAACCGTCTCACCACTTTTTTCCCGACGACCGAGGAGAACTCTTAACGGAGTGGCTCCTTCCCTTGACTGGTGGGGACAACCAGTTTTCGCCTTCTTTCCGTTCTTTGAGGTATCTCGTGGCCGCCTTGCCTGTGCCAAGCACCCCGGCAACCGGAATACCACACTTTACCCCCATACCGCGAAAGTCGGTACCAACCCTTTAACCGGAGGACTCCGCGGCTGGTTTCTTCCCGGGCAGTGCAACGACCCTCTTCTTCTGCTCTTCAGCGAGAACTTCTTCTCCCCTGACCGACGTCGAGCCCTGCTGCCACTGCCTGGAACAACTGCCACCGCTGGAGGATCCTTTCCGCTTAAGGTACTGTGTTCTGCCTGGCTTCCCTTGCTACCGACTGTACGGGGTAGATTTAGTCCCCGGCTTTCGAACCTGGGAGTGCCTGGGACACTTTGGCTAAACTTTCTGAGCCACTCTAACCTCTTTTTGACTCTTTGCAAGACTTTGAATCTCTAACTAACAGTGTGATCTTGGGCACATTTTCGCTCCGGCTACTCTAAGAGTGGGCCCTGCCTAGTGACTTTTGCTCACCTGTGACTTTATTCTTCTTTAAGCCTATTGCAAGTGCTCTGGACCTTAGAGTGGTGTGTCTAACCCATTTCTGCTTTTTCTCTCCCTTTCTTGGAAACTACTAGAGTGTCATCTAACGTTAAGCACTCACCTCTGTTTTAATTAAGTGGTGTTTACTTAGAGTTGTCTAGATAGGAGAAAGGATTGAATCTACTTTCATTATAACTGTGTTGAAGTGCTTTTACTATATTTTTTGCTAGAGTGTTTTTAACTTATGTGTATTTTAAATAAATAACTATATACTTTTGAAACCAAGCTCTGGTCAGTGTTTGCTTGTGCTATTGTGTTTTGGTACATATTGTGTATACTTTACATACTGCCTAACTCTTCTTGAGAGAAGTCTGACTGCTCAGCCACAGCTACCAGGTAAATCTGGGTGGTACAGACTGCTACCAAAGGGGTTTACTGCTCTACCTGTAGTCTTAAATCTTTTGCAGTGTTCCCCAAGGGAACTGCACAGGTTTCTGCCTAACACTGGTGTACAGCGGTGGGATTTGTATTGAGTATACATTTTATTGTGCTTTAGATACCTTAGTGCAACTAACCACAAAGCTTAGCACTGAAAAAGTAAAACCTCTAACATGTCAGTTATAGAAAGCTATAGTCAAGAGTCCCTTGCAGCCAAAACTGCTGATTGTTTAAGAGTGCTCTGTAAACATAAGGATCTCCTGACTAAGGGCAAGAAAATGGAGCTGATTGAAAGATTGTTAGCTAACCAAAGTCTGGGTGATGGTTCAGAGGAACCTACCACTCCAGCAACTGTAGATGACAGTGTTGAAGTTAACATGGAACAAAATGTTGATGTTTCTGAGGAAGAGTCAGAAGAGGAGGGTGAGGCTGTTGTAACTGTCCCCCCTAGGCCTCTGCCTGCTCTACCTGCTGTGCCTACTGGACCTTTACCAGGTCCCACATTTAGTCCTCAGTACTTTGAACTAGAGAAAATGAAGCTAGAATTGGAGTATAAGAAACTGAATGCTCAAACTGACAAAGAACTAAGGCTAAGGGAAATGGAGCTCAAGTATGACTTAGAAATGAAGAAATTATCTGTTGAGAATGTTTCTCTCTCTGGCTCCTCTAGAAGTTCCAGTCCTAAAAGACCCCGGATGCCTAAAGAATTGGTTGGTATGTATGAGCCTAAGTTGGATGTGTTGGATTGGTTGTCTCTGTTTGAATATAATCATGGGCTCCAGAACATCACAGGAAATGACTTACTCACCTGGTTGTTCTCTAGGCTTCCCCCTGTTGCAACTGATGTGGTAATGGAGATGGGGGAGGAGGATAGGAAGGACTATGAATGTGTGAAACTAGCTTTGATAGCTAGGTTTGGGAAGACCCCTTCCCAGTATCTTAAGAGGTTTAGGAGCCTCAAAAAGCATGATGGTACCCCTTGGGCTACCTGGGTGAATGAATGTTTGAAAAACTTAGAGGGATGGATTAAGGGTTACAAGGTGAACACTTATGAAGGTATGAAGAATTTGTTTATGTTGGAGACTATTTATGATGCCTGCTCTCCTGAGCTCAGACAACACTTGGCTGATTCCAGGGAATTAGATTCCCGGAAGCTAGCTAAGGCTGCTGACTTGTGGGTTGCCAACAGGGCCACTCACAAGGATTCTGGGGTAACTCAGAAGAAGGATGGGGAAAAACAGTCTAAGAAGGACTCCAAAGAGAATTCTAATACTACAAATTCCAAAGAGGGCCCCAAACAAAACTATAAGGGTAAGCCACAAGGGAAACCAAATCAGGCTAGTGTACCTTCTGGTCCCAGACCAGAAGGAGGTCAGAACAAGCCTCCATTCCAGCGAGCCTTTGGCTCATGCTTTGTTTGTAAGGCTACTGACCATGTGAAAGGAGATCCCAGATGTAAGGGTAAACCTTCAGGGGTCCAGCTTGCCTCCTTAGCCTTCGCTCCAGAAGAGGAAGTACCCATGGCAAGTGGAAACTTTCTATTACTAGCTGATGAACCCACTGGAGTCTCAGCTAGTGTTTCTTTAGTCTCTCTGGGGTTGTGGGAGCAACAGAATTTAGATGTCTATAACTCTATCCCAGATAATACTAAAGAGTATTATAAGGACAGGGTCCAGGTGAATGGTCAGGAGACTCCTGCCATTAGGGACACTGGAGCCAGCATAACTGTGGTGGATGAATCATTTTTCAAGGCAGAGGATGTTGCTAAGGCACCCAAATGCCTCACCAAGTTAGCTGGTGGGCCTGTGCAGATGTGTCCCCAGTTACCAGTTCTCATCCAATGTAATGATATGGCTGTAAAAATACCTGTCAGTGTACAATGTGAAGTGCCAGGTAGGGTTCTGTTGGGTAATGACCTCAAAGCTCTTGGAGTTGTATCTCATACCCCCAGACCTCCTAGCAAAAGGTTTCAGGAACTCACAAAACCTGCAAGGGAGAAAACCCTGAGAGGGTTATCTCAGGAGATGATGACAGAAATCACTCCTCTACCACTGGAGCAACTTACTGCAGTAACTACCAGATCAGGAGCAAAGGGGCAACCCAAGACTCCTAGGAAAAAGCCAGCAGCAAGCACTCCAGTGCTTCCAACAAGGACTTCCCCTAGGTTGTCCAAAGTTACACCTGTAACTCCACCTCCAGCTGAGGCTGAGAGGGAGGTACAACCCTGTGTGGTTGAGCTAGACTCTGAGGAAGAGCTAGAAGGAGGCCCCAACCTTATTGGAGATTTGGACCCTGAGGACCATCCTGAGCTGCAGTCTTTACTGGCAGAAGGTGGGCCTAGCAGGGCAGCTTTTCGTAAGGGGCAAAGAGAATGTCCAACTCTGGAGGGTCTCCGCCACCAGGCAGCTTCTCAAGCTGATGGGCAAGAGCCTGGGAAGTATAGGTTGCACTGGGAAGATGGCCTCTTCTACAGTGAACCCACTGAGTCTGAACCTGGAGACTACAAACGCCTTGTAGTCCCACAGGAAAACAGACAACAGTTCTTACAACTAGCCCATGAGATACCTTTGGCTGGCCACTTGAGTTTCAAGAAGACCAAGGAAAGGCTCTCACTCTACTTTTATTGGCCAAAGATGGGGGCCGAAGTAGATAGATATTGTAAGAGCTGCCATACCTGCCAGACTTCTGGTAAGGTTGGTTCCAAGAATGTGGCACCTTTAGTGCCTCTCCCAGTTGTGGGAGTCCCATTTGAGAGGGTAGGGATTGACATTGTTGGTCCCCTTGATCCTCCAACCTCCTCAGGCAACAGGTTTATCCTTGTTGTAGTAGACCATGCTACTAGGTACCCGGAGGCCATTCCTATGAGGACTGTTACAGCTCCGGCTGTGGCTAAGGCCCTCCTTGGTATTTTTACCAGGGTTGGGTTTCCTAAGGAGGTAATCTCTGACAGGGGGTCAAACTTTATGTCCCACTACATGAAGGCCATGTGGAAAACCTGTGGAGTTACCTACAAGTTCTCAACCGCCTACCACCCTCAGACAAACGGGTTGGTTGAAAGGTTTAACAGAACCATGAAGAGCATGATAGGTGCTTTGGAAGAACCCCTTAAGAAAAAGTGGGACCTTCTACTGCCATGCCTTCTCTTTGCTTATAGAGAAGTCCCTCAGGAGGGAGTAGGTTATTCTCCCTTTGAGCTTCTCTATGGCCATCCAGTCAGAGGTCCATTGGCCCTGATTAAGGAGGGGTTGGAAGGTGCTCCTCCCCTCAAGCCAGTCAGAGTGACTGACTATGTGATAGGTCTCCGGAGGAGAATGTCACACATGATGGCAGAAGCAAGTGACAACTTGAAAGCTGGTCAAGCCCTGGTCAAACATTGGCACGACCAGAAGGCTAACATGGTTGAGTTTACTCAAGACCAGCTAGTTCTAGTTATGCTCCCAACAAGGCAGAGGGCCTTGCAAGACAAATGGATGGGACCCTTCAAGGTTGTGGGAAAACTTGGAGAGGTCAACTATCTGGTGGATCTGGGCAGACCCAGGGAAGCTCCTAGAGTCTTCCACACCAACCGACTAAAAGCCTACATCTCCAGACCTGATGTAGGAGCCTTGCTCCTAGCTTCAGCTGCAGAGGAGGAAGAGAGTGAATCTCTCCCTGATCTCCTCAGAGGTGTACCTTTAGATGAAAAAGTTGAAGGAGTCAATCTCTCTTCAGACCTGACACCTGAGCAACAAGAGGAGTGCAAATCTATGTTAAATCAGTTTGCCTCCCTGTTCTCACTGTCACCAGGCTTGACCCCTTGGGGCCAGCATGAGATACTCACTGGTGACTGTCTGCCAGTCAAAAGCAGAGGATACAGAATGTCAGAACATATCAGAGCCCACATCAAAGGAGAGGTCAAGAAGATGCTTGATCTCGGGGTAATAGAACCCTCTACTAGTCCATGGTCTAGCCCAGTTGTGTTAGTACCAAAGGCAGGATCCAAAGACTTGAGATTCTGTGTGGACTATAGAGCTCTAAATGCAGTCACCAAGACTGATGCCCACCCTTTGCCCAGGACAGATGAGTTGGTGGATAAACTTGGTGCAGCCAAGTACCTCAGCACATTTGACCTGACGTCAGGCTATTGGCAAATAGCCCTGACAGACCATGCCAAGGAGAAAACTGCATTTTCAACCCCAGTTGGCTTGTACCAGTTTAAGGTCATGCCTTTTGGACTGAAAAATGCACCTGCCACATTCCAAAGGATGGTGAACCAAGTTCTGGCTGGGATGGAAGATTTCTGCATGGCATACTTGGATGACATTGCAGTCTTCAGCCACTCCTGGGAAGAACATGTGAACCACCTAGGACATGTGTTGCAGGCTCTGAAACAGGCCCATTTGACAATCAAAGCCAGTAAGTGCCAGATTGGTCAAAGTAAAGTGGTCTACCTTGGACATGAGGTAGGAGGTGGAGAAATAAGGCCTTTGCCCAGCAAGATTGAAGCTGTGCAAAATTGGACAACACCAACTACTCAAACCCAAGTGAGAGCTTTTCTAGGCCTCACTGGGTATTACAGGAATTTCATTGAGAACTATGGGACCATAGCTTCTCCACTGAATGTAATCTCCTCTCCCAAATTCCCTAAAAAGGTAAAATGGAATGAGGAGTGCAATCAGGCCTTTGAAAAACTGAAGAGAGCTCTTTGCCAGGCTCCAGTATTGAGAGCTCCTGACTACCACCAACCTTTCATTGTACAAACTGATGCTTCCAATGTAGGTATAGGTGCAGTTCTAAGCCAACTGGATGAGAAGGGTAGGGAGCACCCCATTTGCTTCATCAGTAGGAAACTGAAGGATCCTGAGACAAGGTGGGCAACTATCGAAAGAGAATGCTTTGCTATTGTGTGGGCACTGAAGAAGTTTAGGCCATACTTGTATGGTTCTACTTTTGTTATTCAGACTGACCACCAACCCTTGAGATGGTTAATGCAAATGAAAGGGGAAAATCCAAAACTATTGAGATGGTCAATCTGCCTGCAAGGGTTTGATTTCACCATAGAGCACAGGTCAGGGTGTCACCATCAAAATGCTGATGGACTCTCTAGGATGTATATCATCGACTAGAGGTATGAGGTTCATCCAGGAGTGGATTAAATCCTCCTGTCCCTTAGTCTGGGGGGGGCGAGTGTTAGGGAGAATTCTCTGTTTAGGCTGAATTTCCCTACCTAGTGAGTCCCCCAGCAGCTTTGCTGGATTTCTGGGGTTTAATTTTTTTCTCCTGCCAAGAGTGAGACTCTTTTACCCTCACTCTTGGACATGTTGAAGTGTGTTTTCTTGGTTTAACCTTGTGTTGAATGGGCTATGGGGTCTCTTACTCCATAGGGCCTCATGTATTTTTGTGATGTGGGTCACACAGCACCCTCTGTGCCGTGACCCAGGGGTGTCCTAGGGACTCCCCAACATAGACTCCATCCCCTGGGACTGACTACTGTCTCCCAGGGCATGTAAAGTCACCAAAGACTTTGCTAGTCTTGAATCCTGAACAGAACCAGTACAAACCATCATATTGTGGACGTACTGGCTGGGGCAATTCGATTGCCCCAGGGTCTGTTAGTCGAGGGGGCACGTCTCCGTCCCCCCTGATCGAGTTTTGGCTGGTGGCAGTGGAAACTACTTTTTATATTCAACCGCGAATATTTCCCTATGGGATTTCCCATTGTTTTAGGCTAACACATTTAATTAATTATTTACGGTAGCCTTAAACATACCGCCGGTTTATATATTTATTTTTATAACTCCGGTTGGGACTTTTTGCCAAAACTTGATTCTAAAATGGCGTTGGTGTTCGCCTCTGTAACTCTGACCCAAAGTGGAGCCCTTTGTTCCACTTTTGGCGGGCTTCTCCACAGAAGCCCTCCAAAGTGGTGCCACTCTGTCTGGGGTACTTAGGAGGGGTGGAGGGGGATTTAGGCACCCTGGACTGAGTTACCTTGGTAACTCAAGTCGCACTCCGTCCTGATTGGCCCAAGTGGTGAGCCGCCCGGCTCACCACGTAGCATGTTTGAGTGACAGCTAGGCTGGGTGAATGGGGGTTTGCTGCATAAAAGCAGGGCTTTGGGGACTGGGACTTCAGAAGTCGCCACAGGACCAAGAATCCGACGAGGGAAGAGCTGAGCCGACCTGCTTCGACGACACCACCCGGTGGAGCCCTGCTGAACCGTCTCACCACTTTTTTCCCGACGACCGAGGAGAACTCTTAACGGAGTGGCTCCTTCCCTTGACTGGTGGGGACAACCAGTTTTCGCCTTCTTTCCGTTCTTTGAGGTATCTCGTGGCCGCCTTGCCTGTGCCAAGCACCCCGGCAACCGGAATACCACACTTTACCCCCATACCGCGAAAGTCGGTACCAACCCTTTAACCGGAGGACTCCGCGGCTGGTTTCTTCCCGGGCAGTGCAACGACCCTCTTCTTCTGCTCTTCAGCGAGAACTTCTTCTCCCCTGACCGACGTCGAGCCCTGCTGCCACTGCCTGGAACAACTGCCACCGCTGGAGGATCCTTTCCGCTTAAGGTACTGTGTTCTGCCTGGCTTCCCTTGCTACCGACTGTACGGGGTAGATTTAGTCCCCGGCTTTCGAACCTGGGAGTGCCTGGGACACTTTGGCTAAACTTTCTGAGCCACTCTAACCTCTTTTTGACTCTTTGCAAGACTTTGAATCTCTAACTAACAGTGTGATCTTGGGCACATTTTCGCTCCGGCTACTCTAAGAGTGGGCCCTGCCTAGTGACTTTTGCTCACCTGTGACTTTATTCTTCTTTAAGCCTATTGCAAGTGCTCTGGACCTTAGAGTGGTGTGTCTAACCCATTTCTGCTTTTTCTCTCCCTTTCTTGGAAACTACTAGAGTGTCATCTAACGTTAAGCACTCACCTCTGTTTTAATTAAGTGGTGTTTACTTAGAGTTGTCTAGATAGGAGAAAGGATTGAATCTACTTTCATTATAACTGTGTTGAAGTGCTTTTACTATATTTTTTGCTAGAGTGTTTTTAACTTATGTGTATTTTAAATAAATAACTATATACTTTTGAAACCAAGCTCTGGTCAGTGTTTGCTTGTGCTATTGTGTTTTGGTACATATTGTGTATACTTTACATACTGCCTAACTCTTCTTGAGAGAAGTCTGACTGCTCAGCCACAGCTACCAGGTAAATCTGGGTGGTACAGACTGCTACCAAAGGGGTTTACTGCTCTACCTGTAGTCTTAAATCTTTTGCAGTGTTCCCCAAGGGAACTGCACAGGTTTCTGCCTAACAACTACCCAAAGGGGCGCCTGTCGCTTGCCTGCGATACGAATTGGGTCTTACATCAATCAACGCGAGAGTGCAATGGAACACTCTAACTTTGTATAGAAAGATTCTGGGAGCGGATGAACTCCCTCAATTTAAGATATTAAACTGCCCAAATAAGTCACCAACTGATACCATCTTTATGCAGTGGAAAGCAAATTGTGAAAAAATGTTGGAGACCATTGGAACAAATGCGGAAACCTTAAAACAAAACCCCAACAAAGTAAAGAAAAAAACTATGGGAATGTGATTGGTGTGAAACAATAGCATTAAGGGCATCCTACAGACGCATGGAAGATGCTCCTTTAGAAGCAAGAATGCTCAACAAGATACCGAAATACTTGGAACGCTTCCCTTGTCCAATAAGAAGGAAACGATTTATTATGTTCCGTCTGAATTTGTCCAAGACCAAACAAGTATTAAATCTCTGGAAAAGAAGTAAAGAGAAAGGTGACTTGTGTCAATTTTGTCGACTGCAAAGAGAATCTCTAAAACATCTGGTCTTGAATTGTGCACACTTCCATCAGGAGAGAGAAACTCCCCTAAAAAAAGGTAATCACAGGGAGTAATTACCAAACGAATGATGACACATGGGCGCTACTTCACGAAGGTTTAAACAGGCAACTTATGAAATCTCTACAGAACAAACCCAATAATATACCACCCAAAAACCAATGTACCTTGGAGAGCTAGCAAAAAAACTGGTACAAAAAAACACAAATGACGAAGACTCCAAAGTGGATTCAAAGAACTATGGTAGAAAGTGAGAACAGAACAGAACTAGAGAAATCAGAAGCCTGAAAGACTAATGTTGCCAGTTAACCTTCCCAATTGTAAAGAAAGAAGTTTTGCTTTGTTTTTATTTTTTTTTAAGTTCGTAATGAGCTGAAATAAAATATTTAAAAAATAAAAAAAAACTTGGCCATCAGCGATCGTTGGTCTACATCGGAGTCCAGACTACACATCAACCTTTTAGAGCTGAGAGTGATCAGACTAGCGCTGAGGCCTAGGGTCACTGCCACTGTGCAGAGAGGCAATGCAGCTCTGGTTTTGGGCAATTCAAGAAGGAATATCGATCGGCAGTTCACCTAGCCAGAGAGAACTTGACAGCGGATTCTCTGAGCAGGCAGAACAGTTTCCCATGACTGGGAACTAGCTCAGGAAGTCCTTCTAGAGATCTTCGCCCTTTGGGGAACCCCTCAAGTGGATCTGTTCGCCACCAGTATCAACCAGAAGTGCGATCAGTATTGCTCAAGGGAATTTTCCCCCGAGAGGAGCTCTAGGGGACGTGTTTGTAGTGGAATGGGAATTTCCACTACTGTACACGTTTCCTCCGATCCCCGTCATTCCTCAAATGATCAGGAGGTTGAGAAGATTCCGGAAACCCATGATCCTAATTGCCCCGGTTTGGGCCAGGAGAACGTGGTACCCGGATCTTCTAGACATGTCCAGCTGTGTTCCGATTCATCTTCCGCAAAGAGAGGACCTTCTCTCGCCGAAGGGAGGTCGGGTTCTCCATCCGGATATGAGGACCCTCAACCTTCACGCCTGGTTTCTGAAAGGCTGAGATACAAGGATTGGGATCTCCCGGATGACGTAATGGAGGTGTTGCTTTCAGCTAGAAGTCCAGCAACAAAATTCTTTATACTGCTGCCGTTGGAACAAATTTTGCAGCTGGTTTAGAGAAAAGAATATTGAACCCTTTTCATGTAGTACCCCAATGGTGTTATCTTTTTTGCTATATTGGGCAAATTCATGTCTTCAAGTTGGCACAATCAAGGGCTACCTTGCAGCGCTGTCACTCTTCAAGCGCACTGCGGAGGAGCCTTCATGCTTAAAATTGCCCATAGTGATTCAATTTCTGAAAGGGTTAACTAATGTTTTTCCCACAACTTCTTTTCAGGTTCCACTGTGGAACCTAAACCTAGTCTTGAAATATCTAATGGGTACTCCATTCAAACCCCTTCAGTCCTGTTCATTAAGGTTTCTCACTCTTAAAACAGTCTTTCTAGTGGCTTTAACTTCTGCCAGAAGAGTGAGCGAATTACAAGCTTTGTCTTGCAAACCTCCACATACTATCTTTCACAAAATAAGGTAGTTCTCCAAGTGAAGCCGAATTTTCTCCCAAAGGTGGTCTCAGAATTCCACATCACTCAAAAGATAACATTACCCTCGTTTTATGCTCCTCCCCATTTAGGGAAAGAGGAAGCGAGATTGCACAGGCTGGATCCAAGGAGTGCTTTGAGTTTTTACATTAGCAGACTTGCGAGGATTAGGCAAGCAGACCAATTGTTTGTGGGGTATGCAGGGCACAAATTAGGTTTAACTATTACAAAACAAACCATCTCAAGATGGATTATATTTACCATCATAGAGTGCTATAAATTGGCAGGAAAAGAGCCCCCTCAACATCTCAGGCTCATATAACCAGGGGTATCGCAGCCTCCTCTTCAGCTCTCCAAAGAAGAGTTCCAATTAAGGACATATGTGCGGCTGCCACATTGTTGTCCGCACATACTTTCACAACATTCTACAGTCTTGATTCCTCCTCTAGCCAGGAGACCAGATTTGGAAATGCTGTGTTGCACTCTGTGCATCTTTAAAGGGAAACATTTCGTTTTACTCCCGCCTCCTCTACACATTACTGCTTTGGGAGTCTATCAAAGATAAGGAATACGTGGGAGGACACACTCCATTCTAAGAACAAGTTACTTACCAACTGTAACGTTCTTTCGACTGGTTGTTCCTCCTACGTATTCCTTATCGCCCCTCCCATCCTTCCCCGCAGTAAAACCTCCCTTGTAGTTGCAGCCTACACTCCTTCAAGGGTATTAACCATCTCAAACAAGGCAAAACAAAACCTCAAAATGGAACTGAGCAACAGACGCTGCGCAAGACTATTTTTACCTATGGTGACGTCCGAGCCAATACGGAGGCCTTCGAGAACACCGACTTGTGGGACGTTGACGTGCAGCGCTCTCTACTGAGAAAAAATTTCCGAGGTCAGCAAGCTGGAAATGGATTAATCAAAGATGAGGAATATGTGGGAGGAACATCCAGTCGAAAGAACGTTACAGTTGGTAAGTAACTTGTTCTTATATAACCAGCACCACAAGCTTACCCCGCCTACCCGTTTCTCACCGAACCATGATAGATCAACCATCTACTATACTATAGTAAACATCGCATCAACATTAAAGCCTCCCAATATCCTGAGCCTAGCATGCCCATCAACCACAAAAATCGTTTAACACCATCAGACCTTGCAGCCCGCTTCTAGAAACCTTAGACTCTGCTCCAGGCTACCTAAACTGTTCAAACCCCTCACTAAATCCACCCTCACTACTAACATCACACACAAAAGGAAAATTTGCCCCACACTTAAACTATCCAACACTACCTTGAATACTACTTCCTCCACTCATTGCAAGAAATCTCTACAGAACAAACCCAATAATATACCACCCAAAACCAAGACCAACCTTCAGTCCCCATCAAAATCACTTATCACGAGTAAAACCCCTCACCTCAAAGGAGCCTTGATGCCGCTCCTTAGTAGCCCACCAACTGAGATAGCTGATCTTCGACAAGTAGAAAAATGTGACTGTTTAGTCATCACTGAATCCTGGCTTCCCACTGCAGCAGGCCCTGCACTTATACTGGCAGTCCCGGAGGACTACACAGTACTCGGAGCAGACAGAACTGAAGCCCGCGGTGGAGGCCTAGCCATTATAGCCAAGACTAGTCTTGCCATGAGATTAGCCCCATCACCTGATGTTAAATCTTGTGAATGCCTGATCGCCAAACTGCCGACCCCAGGATCACAAACCCTCACCATAAATTTACTGTACAGACCCCCAGGCCCAATCGGATCGTTTGAGGACCTCACGACCATCCTCTCAGCACACCTTACACAAGCCCATACTTTGCTTGAGCTTCTCCAAAGTGACCACCTTAGAGGTTGATAAAGTAATCCTCACCCTCAAGCCCTCCAACTGCCAAGGCGACCCATGCCCAGCACAAATGATCAAAGACTCTGCCAGAGACCTATCACCTTTTTATTTCCAAGCTAATTAACGCCTCCTGCTCCATCTGCACCATTACCAATAACCTCAAGGAGTCTTGGGTACTCCCACTCTTCAAAAAGCAATCACTGGACCCATCCATACCCACAAACAGACCCATTACCACTGTCCCTTTCCTGCTTAAAATCTTGGACAGGGTAGCATACCTCCAAATACAGCAATACTTGCAACAAAACTGTCTCCTGGGAGTCCGGCAGTCAGGCTTCAGGCCCCAAAATGGGACTGAAACTGCGCTGATAGTCCTCTAGGCACAAATTGATACTCGGGGACTCTGGTAAAACCGCCCTGACCTAGACCTATCAGCTGCTTTCAATTTGGTAGATCACAAAGTCCTTTGCAACCACCTCGACACAGCTGCGCACTTCTCATGAGAAGCTATAGGCTGGATACAATCTTTCCTGAATAACCGGTCCATGCGTGTATTCTCCCCTTCTCCAGCATGGGGTCTGGCATGGATTCACATGCTCATGAATATTCCCTGTCGTCAGGCTGGGAATCCTCGGTAAAGAAAAAATCAGTATCAGTTTCGTTTCTGATCTGTCTTTCGTAGTAGTTACCAATCACTGATCTCTGCGTCATACTGACCACAGCCAATGACTGCCCTCTACCTAAGCCCCGCCTCTGGCAGCCATCTTCAGATTTTTACTGCACGTTCAAGTGTTGGGATCCTCGTGCTATTGCTCTCGAGCGTTGGTGCTTTTTTTCACGTTTTTTCTCAAAAAAATTCGCAAGCTCCACCGTTTCTTCATCCGATCAACGGGGACCCGTGTCGGATTCGTCTACGCCCCTGAAGGGTGAA
The DNA here is from genome assembly GCF_040938575.1 of Ambystoma mexicanum. Classification (NCBI taxonomy): domain Eukaryota; kingdom Metazoa; phylum Chordata; class Amphibia; order Caudata; family Ambystomatidae; genus Ambystoma; species Ambystoma mexicanum. The sequence goes on from NC_090921.1 coordinate 703,213,141, forward strand.
GATTTCGTCGAGCCACGCTTTTGGAGGACTCCATAAGTTTCTCAGGCCCATCTCAGACATGGCCCAGGAGAAGGGAAGCTCGACGCCCGGAAAGCTGTTCAGGGTCTGCCCTGGATGCCAGCTTCAGAATGTCTTTAAGGAGGACGAACACTCCCTTTGTCTTTACTGCCTACATGAGGACAAGACGCACGTGGAGAAGGACTGTGCGTTTTGCGGCAATATGTCGGAGCGGACCATGAAGGACCGCCATCAAGGTCTCGCCAACTGGCTGGAAGGGAAGAGCCCGTCAGGCGAGAAGAAGTCGTCTGAGCTGTCTTCTAAGACCTTTGAGGGCGCCCAAGAGAAGGCCAAGCACTGCGAGTCCGCTGGCACCGGGAGCGCCGAACGGTCGGGCTCTACGGGCGCCAGGCAGGGCGCATCCTCCCCGGCGCCATCAACCACGAGCCAACGCTCTGGCTCGGGTAAGAGGAAGGCCGAGCACCCGGTGAAGCTCCTGGAGAGGCCCCGGTCGAGCTCGAAGGCCCCATCGGAGGGGGAGCGAGGCAGTGACCCTCCCCGCAAGGAGAAGGCGGTGAGCGCACCTAAGGTGGTGAAAGCCTTAATCCATCCGGCCAAGGCCTCTATCGAGACAGTTGCGGCGGCCCTGGCTCAGCCTGTGGAGGCTACACCAGTGGTGGCGACCTCGGGGCTCAGTCTCCCTGCCACCGCGGAGGGAGTCCTCTTTTATGCCCATCGACAGGACCCCCGTGAAACCTCCGGCGGAGAAGAAAAAGGGGGGGCAGGAGGTCGTCGTGTATTCGGCCTCAACCTCTGAGGAAGAGCTGATCGAAGTGTTAAGCCACGGCGGTGGCGTGGAAGACCAGCCTGTTGGGAGGGACCCCGACGTAGGAGATGACGATAACGTTGAGGGTGCCGACGGGGCTCCTGACCGCCCGTCGGACTCCCCTCAACCAGTGCCGCAAGACAACTCGGCGGCCATTTTGTTGGCTATACAGTCCTTATGCTCGGAGATGAGGACGAGACTGCCGTTACCACCAGCGGAGGAACCGCTCCCGACGGGGGACCCGGAGCCAGGCCCTTCTGGGAGCCCTCCCCCTAAGAGAAGAAGGATTCATCCTCCACCTCCTTTTCAGCCATCGCGCCCTGTTCAGCCCTCCTCCACGTCCGCGACACGTGGGGATGATACGGGGACTGACACGGCCGCGACGGGTACAGACGACGAGGTTTACGACGAGGATCTGCCGTCGTCACCTCCCACCCGGGCTTCTCCGCCCGACGAGATTGGATCGTTTCACTCCATGATCGCCAGGGCATCCGAACTTTTCCAGCTCTTCCTTTATCAACAGCGCGAGGACAAGAGGAAGACGGTCCTCTCTGTGCGTCTACTGGACGATATTTGGGATGAAGGCCTCGCCCTCCTCGAGAACCCATCCACGACGCCAGCTAGAAGGGATCGGTACGAGAAGAAGTACCGGGTCCCGGACGCGGCCCCCTTGTGCCTTTGGGCACAGCCGACCCCGGACTCGGTCATCTCCGCGGCGGCCAGGAAGAAAGCGGGGGGGGGGGTGGCGCGGCCTCTACATCGACCTCCCCGCCGGACGGCGAGGGAAAGAAATGAGATACGATGGGACACAGAGTCATCTCGTCTGCAGCGACGACGATTAAGGCGGCCAACGCCTTGGCTATCGTAGCACGCTATGACAGGGAGTTGTGGTACAAACTAGCCCCCCTGCTGGACTTCCGACCGGACGACAAGAGGGCGGAAGCCCTAGAGATCTTGCAGGAAGGAGAGGTGGCGTCGGACCACGCCATTACGATTGCGACGGACATCGCTGACACTGGATTTCGCCAGTTGGGCAACGGCGTGTGCCTTAGGCGACGTGGATGGCTCAAGGCTACTGACTTCCGTCAGGACGTGCAGACCAGAGTCTTGGACATGCCGTTCGACGGAAACAACCTGTTTGGGAAAACAGTGGACGATTCCCTTCAAGCCATCAAGGCGGACACGGAGACGGCCCGGGCTCTTGGGGTTCTCCAGCAACGGCGGCCGCCCTTTCGGAGCGGCGGAGGCAAACAGGGTGCCTCCAAAGGTTCCAGCGGCGGATTTTCCACCTACCGCCAAGCGGCCCATTCGTCGTCACAGGAAGCTTACAGGGGACGAGGCAAGTCAGGCGGACCCCGCCGTCGTCGCCAAGGAGGACAAGGCGGCAAAGCCTCATCGAAACAGGACTGAACCGGCCGTGGGGTCGGGCCCCCACCGAAGCACCCCGGTGGGAGGCCGGCTGGCGAGCTTCGTCAGCGTGTGGGAGTCCATCTCCACCGACCGTTGGGTGCTGGACGCCCTAGCTCAGGGTCACGCGCTCGAGTTTCTAAAGAGGTGCCCGCGCGTCCCCCCTGTGGCCAGGAAAGAACATCACGTCCCTCAACTTCTCTTGGAGGTAAAGGCGATGCTCAAGAAGGGCGCCATCGAGCTCGTCACAAAGAGGCTTCGGGGCTCCGGAGTTTACTCAAGATACTTCCTCGTGAAGAAGAAGACGGGAGGATGGCATCCCATCCTGGACCTACGACGACTGAACAAATTCATCAAGGCACAGAAGTTCCGGATGGTCACCCTCCAACACGTCCTGGGTCAGCTGGAGGAGGGCGATTTCCTGTCGTCGTTGGATTTGGAGGATGCCTACTTCCATATTCCCATCCTAAAGGGACACCGAAAGTTTCTCAGGTTCGTGGTCCAAGGGCGTCACTGCCAGTCCAGAGCCCTTCCCTTCGGATTGAAGTCGGCACCCAGGGTGTTCACCAAGTGCCTCGCACCGGTGGCGGCGCAGCTGCGCCGAGAGGGGATCCAAATTTTCCCCCTACCTGGACGACTGGCTCATCCGAGCAAAGACGAAGGAGCTCGCCGTGGAGCACACGGCAAGGACCGTCCAACTACTCACGGACCTGGGATTCTCCATAAACTACGCCAAGTCCCACCTGGTGCCCGCGCAAGACGCACTGTTTCTGGGATCGAAGCTCGACACAGTGTCGCTTCTGGCCTCTCCGTCGGAGGAAAGGACGAGGGCCATCTTGGGCAAGGTGCAGCGGATGCTGGTTGCGGACGCGGCCAGAGTGAAGTCCCTCCTCGGAATGATGTCTTCTTGCATTTACCTCATCCGCCTTTACAGGCTCCGGATGCGCCCGTTGCAGAAGTTCCTGGACGCGCGCTGGATCCAGACGACGGGCAGCTTCGAGGAGAGGATCACACTCGACGAGAGTTTCCGACCAGCGATCCGGTGGTGGGGCACCCGTGCGCATCTGACGGCGGGCATGGACTTCCAGACCCCCGGCCACCAGGAGACAGTGACCACGGATGCCTCCCTGGAAGGGTGGGGAGCGCAAACCGAAAATCTGCACGCGAGAGGCCTTTGGCTTCCGACGGAGAAGTCCCTCCATATCAACGTCCTGGAGCTCCGTGCAGTGTTTTGGGCACTCAGGTCCTTTCTTCCGTCCCTCAAGGGCAAGGTGGTGAGGATCTTCACCGACAACACCACCACCATGTTCTACATCAGGAAACAGGGCGGAACCAGGTCCCCAGCCCTGTCCAAGGAGGCGCAGGATCTGTGGCATTGGGCCGTCGCTCAAGGGATGTTTCTGGTTCCGTTTCATCTGGGAGGGATAAAAAACACCATCGCCGACTCGCTCAGCAGAGAGCTACGCTCGTGCCACGAGTGGGAACTACAACAGGGTCTAGTGGACCGCCTCTTCCGATGGTGGGGCACACCCCAGATCGATCTGTTCGCGACGGCGACGAACTCTAAGTGCCGGAGGTTCGCCAGCAGGTTTCCCCAGCCGAGGAGCATGGGCGATGCTTTCTCGTTCCCCTGGGAGGGCCTGTTTCTATAGGCGTTCCCTCCATTGCCATTGCTGATCTGGCTCATCAACCAGCTCAGGAGGTCACGGTGCAGGATGATCCTCGTCGCACCTGCGTGGCCGAGGCAGATATGGTTCCCGGACCTTCTGGACTTGTCAGCGTCCCCGTCAGTCAAGCTGCCAGTGGACGCGGATCTTCTCTCCAGGGAAGGAGGCGCCATCCTCCATCACGACCCGAAGTCGCTGAGCTTGCAGGCCTGGCTCCTGCAGCGCTAGAGTTTGGAGGATACGACATACCGGCCGACTGCAGAGAGGTTCTTGCAAAGGCCAGGGCGTCCTCAACTCTTAAATGCTACGGACACAAATGGAAGAGGTTCTCTGTCTGGTGCCACGCACAGAAGATTAACCCTCTACGGATTACGGCTCCCCAAGTACTGCCGTACCTACTGACGCTGGCCAAGGCTGGACTGGCGCACGCGTCCATCAAGATTCATCTTGCTGCGATCTCCCGATACACCAGAACCACTTGGCGGACGTCTTTGTGGTCTCATCGTCTGGTGAAAGAGTTCATGAAGGGACTGTTCAGATCGCTCCCGCCGGTGAAGGCTCCGGCCCCGGCGTGGGAGCTCAACGTGGTGCTGACCAAGCTCATGGGACCTCCGTTCGAGCCTCTGCACTCGGCTCCGTTGAAGTTCTTGTCGTGGAAAACAGCGTTTCTTGTGGCCATCACCTCCGCACGACGGGTGGGAGAGATCCAGGCCCTTTCCTGCAAGGCCCCGTACTTGACTTTTCACGACACGAGGGTAGTGCTCAGGACGCACCCCTCCTTCATGCCCAAGGTGCCGTCGGACTTCCACCTCAACGAACCCTTGGTGTTGCCTGTTTTCTTCCCGTCGCCTTTGTCGCCGGCTGAAAGGACTTTGCACTCGCTGTATGTGGCTAGAGCGCTTATGTTCTACGTGGACCGCACAAAGTGTTTTCGGAAGACGTCGCAACTCTTTGTGAACTTTGGACCTGTCAATCTCTCGAAGGCTTCCATTTCCAGATGGCTCTCCGGCTGTATCATGTACTGTCATCGGTTGGCAAACCGACCGCTGCCTGGCCGTCCGAGAGCCCATTCCACCAGAGCGATCGCAGCTACCACGGCGTTCCTATCTGGTGTGCCCTTGCTGGACATCTGCAGGGCTGCTACGTGGAGGTCGACGCACACCTTCACGAAATTCTACTGCGTCGATCGGGATTCCAGGGAGGAGTCCAGGGTCGGCCAAGCAGTGCTGCGCAACCTGTTCGCCTAAGGTGAGCCTGGTGAGGAGGTAAGAATTGCTTAATGTTGAGTTTTGGATGTAATGCTTAATGTTGAGCCTTTGCCACCTCCTGTGGTTGTGCATGTGTGTACTGCTATGTATTCTTTATTCATGAGCATGTGAATCCATGCCAGACCCCATGCTGGAGAAGGAACAAGTTACTTACCTGTAACTTGTTCTCCAGCATGGGTCTGGCATGGATTCACATGCGAACCCTCCCGCCTACCCCTCTGCGGCTCTTCACTTGGTCATACTGCCACTTCACGTGCTACCAAATCTGAAGATGGCTGCCAGAGGCGGGGCTTAGGTAGAGGGCAGTCATTGGCTGTGGTCAGTATGACGCAGAGATCAGTGATTGGTTACTACTACGAAAGACAGATCAGAAACGAAACTGATACTGATTTTTTCTTTACCGAGGATTTCCAGCCTGACGACGGGGAATATTCATGAGCATGTGAATCCATGCCAGACCCATGCTGGAGAACAACAGTTACAGGTAAGTAACTTGTTGCTTCTGTATCTGCCAACCCTATCCTCATCACCTTTGGGGTACCGCAGGGCTCTTGTCTCTCTTACCCTGTACAACATATTCACTAAGCCCCTTTTTCGATGATCTAGATGGCCCTGGTATCACCTACACTAACTACGCAGATGATACCCAGATCCTCATACCATTGACGGGAGATAATGACAAGGATTTGCCCCTTAGTGAATAGGCTGCACCTCATCATCGAGGCATGGATGGCCACTCGCGGATTATGCCTGAATGATGACAAAACTGAGCTCATAATTCTAGGCTCCGCCCTCAATTTCAAGAAACTCAGCCACAAATACACTATCTTCAACATGGATGGTAACCCCATCCTAGTAGCTAAAGAAAAAACTCTACGCTTCTACCTAGACGCCGCCCTCTCCTTCAATAAACAGGTTAGCTCTATGGCTTCTGCCACTGCTTATACTTGTAAGATAAATAAAGCAGCCAAGCCCTTCCTGTCCACACATAGCTGCATCACCTTGGCCAGAGCCTTAATTCTCTCAAAACTGGACTATTGTGACACCCTATACTTGGGTGCCAATAATTATATTACCAATTAAACCCAGATCCTCCAAAATAATGCCCTTAGAGCAGCTCTAGGCATTGCAAAAAAAAGATAATATATCAGAAATAAGGAGAATGAACAACTGTCTCACCACTAAGGACAAAATCTTGCTGAAAACGGCTTCACTTACACATAAGTGCCTAAACAACACTGCCCCTGTCACGCTCACCTGATTCCCACGGAGGCGCAGGTCTGGCTTCGAGTGCTGATGCTTCTTCAATGGTGAAGCGCAGGACTCTGAAGATGGACAGGTAGGGCCCCTCTACTCTGGCTTCTCTGGCTCGCAGGAATATTCCCCTCTGCGTGAAAGGGGAGTATTACCTACTGACGGAATAATGCTCAAGCCTCCCACTCCCTTCCAACCCTCCACGATACCCTTCCACGATTCCCCGTGAAGTCTCACCTTAGGGTCTGGAAGGATGAGTTCTCCATCCTGCTTCTGATGCAGGGGCGCGTTGAAACCCAGTTACTTCACTGGATTGAGGTTTGATGGGAGTTCAAATAAGCTTGACTATTCAGGTAAGGCGCTGTAAGAGTTCTGTTGCAAGTTCAAAAGTTCAAGCTTAATAATAATGTTCATTGTCTTATTGCAGCAAGCGCTAACGCTTATGTCTTTTTCCCCTTAGGGGCCGGGGTTCGGAATGCCGGAGATATGGCGCCGACCCGAAGTGAAACGTGCAGTTCCAGTAAATGACAGGTAAGTTCTGGATGAGCGTTCGGGTAATGTCTTTGCATTCGCTCATTCAATGTCTTTGTCTTTTTTCCCCCCATAGGGGCCGAGGTCCGGAATGCCAGGAAGCGGCAGGACCCGAAATGAAATGGGAATGACCCAACAGGTAAGTCTTAGACGGAAACTGAGCTTTTCCTATTCCCTTCCTTCTCTCACCTTGTGTTCTTGTCTTTTTCTCTCTAGGCTCTGGGAAGTGGCTGCGGATCCGGATGATCGCTGCTGAAGATGGAGGTGCCCAGGAAAGGTGAGTGAAATGCAGCGCTGCAGCGATCGAAGCGAAATGCTTTTAAAAATGATGTCTTCCCTTTCAGGATCGTCGGTGTTATGTCTCCGTGATGCAGCTTTAGCAGGTAAGGTCTTCTTTCTCTGTCCAATTCTCTCTTATCTCCCTTTGCAGGTGACCCAGGATGCTGACAGGCGTGGCTAAAGTCCAGATGCAGGAGCTGACACGGTGAGCGTCCAGCTGCGAAGAGCAGAACAACGCGAAGCGTGAGTTGCTGATCGGGCGTGGTTTAAATAGCTTTGGAAGAAGTTCCAGGTATGTATCCTTCCACCGATCAGGTATGTATCCTTCCCCGACCACACCCAGGTGGAATGTAGTCCCACAGGTAAAGTAGTTCCATTCAGGCCTCAAGAGGGCCTGGATGTAGCAGCATGGTCTGCATCAGGTAAGTGCACATTAAAACACTTGAACACATGTCTAGCTCTATGAGCCTGGCGCTTAAGGCGCCAGGACTGTGTCCAAAGGGCCCCAGCTTGGGCCCGCTTGCACTTCCCTGGGGGGAATGATGCCTGCCTCTGGGGTTGCTGGGTCGGACCTGGTTCCTTGGAGGTAGGTATCATGACAGCCCCTCACTATCTCAGTGAAAGATTCCAGAAACAGTCATCCACACGCCCTACTAGAACAACTAATTCCAATCTTCTGACGGTACCTAGGTTTAAACTCTCTAAAACTGGAGGCTGCTGCTTTACTGTTAAAGCCGCCCAACTGTGGAACTCCCTACCTCCTGCTCTAATGGTAGACCAACCCTACCCACAATTCAGGCACAACATTATAAACTGGATTACGGAAAATGACCGATGAGCTCTGATCTCCTGCCACTAGCTCCATGTGACTCCCATCAGCTCCTGTATATACCGTTGTAGGTCTTCCACTATTTTTGCCAGCCCTAATGTCATACTGTACATATCTGGTATATATCTGTGACAGTTTAAGTGCCTGGTCTCCCTTTTCTCTCCCCCTTCTGTCGAACTCTCCTCACCTGAACCGCTGGAATCGCTGCCGGGGTCCTGCAGACGCCGTCGGAGTAGATAATCCTTCTCCTTTTTCCGATGAGCTTGCTTGTCACGGAGGGAGGCCACCGTGACCGCTGGAGAGAACAGCTGTCCGAGGACCTCCCTTCCGGAACCAAGCCGAAATAGGGGAAAAACCCCAAATGGGGAAAAAACCCTTGGACTCCTCTGGTCTGTAGCCGGAAGACGTGGTTCCAGCCGGAAAGTAGACTTTCAGATGGGTAGGAGGTAGATAGTAGACTGGATCCGTAGGTGTACTTGAAGGTAACACAGCAGTGGAACAGAGGAATCCTGTCATGTGAGCCGGAACACCCACCAGCCAAGGCCTGCAAGGGGGTTCAGGACCGTAGGAGAGGAGAGAGGTAAACAAAGGAGAAAAGCGCCAGGCAAGTAGCGGAGAGAGAAAAGAAAAGAAAAGCACAGGGAAGAGGGGCGGCGCCTATCCGCGGGGATGGGGCCGCACGAAAAGAGAAAACGGAAACCGCCGAGGCACGGCGGCAGCAGAGAAAACTGGAGGGAAGAGAAGTAGAAAAAACCCTCGCGGAAGGGCGCGAGCGGCTGGAGCCTGGAGCCTCGACAGCGCGAAGGCAGGAGCGAAGAAACCCGGAAGAGCGAGAGCTTCCAAAGGAAAGTTGCAACGCAGGGACCGCTGGGCCGGGAGAGTAGATATACTCCCAGCGGCCCCGCGCTACAAGGAGGAAAAAATAACGGACACAAAGGAGGGACTAGTACCTTCCGTACCTGTGTCCCAAAGCCCAGCGTGGAAAAAACCGCCATTCGGAACGCCTGCGGTTGACAGTATGCCCCCTTCCAGTCCGCACCACACCAGGTTTCCCCGGATGCAGGCGGTGGAACCTGGCAAGCAAGCGAGGAGCATGCACCTGAGAAGCAGGTTCCCAAGAGTCCTCCGACTCCGGGTAACCCTTCCAGGACAAAAGGTATTCCAACCTTCCTCGGTAGAACCTAGAGTCTCTAATGTTGGAGACCTCAAATTCTGCTTGATTGGGTGTCTGAGAGGGAATGTGTCTGACCACTGGTCTGTGATGAGAGTCGGAATAGAAAGGTTTTAGAAGAGACGAATGAAATACAGGGTGAATGCGATTTAGAGAAGGAGGCAGCCGAAGACGGTAAGCCACAGGATTGATCCTGAGAAGAATGGGAAAGGGACCCAGAAAGCGAGGGGAGAGATTAGAGGGCCTTGTCCATCTGGGTAAAAACCGAGTGGACAACCACACCTTGTCGCCTGGCTTCCAGTCTGGACATTCTTTGCGGTGTATATCTGCTCCGATCTTCGATCGTCTCCTGCTGTTCTCTAGGCTCCGCAATGCCGTGGCATGGGCATCTTTGATCTGACCCAATACTTCTTCGGCCGCTGGGGAGTTGGTGAAATTTGGAACCTCAGGAAGAATGGACTTAGGGTGGACCCCATAAGTACAAAAGAATGGCGAGAGACCAATGGCAGCGTGCCTGGTATTGTTATACGAGAATTCTGCAGTAGGCAGTAGAGAAACCCAATTGTCTTGATGCTGAGTGACGTAACATCTCAGATATAGTTCGAGAGTAGCGTTCAGACGTTCCGTCATCCCGTTGGATTGGGGATGGAATCCCGAAGAGAGTGCTCTCTCAATCCCCAATCGGGTACATAGGGCTGTCCAGAATCTCGAGGTGTACTGACTACCCCGATCAGAGATGATCTTGTCAGGTAAACCGTGAAGTCTGAAAATATCTCGTGCAAACACCTCAGCCATCCTGGTGGCTGTAGGAACACCAGAAAGAGGAGAGAAATGTGCCATCCTGGAGAACGCATCCACCGTGACCATGATGCAGGTACAGGATTCGGATACCGGTAGGTCTACAATGAAATCCGTAGAAACCAACCCCCAGGGGCGAGTAGGCATCTCAACTTGAGTGAGTAATCCCAACGGTTTCCCTGTAGGATATTTAGACCGAGCACAAGTAGGACAGGTCTTTACAAAGTTTAGGGTATCTCTTCTCACAGTGGGCCAAGAAAAATTCCTCGAGATGAGCTCCAGGGTGTTGATTCCCCCACGGTGACCTGCAAGGCGAGAAGTGTGACACCAATCCAGAATCTTCTTTCGCAGCATGCCTTCCGGAACATACAGTCGTTTCTTGAAGAATAGCCAGCCGTCCTTCTTCTGGTAGTGAGAGTCGGAGTGTAGCGGTAATTGGGGAAGTTCCTGAACCACAGCGGCTTTAACCTCTTGTAGGAAAGAGCTAACGAGGGCCAATATCGGGTTGCGAGGAAACATAGGTTCAGCGGATAACAAAGCCCTTTCCTTGCTGGAGTCCTTGCGGGATAGGGCGTCTGCCAGACGGTTTAGTGACCCAGGAATGTAAGAAATCTGGTAATCATATTGCGAGAAAAGATAGGCCCAACCTGCTTGCCTGGAATTAGAACACTCCATTTCCTGGAGGGCTTTCAGGTTCTTGTGGTCAGTCCTGATAAGGAAGGGATGTCGGGCCCCCATGAGCAGATGGCGCCATTCGTCGCAAGCCAATTTCATTGCCAACAGCTCCTTCTCTAGGACAGAATAATTTAATTGACTGGGTGAGAGTGTCTTAGATAAGTAAGCTACCGGATGTTCCACTCCACCGACAGCCTGAAGTAGTACCGCTCCGATGGCAATTGCAGAGGCATCGGTCTCCAGGATGAAGGGCTGAGTTTGGTCCGGGTATCGGAGCTGAGCAGAAGAGATGTTTGAGCAACTTGAAACTGTTCTCGGTATCGGTTGACCAGCGGAACGGCAAGGCCTCTTTCTTGAGTAGGCGAGTGATGGGGTACACCACTTCCGAGAAGTTGGGGATGAACCTTCGGTAATAGTTGGAGAGTCCCAGGAACCTCTGCACCTCTCGGACAGAAGTGGGGGCTGGCCATTCAAGAATGGCCTGCACCTTCCTTTGATCCATGTCTATTCCCTCTTCTGATAACTTGTAACCCAGATACTGCACAGAAGGTACCGCAAATTTGCACTTCTCGGCTTTAACCAATAGCTCGTTTTTCTGTAGACGTTCAAGAACTTGAGTGACATGGACGATGTGTTCCTGTAAGTTTGAGGAGTGTAGACCAAGATATCATCCAAATAGATGATGACAGAAGTGGAAAGCATGTCGGAAAACATTCTATCCATAAATCTTTGGAACACTGCAGGAGCGTTAACCAGTCCAAATGGCATTACCTTATACTCGTACAGGCCGAATGGAGTGCGGAATGCCGTCTTCCATTCGTCACCCTTGGAGATTCTGAGCAGATGGTATGCGTTTCTGAGGTCGAGTTTGGTAAAAATTCTGGCTCCTTGTACAGCCTCGATGATATCGGAGATCAATGGCATGGGATAGCGATCTCGGATAGTTACCTTATTTAGGCCTCTGTAGTCTATACAGGGTCTAAGTTCAGTGGAATCCCTTTTCTTGATGAAAAATAAGGGAGCCCCTGCAGGGGATTTCGAGGGCTGAATCAGCCCATTAGCCATATTAGTGTCCAAATAGTTACGTAACACAAGCTTCTCTGTAAGTGTTAGAGAGAACATTCTGCCGAAGGGAACTAGTGCATTTGGTTCCAGATCTATGGTACAGTCCTCGGGCCGGTGGGGTGGTAGTTTGGAGTGAAGGCTTTCTTGGAATACTTCGGAGTATTTCAAACAAAAACTGGGTAGTGCAAAAACCCCCACACAGTTGGAGGTGTGAGCCGTAATAGATTGAGGGGCCTTCTGACTCTTCGGTGGAAGACAATGTTCGGTGCAGTATGTAGAACAGAAACTCAGCTGGTTATTAGTCCAATTGATTTGAGGATTGTGTCTACGAAGCCATGTGATCCCCAAAATAATTGGAAAATGTGCAGCCCGAATGATGTCGAACCTTATCACTTCTGAGTGCTGAAAAACTGTTAAGGATAGCTCTTCAGTGGTATGGGTGATGAGTCCGGATGATAGTGGAGAGCCGTCAACTCCTTCTATCTTCTGATCTTCCTTCCGGGGTATCCTGCTTAGACCGACCTTATCGGCCCATAGGGTATCAACGAAGTTTCCTGCTGCTCCGCAGTCCAATAACGCGAGAGTCTCCACCTTCTCGCCTTCTATCATGATGATAGCTGAAACTACCATGAGTCTGGAATCTTCCTTGGAGTTGGAAGAAGAAACAGTTAGAGAAACATAGGGACGAGTAGACCGAACTGGAAACCCCCGGACACTAGTCCCTATTGATGCCGAGGGTGCTCGTTTCCCTGCCTCTTGTTAGACAGTTCTGTGCAGTCCTTTAGAAAGTGTTGATCCAACCCACATTAAGCGCAAAGTCCTTTTTCTCTTCTTCGCCGTCTTTCGGCAGCAGTCAGAGGTGCTCTTGTGAAGCCAATCTGCATCGGTTCCTCTGAAGCGGCAGCGGGAGAACGACTGGGGGGAGAGTATGCCCGAGAATCCGGTAGGAATCCTGAGCCTCGTTGTTTGCGTCTTTCCATCTTCCTTTCCTGTAGACGATACTCGATATGTAGTGCCGCAGTTAGCAGGTCCGACAAAGTAGGTGAGCGAGTAGATCTGGCTAACTCATCCTTAATCTCCTCTTTAAGACCCCTCCTGAAAATGGCATACTGTGCCGGTTCTGGCCAGCCTGCGCCAGAGGCTACTGTTTTGAAAGCAGAGATATACGACAGGACATCCAAAGAACCTTGCTTCACATCCAACAACTCTTCCGAAGCAGTAAATGACAACTCTGGGCATTCGAAAGTCTGTCTCAGAGAACTTTGGAATGCTGCATAATCTTGGAGAATGGCATTGTTGCTTGTGACTAGGGGAGTGGCCCAGGTCAGAGCGTTGCCTGTCATGTTCGAGATTAGGAAGCCGACCTTCGCTTGGTCTGTAGAGAAAGTGCGGGGTCGGAAAGTAAAGTAGACGGTACACGCCTCTAAGAATTCCTTCACTTTCTTGGGGGCACCATCAAATTTTCCCGAGGATAGTGTTGTAGGCGGTAATTCTGGAGGAGGTTGTTCCCGGGCGGATACCATTTGTCTAAGGAGGGCGTTCTCAGCTTTGACTCCCTGAAGTTCCTGAGACATAGCTTGAATTGCCTTCCAAAGTTCTTGCACTTGCCCTTCGGCTGACATGGCGTCTTTCTTTGGCGTTGCAAACTGTGACAGTTTAAGTGCCTGGTCTCCCTTTTCTCCCCCTTCTGTCGAACTCTCCTCACCTGAACCGCTGGAATCGCTGCCGGGGTCCTGCAGACGCCGTCGGAGTAGATAATCCTCCTTTTTCCGATGAGCTTGCTTGTCACGGAGGGAGGCCACCGTGACCGCTGGAGAGAACAGCTGTCCGAGGACCTCCCTTCCGGAACCAAGCCGAAATAGGGGAAAAACCCTGAATGGGGAAAAAACCCTTGGACTCCTCTGGTCTGTAGCCGGAAGACGTGGTTCCAGCCGGAAAGTAGACTTTCAGATGGGTAGGAGGTAGATAGTAGACTGGATCCGTAGGTGTACTTGAAGGTAACACAGCAGTGGAACAGAGGAATCCTGTCATGTGAGCCGGAACACCCACCAGCCAAGGCCTGCAAGGGGGTTCAGGACCGTAGGAGAGGAGAGAGGGTAAACAAAGGAGAAAAGCGCCAGGCAAGTAGCGGAGAGAGAAAAGAAAAGAAAAGCATAGGGAAGAGGGGCGGCGCCTATCCGCGGGGATGGGGCCGCACGAAAAGAGAAAACAGAAACCGCCGAGGCACGGCGGCAGCAGAGAAAACTGGAGGGAAGAGAAGTAGAAAAAACCCTCGCGGAAGGGCGCGAGCGGCTGGAGCCTGGACAGCGCGAAGGCAGGAGCGAAGAAACCCGGAAGAGCGAGAGCTTCCAAAGGAAAGTTGCAACGCAGGGACCGCTGGGCCGGGAGAGTAGATATACTCCCAGCGGCCCCGCGCTACAAGGAGGAAAAAATAACGGACACAAAGGAGGGACTAGTACCTTCCGTACCTGTGTCCCAAAGCCCAGCGTGGAAGAAACCGCCAGTCGGAACGCCTGCGGTTGACAATATCAGACACCTATTTATTTTGTATGCATATTTTTATTCTCATTTTTGACCTTTGTGATTGCATTAACCTGCTGACTCTATCCCTACTGCTTACTCATGCATTATCTCTGTAAATACCTGTACAGCATTGTAACCAAGCTGAAAGTATTATTGTCTCTTTTCTGCGCCCTGATACCTTGGGGTCTGGTGCGCATTATAAATAATAATACAAACACACACCCCGGCGACAAGGACACACACGTTCCACACACTAAAAACACACCCCCAGGTACGTCTTTGACAAAACAGTCGAAGCGGTCCGTAGCGCGAATGGGCACACCGATAACTTCGGACCTGCCTGCCAATCATCCGCATCGGCAGCCCTCCTCGCAGACGCACGTGTGTCTTGCGACTGGGCCCTCTAAATTGAAGGGCGCTGCCCCCAATATTCAGGAATCCGTCGAGATGCATCGGAATAAATCATCCACTAACGAGAAGGCCTCAGTTCCCCTGAAATTAACCGCGCAACCTCAGGCCCGAACTTTACAACTTCTGAAGTGATTACCGAAAGCATCGCTAGGATCATTTCGGCGGATTCTCAGAAGCAACGGTCCAAAGATTCATCGAAACCCAAGGACAAACACAAGGATTTGTCGAAATCCAATGATAGGCCGAAGGATTCATTGGAACCCGCGGAAAGGCCCACAGACAAACAGAAGGAAATGTGTCAACCGTCGGCCCCCCGAAAAGACTTTTCAGAAGGCACTGGGGAGATTTCTTCAACGATAAAGCAGAAATCTCGACGTTTGGCGACAGAAGATCCATTTCAAGAGCCCTTTCCACCCCTGGACCGCTCTGGTTCGTCTTTTTGGACAAGAGAAAAATGTGAAGGATGTATAGACAGGCTAGAGTGGTTTGTCGAACTCTCTGAGAAGTCCATGCCCAAGAGAGGAAAACCCCCTCTCCCTGTGGCTAAGCTTCAGAGGGTTTTTGACCCTACTCAAGAAGAAGAATATATTTATGACCTCACTGAGGAGGAGATTAAAGATGAAGATCTCTTTGCTGACACTGAGGATGTCCATGTGAACCCCACATAGGGTTGGGGAGACATCCCCGACCCAATTGATCCTCGCCCTTGGCAGTTGCCTTCTCCAGCATGGGGTCTGGCATGGATTCACATGCTCATGAATATTCCCCGTCGTCAGGCTGGGAATCCTCGGTAAAGAAAAAATCAGTATCAGTTTCGTTTCTGATCTGTCTTTCTTAGTAACCAATCAATGATCTCTGGGTCATACTGCCCCCAGCCAATGACTGCCCTCTCCCCAAACCCCTTCCCTGGCAGCCATCCTCAGATTTTTACCGCACGTTCAAGTGTTGGGAGTCCTCGTGCTTTAGCTCTCGAGCTTTTACTGCGTTTTCACGCTTTTTCAGGAGATTTTCTCATTTTTCTGGTTTAATCGAGCCTCAAGCTCCACCGTTTCCACTTTCGATAACGGGACCCATTTCGGAATTTTCTACGCCCCTCAAGGGTGAGGTTTTCGTCGAGTTACGCGTCTTGGAGGTTCCAGAAGATCTGAGGCTTACCCCAACGGACATGGCCCAGGACAAGGGAAGCTCGACTCCTGGATCCAAGCTGTTAAGGAGCTGCCCGGGATGCGGATTGCAAAATGTTTTCAAGGAAGACGAGCATTCGAGATGTCTGTACTGCCTTCATGAGGACAAGACGCACGTGGAAAAGGACTGTGCGTTCTGCAAGAACCTGTCGGAACGGACCAAGCAAGATCGTCGTTCCCGCCTCGCCACCTGGCTGGAGAAGGGCACAGCAGGTGATAAGGCGAAGAAAAAGTGTGAACGGTCTTTTAAGTCCTGTGAGGGCACCCCGGCGACGGGGGCCCAACAGAAGGCCAAGCACTGCGAGTCCACGGGCACCGGGAGCGGCGAAAGGTCAGGCTCTTCGGCTGCCAAGCAGGGCGCGACTTCCCCGGCACAATCAGCCGCGAGCCAGTGCTCTGGTTCGGGGAAGAGGAAGTCCGAGAACCCGGGTAAGCTTCTGGAGAGGCCCCGGTCGATCTCGAAGGGAGCCGAGGGGGAGCGAGGCGATGACCCTCCCCCCAAAGCCAAGGCCCAGGACGCACCGAAGGTGGTGAGGGCCTAGATCCACCCGGCAAAGGCCTCTATTGAGGTTGTCGCAGTGGCCCTGGCAAAGCCGGCAGAGACTCCGCAAGTGGAGGCAGCCTCGGGGCCCAGAGTTTCCCTGCCACCGCGGAGGGAATCCTCTTTCCAGCCCATCGTTAAGACCCCCATGAAGACCCCGGTGGAAAAAGAGGGGGGGGGGCGGTGGCCATTACGTACTCGGATTCAGCCTCCGAGGAGGATCTGGTGGAAACCGTGAAAGGCCTCAACGAGAGGTTCGAGAAGGTTCGATCCCAGGGGAAGTATCCTGCTGATGTGATCGAAGATGGCGACGATGGCAACAACGAGGTCCCAGTGGAGCAGCCATCCCGCCCGTCGCAGCCATTGCCCGAGCCCCAGGATAGCTCGGCTGCCATTTTGTTGGCGATCCAATCCTTATGTACTGAGATAAGGATGCGGTTACCACGGACCCCGACGGAGGATCCAGAACCTGGACCGTCCGGAAGCCCTCCGAACAAGCGGAGGAGAGTCCACCCCGCACCACCCTTCGTGCTCACAAGGCCTGTGGACCCTCGTCCCCCTCGCCGGACCCTCTGGATGATACGGCGACAGATACAGCGACGGGGATGGACAACGACGGTGGCGATGATACAACGGACATTCCTTCATCGACCCCCCTCGTGCCTCTCTGCCCGACGAAATTGGCTCTTTCCACGCCATGATAGCCAGGGCATCCGAGCTCTTCCAGCTCTGCCCTGAGGAACAGAAAAAAGGAAGGTTTTCTTTACCAACAACGGGAGGCCAAGAGAAAGACGGTCCTCGCTGTACCGTTGCTCGACGACATCTGGGACGAAGGGCTGGCTATACTGAAGAACCCTTCCACGATACCCGCCAAGAGGGACAGGTACGAGAAGAAGTACCGGGTCCCCGACGCCGCCCCCTTGTGCCTCAGGGCTCAGCCTATGCCGGATTCGGTCGTCTCGGCAGCGATCAAGAAGAAAGTGGCAGGTGCGGCGGCTTCAACTTCCACTTTCCCGCCGGACAGCGAGGGCAAGAAGTTGGACTCCATGGGACGACGAGTCATCTCGTCGGCGGCGACGATGATTAAGGCGGCCAATGCCTTAGCGATTGTGGCCCGTTACGACAGGGAGCTCTGGTTCAAGATAGCTCCCCTGCTAGACTTCCTACCGGACGAGGGCGGAGGCCCTACAGATTCTGCAGGAAGGTGAGGTGGCGTCGGATCA
The DNA here is from genome assembly GCF_040938575.1 of Ambystoma mexicanum. Classification (NCBI taxonomy): domain Eukaryota; kingdom Metazoa; phylum Chordata; class Amphibia; order Caudata; family Ambystomatidae; genus Ambystoma; species Ambystoma mexicanum. Next base: position 703,230,790 of record NC_090921.1, read on the forward strand.
CGCCATTACGGTGGCATTGCCGATACCAGATTTCGCCAGCTGGGCTACAGGGTTTACCTTTGACGACGAGGATGGCTCAGGGCTACGGACTTTCGCCAGGACGTCCAGACCAGAGTGTTGGATATGCAACAACCTGCTTGGGAAGACGGGCGCCGGAGGCAGACAGGGAGCCTCCAAGGGATCCAGCGGTCACTCTTCTACATACCGCCAGGCGGGCCGCTCCTCGTCCCAGTAGGCCTACAGAGGCCGCGGCAAGCAAGGAGGGTCTCGCCGCCAAGGAGGCCAAGGAGGCCAAGGTGGCAAGGCCTCTTCCAAGCAGGACTGAACCGGCTGTAGCATTGGGCCCCCACCGAAACACCCGGTGGGAGGCCGGCTGACGAAGTTTGTCAGCGTGTGGGAGTCCATCTCCACCGACGGTTGGGTGCTGGACACCCTGGCCCGCGGACACTCGCTAGAATTTCAAAAGAAGTGTCCTCGCATTCCTCCCATGGCCAGGAAGGAGAATCACGTCTCTCAACTGCTGTTGGAGGTAAGGGCGATGCTCAAGAAAGGTGCCATCGAGCTCGTCCCCAAGAGGCTCTGGGGCTCTCGTATACTCAAGGTACTTCCTCGACAGAAAACAGACAGGCGGTTGGCGCCCCATCCTGGACCTGCCTCGGTTAAACAAGTACATCAAGGCACAGAAATTCAGGATGGTCACCCTCCAGCATGTGCTTGGACAGCTGGAGGAGTGCGACTTCCTATCGTCATCGGACCTGGAGGATGCTTCCTTCCACATCCCCATTCTAAAAGGACACAAAGTTCCTCAGATTCGTAGTCCAGGGGCGTCACTACCAATTCAGATCCCTGCTGTTCGGATTAAAGTCGGCACCCAGGGTGTTCACCAAATGCCTCGCTCCAGTGGCGGCGCAGCTGCGCCTGCAGGGGATCCACGTCTACGCCTACCTGGACGACTGGCTAATCCGTGCAAGGTCAAGAGAACTTGCCGTCTAACACACAGCGAGGACCGTCCGCCTGCTCATGGAACTGGGATTCGCCATCAACTACCCCAAATCCCACCTGGTTCCGTCGCAGGTAGCACTGTTTCTGGGAGCGAAGCTCGATACAGTGGAGCGATTGGCATCTCCGTCGGAAGAAAGGACGAAGGCCGTTTTGGGCAAGGTGCAGCGCCTGTTAGCCACGGATGTGGCCAGGGTGAGGTCCATCAAGTCACTCCTCGGGATGATGTCCTCATGCATCTACCTTGTGCCCCTTTGCAGACTTCGGATGCGTCTGCTACAAGAGTTCCTTGACGCCCGCTGGATTCAAGCGGCGGGCAGCTTCGAAGACAGGATCCCGCTCGACAAGGAGTTCCGTTGGGCGATTCTATGGTGGGGTACCCCTGTGCACCTCACGGCAGGCATGGACTTTCAGACCCTGGCGTATCAGGAGACTGTGACGACGGACACCTCCCTGGAGGAATGGGGGTCCCACACCAGAGATCTCCACGCAAGAGGCCTCTGGCTCCCGGAGGAGAGGTCTCTCCACATCAACATCCTGGAGCTACGAGCCGTGTTCTGGGCGCTCAAATCGTTCCTTCTGTCCCTCAAGGACAAAGTGGTGAGGATCTTCACCGACAACACCACCACGATGTTCTACATCCGGAAGCAGGGAGGTACCAGATCCCCAGCCCTATCCAAGGAGGCCCAGGATCTGTGGCACAGGGCAGTCGCCCAGGGGATGTTTCTGGTTCCCTTCCACTTGGCAGGAATAAAAAGCACCATCGCCGACTCACTCAGCAGGGAGCTGTGCTTGTGCCACGAGTGGGAAACTACGCCAGGACCAGGTGGATCGGCTCTTTCAACGATGGGGCAAAGCCCAGATCGACCTGTTCGTGACGGCAACGAACTCCAACTGCCAGAGGTTCGCCAGCAGGTTCCCACAGCCGAGGAGCATGGGCGATGCTTTCTCGTTCCCTTGGGACGGCCTGTTCCTGTACACGTTCCCTCCGTTGTGGTTGCTGCTCCGGCTCGTCAACCAGCTCAAGAGGTCCAGGTGCAGGATGATCCTCGCACCGGCGTGGCCGAGACAGATCTGGTTCCCGGACCTTCTCGACTTGTCAACGTCCCCACCTATCAAGCTGGCGACGGACGCGGATCTTCTCTCCAGAGAAGGAGGCCCCATTCTTCATCACGACCCAGAGTCGCTGAACTTGCATTCTGGGCTCCTGCAGCACTAGAGTTTGGAGTATACGATATCCCGGCTGACTGCAGAGAGGTTCTTGCAAAAGCCAGGGCGTCCCCAACTCTCAAGTGCTATGGACATAAGTGGAAGAGGTTCTCTGTCTGGTGCTGTGCACAGAAGATTTAACCCTCTGCGGATTACGGCCCCTCAAGTATTGCCGTACCTACTGTCGCTGGCTAAAGCTGGACTGGCTCACGCCTCCATCAAGATACATCTGGCTGCCATCTCCTGATACACTAGAACTACTGGACGGGCGTCCTTGTGGTCTCAACGCCTGGTGAAGGAATTTATGAAGGGACTATTCCGATCGTTCCCGTGGTGAAGGCCCCTGCCCCGGCATGGGAGCTCAACGTGGTGCTGACCAGGCTCATGGGGGCCCCATTCGAGCTTATGCATTCAGCGCTGTTGAAGTTCCTGTCATGGAAGACAGCATTTCTCGTGGCCATCACCTCCGCACGAGTGGGAGAGATCCAGGCCCTATCTTGCAAGCCTCCATACTTGACTTTTCACGACACGAGGGTGGTGCTGAAGACGCACCCCTCCTTTATGCCCAAGGTACCATCGGACTTCCACCTCAACGAGCCCTTGGTGTTGCCAGTTTTCTTCCCGTCGCCTTAGTCGCAGGCCGAGAGGACTCTGCACTTGCTGGACGTAGCTAGAGCGCTGAAGTTCTACGTGGACCGCACAAAGAGTTTTCGGAAGACATCACAGCTGTTTGTGAACTTTGGACCTGTGAATCAAGGGAAGGCTTCCATTTCCAGATGGCTCTCCGGCTGCATCATGTGCTTTCACCGGTTGGCAAACCGACCACTGCCCGGCCGGCCGAGAGCCCATTCGACCAGAGCGATCGCTGCTACCACGGCGTTCCTGTCTGGTGTGCCCCTGCTGGATATCTACAGGGCTGCTATGTGGAGGTCGACGCACACCTTCACAAGATTCTACTGCGTCGATCGGGACTCCAGGGAGGAGTTCAGGGTCGGCCAAGCAGTGCTGCTCAACCTGTTCGCTTAAGGTGAGCCTGGTCAGGAGGTAAGAGATGCTTAATGGTGAGTTGTTGTATTGCTTCATGTTGAGCCTGTTGCCACCTCTCGTGGTTGTGCATGTGTATACTGCTATGTATTATATTCATGAGCATTTGAATCCATGGCAGACCCCATGCTGGAGAAGGAACAAGTTACTTACCTGTAACTGTTGTTCTACAGCATGAGTCTGGCATGGATTCACATGTGAACCCTCCCTCCTTCCCCTCTGCGGCTCTTCACTTGGTCATACTGCCACTTTACGTCCTACTAAATCTGAGGATGGCTGCCAGGGGAGGGGCTTGGGGAGAGGGCAGTCATTGGCTGGGGGCAGTATGACCCAGAGATCAGTGATTGGTTACTACTAAGAAAGACAGATCAGAAACAAAACTGATACTGATTTTTTCTTTACCGAGGATTCCCAGCCTGACGATGGGGAATATTCATGAGCATGTGAATCCATGCCAGACCCATGCTGTAGAACAGTTATAGGTAAGTAACTTGTTCCTACTCCAACACCGGAACCTGATGCCTTGTGCTTGGACAGAACACCCCCTCACCATCCCCATTCGGCAAGCCTCCCAGGTCGACGACAAAATGACATTCAACGCCATATTGAGGAAAGCAGCAGAACATTTCCATATTGCTACCCAGGAGGCTGTTCCAGAAGCTGATTTTTTTGTAGAGGACATTTTGAAAGAGAAATCACCGGCCAGCCAAGCTATTCCTCTGTTAAATTCGATCAAGAAGCAGCTGGCCCCTTCTTTGACACCTGCCCTTACTAGAGCAGTAAATCCTAGGGTAGGAAAACTTTTGGACCCTCCCCATCTGGCCCTCTTTACATCAGGGGTCATGCTACTCCGGATTCACTGGTAGTAACAACAACCAGGAAGAGAGCAGGGGTTCCCCTTTCAACTGGGGAGGCACCCCTGACAAGGAGTGTAAGAGGCTTTACGCTTTGGGGAAAAAGGGTCACGCAGCTGCGGCTTATTCCACTCGCATCGCAAATAATACAACCTTGTTGGCCAGCTATGCTGATGCACAATGGGCCATGCTACAGGAGGACCTTCGAGAATTCTCTGAACTGTTGCTAGCCTGTCTGCTTTCCACAGTAGCAGAAGGCAGACAAGTTGACCAGAGTAATCCTAAAAAAATACTTTGGATGCAGCAGATACAGCTGGCAGGTCCCTGGCTCAGGGTACCCTTCTGAAGAGACACGCATGGTTAAGAAACTCTGCTTTCAAACCAGAGACCCAAGCTTCACTTATAAATAAGCCAGTGGAAGACGCTAATTTATTTGGAAAGGCAGTTGATGAAGCCCTTGAAACTGCAAAGAAGGAGCATGACACCCTTAAGGCTCTGGATCAAATCACCCAGAGACGTTCACAAAGGAGGGGGAGCGGGAATAGACGTTCCTTTTGTGCCCAACGTTTCCCTCAAAATCAATACGGCTCAGGAAATAATTGGTCCTCTCGCCAAGGACCCAGCAGCTACACCAACCCATATCCCACAAGAGGTCAACAACGTGGTAAAGGAAGGGGCTGAAATTCAACCCCTCGAAGCTCCACGGCCTAAGGCCAAAAATTACCCCCGGATCCTCTCCCATGCATCCCCGGTCGGGGGCTGGCTAAATTTATGTCTTCAAACATGGGAGGGAATCACTAAAGACCAGTGGGTAATTAAAACCGTAGCCCACGGGTACTGTATAGATTTCTGCCAGACCCCCCAATTCAGACCATCACGATCAAGACGACTGACGCCAGAAAATCTGCGCATCCTGCTACAAGAAGTCGAGACCCTGCAGGAAAAGGGCGTCATAGAAGTCTTACCTCTTCAACAGGTAAACAAGGGTATGTATTCAGTGTACTCCCTTGAACGCAAAATGGATCTCACCATGCGCCCTGTACTAGATTTGTGCCCAGCGAGCAAATTTGTCAAACCCCTCTTTTGTATGGTCGCTCTGCAGGAAGTAATCTCCTGCTCACACAGGGGGATTATATGGAAACATTGTACATGAAAGATGCATACTTTCATATTTCAATGTTGCAGGCGCACAGGAAATACCTCGAATTCATGATACAAGACAAGCACGATCAGTTCAGGGTACTACCCTTCGGTATAGCCTCGGCATCAAGGGTATTTACAAAGGTACTGGCAGTGGCATCAGCACACCTATCCATCCCAGTTTATCCTTACCTCGATGACTGGCTCATAACAGGGGACTCCTACGAGACATGTCTGTCAAATACCCAAAAGACAATAGACCTTTTATTCAGCTTGGGATTCTCCATAAAAGAGAAGAAATCCGGCTTAGACCCCAGTCAAGTCAAGCCGTTCCTAGGGGCATTAATTCGAACAAAGGACGGCCTTGTCTTCCCCTCCAACAAGAGGGTCCAAAAATGTTTCAAATCCCTCAATATGTAGCCAGTCGAGAGGTGATGGTACGCAAAGTGACTGTAGGGAATGATGCCGTCGTGCATTTATTTGGTTCCTCACGCATGCTTGCACATGCGTTCAATGTAGGAGTGGCTCAGCAGCCAGTGGTTTCAGGCCAGTGGACAATGGGACGATCTAATCGTTGTCTCGCCAGCCCTCGTTCTCTCGCTGCAGTGGTGGTCGAGGGAGAACCTCTTAAAAGGAAAATCCGTCACCACTCCTGCAGTAGAAGCCACTCTTACTAAAGACATTTCGAAGGGATTGTGTCCTCCGACGTATTCCTTATCTTTGATAGATCATCTCCCAGCTTGCTGGCCTCGGAAAACATTTTCAGTAGAGGGCGCTGCGCGTCAATGTCCCTCGAGCCGATGTCCCTCGACAGCCTCCGTATCGGCGCCATCACGCGTATAAATAGACTTGCGCAGCGTCCGTTGCTCAGTTCTGTTTTTCCGCGCTTCGTGGGGCCTCGGACTATCGTTGCTCAGTTCTTCAGTCAAATATACTTCATTATTCCTCATGAATACCGACTCGTACTCAATGGCTTCCTCACCCGAACCGACGACTCCACGGTCCGGCTTCAAAAAATGTCGAGACTGTGGAAAGAAAATGTTGTTGACTGTTTGTGGTGCCTGGGAATCGAGCACCATTGTTCGGAGTGCGAGGACTGCATGTCCATGACGGCGAAAGCCTTGAAGGTGTGTAAGGGGAAGCTCGAGAGAGGTAAGGCAGTTAAAACTTCTTCGAAGGTTTCCTCGGCGGAGTCGAGACATTAGTCTTCTCGCCATCACAAAAGACATTCTCGTTCTAGGTCTCGGAGCAGTTCCCATCACTCTTCGAGATCTAAGCATTCAAAAAAGAGACGTTGAAGATCCCCTTCCTCGTCTTCTGTTTCTCCAAAAAGGGTCTCCTGCCCCACAAAACATAGCTCTAAGGCTGAGTGGGAGGAATTCAGGAAAAAGATGCTGAGCGTCTTCAAGAAAGCGGCTCAACCCCCTCGAAGACTGCTGAGGATGATACCCTGGGTGAAAGACCCGAAAAATCAAAACGCCGCGAGTCGCAGCACCCGGTGAAAGAAGCCACTCGAGAGCGTCACAAACCCTCGAGTAAAGGCAAAGTCGCGTCTTCGACGCCGTCGTCGAAGAGCCCTTCGACGCATAGATTGGCATCTTCGACGGCGTTATCGAAGGGTTCTTCGACGCACAGGTCAGTCGAGTCGACGCCGTATTCGATGCCGACGTCGACACCGAGAAAGGACAAACCCACGGCCACCTCACAGCCAGTGGCCATGCCCAGAGCCTCGATCACGAGAATGTCGTCGACAGCCTCGACTAGAATTCCGATACTCTCGAGTTCGAGGCCTCTACCACCTTTCTCTACGCCTTTTTCAATGGCTTCGAAGCCTTTAACTTCCGCGTCGACGACATCTACGTTTTCTCAGCCAATCATGATGAATTTGGCCCCTTCTGCTCTGGAAATGGGATTTATACCATTTTTGAAGACCTGATCACTCCAGAGTCTTATCTTCTATTTATGAAGAAGGGCAGGGTTCGGATCAGGAAAGAACTTTTGAGTTGCAGGGATCTGCAACTCCTGTACCAGAGGAATTTACCCCTGAGGAAGGTAGGTTCAAAGACCTCCAAGAATCCTTACAGGAAGCAAGTGGGTTGGACACTTCCCCAGAAGTGGAATTTGCAAGACCAGACCCAGGGGAACATGCTGAAACCCCTTATAGTACCCTGATGGCAAGGATAAGAGTGTATGGGGTGGTCCACACCCTTACCTGCTTTTCAGCAAGACAACCTCACAGACATCTTGGTCAAAGGTCCAGAGGAGGTTCCTGTGGTGCCATTTCATGCGGCTTTACAAAGGAGAATTTTGGCAAACTGGGAAACGCCTGAGGTAATCCCGGCGGTTAACAAAACATTATCATCTAAATAAAGGGTGTCTTCTGCTGACCCTGAATATTTATCCAAACACCCAACTCCGGAGAGTCTGGTTGTTCAGGCAGCTACTTCATCAGGTAGTAAATCGGCTTACCCTACTGTTCCACAGGACAGGGATGATAAGAGATATGACTCTATGGCCAAAAAAGTATTTTCTACATGTAGCATGGCGTTGAAATCCATAAATGCTACTTGTACGCTCGCAAGGTTCAGCTACACACTTTGGGAGTGTGCTTCATCTGCGGCTGACTGCCTCCCGGAGGGAGAAGGAAGGAAGCGTTCCTAAACATCATCAAGGACGGTAAAGACGCTATGTGCGAATCCCTTCAAACTGTCATCGATTCTGCTGACAGCATCAGCAGGGCCATGGCGGCAAGTACAACAACCCAGAGATTTGCTTGGTAGTCTGGTTTTGCTCCAGATGTGCAAAGCAGACTTTTGAATATGCACTTTGACGGCTCTTCTTTGTTTGGTAAGAAGGCGGATGACAGTTTAGAAAAACTACAAACATCAAAGGCAGCAGCAAAATCCCTGGGAGCTGCAATCCGTCAGACACCATATCGCCCCTCAGGAACCTCTTGGAGAGGTAAGTCCTTTTGCTTCTATTCCGCATTCGGAAGAGGCAGAGGACAGCCGGTTCAAAGGGGTCAGAAAAAATTCACCCGAGGTGGACGGGGTAAAAATACAAAAGCCGCAGCAGCAGCAGGTGCCTCTTTACCCTCGGCATCTGCATCAGCCGCCTCCAAACCGCTCTGAGGACTCTGCTCACAAGACACCAGTAGGGGGCAGGTTAATTCAACATCTGACGGAATGGCAGGATATTAGGTCAGATGCTTGGGCATTGGAGACAGTTGCCCAAGGTTACTGCCTGCCTTTTCTACACATCCCTCAGAGTCATCCACCGGGGAACAGCTCTCTGAAAGTTCCAGATCCGCTTCTCTTGCAGGAAATTGTAGACCTGCTAGAGAAAGGTGCCATAGAACCGGTACCTGTAGCGGAGAGGAACAAGGGCTGGAAAAGCCTCGCCACCAGAGGTGAGGACTCAAGATATTCTGCAGATGGTCACCAAGTTTCAAAATGCCCAACGTCTCCCAGCTTTCGACTTTTTGAGGTTGCTAGGCCTCATGGCATCCTGCATCTTCCTTGTGCCAGAGGCTCGCCTGAGAATGAGATCTCTTCAGTGGGCACTGAGAAGTCAGTGGTCGCAATTCTCAGGGAGAATGACAGACCTCTTTCAGGTTCCGGACAAGGTGGCTCGAGACCTTCAGTGGTGGGCCTGCCAGAAAAACATCTTGAAGTGGGAACTGTTTTGGCAACCATGGCCGGAGATAACAGTAGTCACAGATGCCTCACTCACGGGGTGGGGAGCCCATACCAACGACTTGACCATCAGCGGTCTTTTGTCTCCATCGGAGTCCAGACTACATATCAACCTGTTAGAGCTGAGAGCAATCAGACTAGCGCTGAAAGCTGTTCTGCCATCTGTACAGGAGAAAAATGTCCTGATAATGACGGACGACACAGTGGCCATGCACTACCTCAACAAAAGAGGAGGCGTAGGATCACTGCCACTGTGCAGAGAGGCAATGCAGCTCTGGGTTTGGGCAATTCAAGAAGGAATCTTTCAATCGGCAGTTCACCTAGCCCGGGAGGAGAACTTGACGGCGGACGCTCTGAGCAGGCAGGGCACAATCTCCCACGAGTGGGAACTAGCTCAGGAAGTCCTTCAGGAGATATTCGCCCTTTGGGGAACCCCTCAAGTGGATCTGTTCGCCACCAGTACCAACAGGAAGTGCGATCTGTTTTGCTCAAGGGAATTTCCCCCGAGAGGAGCTCTAGGGAACGCGTTCTTAATGGACTGGGAGTTTCCACTCCTGTACGCGTTTCCACCAGTCCCTATCATTCCTCAAATGATCAGGAGGTTGAGAAGATTCCGGAGTACCATGATCCTAATTGCCTCAGACTGGGCCTGGAGAACGTGGTACCCGGACCTTCTGGACATGTCCATCTGCCCTCCAATTCGTCTTCCACTCAAGGAGAATCTTCTCTCACAGAAGGGAGGTCAGGTTCTCCATCCAGACATCAGAACCCTCAACCTTCACGCCTGGCTTCTGAAAGGTTGAGATAAAAGGTTTGGGACCTCCGTGATGACGTCATGGAGGTGTTGCTTTCGGCCAGAAGCCCAGCAACAAAGTCTTTATACCGCTGGCGTTGGAACAAATTTTGCAGCTGGTGTAGATAAGAGAATATTGACCCCTTTTCATGTGGTACACCAAAGGTGTTATCCTTTCTACTCTACTTGGCAAATTCAGGCCTTCAAGTTGGCACTATCAAGGGCCATCTCACAGCGCGATAGATCTTCAAGCGCACTGCAGAGGAGCCATCGTATTTCAAATTACCCTTAGTAATACAATTTCTAAAGGGATTAACTAATGTCTACCCTCCAAGACCGTTCCAGGTTCCTTTATAGGTCTTAAATTTAGTCTTAAATTTCCTGATCGGTACTCCTTTCGAACCACTCCACTCTTGTTCGCTAAGATTTCTCACCCTTAAAACTGTCTTATTAGTGGCTTTAACATCTGCTAGAAGGGTGAGCGAATTACAAGCTCTATCTTGTAAACCCCCTCATACAATTTTTCATAAAGACAAAGTTGTCCTACAGGTGAAGCCTAATTTCCTCCCAAAGGTGGTTTCTGAATTCCACATCACTCAGAAAATTGCCTTACCTTCATTCTATCTGCCTCCCCATCCGGGGAAAGGGGAAGAAAGGCTACATAGGCTGGACCCAAGGCGGGCTTTAAGCTTTTACATCAGCAGACTTGCTTAGATTAGGCAAGCAGACGAACTGTTTGTAGGTTACTCAGGACACAAATTGGGACTACTGATAACAAAACAAACCATTTCCAGATTAATTATTTTGGCCATTATGGAATGTTACAAACTAGCAGGGAAAGAGCCTCCTCAAAATCTTAGGGCTCATTCAACTTGGGCTATATCAGCCTCCTCTGCCCTCCAAAGAGGGGTTCCGGTTCGAGACATATGTGCGGCTGCCACCTGGTCGTCCGCACATACCTTCACAAACTTTTACAACCTGGATTTCTCCTCTAGTCAAGAGACTAGGTTTGGCAAAGCTGTATTACATTCTGTTAATTCCTAAAAGGAAACCTGGCGTTTTACTCCCACCTCCAATTACACACCACTGCTATGGGAGTCTATCAAAGATGAGGAATACGTCGGAGTGCACAATCCCTTCGAAGAACAAGTTACTTCTTACCTGATAATGTTCTTTCGATGGGATGTTCCTCCGACGTATTCCTTATCGCCCCTCCCCTCCATCCCCACAGTAATACTTCCCTTGTGGTTGCAGTTTACGCTCCTTCAAGTTCAATAACCAATTCATGTAAAACAACTTAACGTCAAAACGGAACTGAGCAACCGACGCTGCACGATTCTATTTATGCGCGTGATGAGGTCGGCGCCGATACAAAGGCTGTCAAGGGACATCGGCTCGAGGGACGTCGACGTGCAGCGCCCTCTACAGAAAAGAAATTCCGAGGCCAGGATGATCTATCAAAGATAAGGAATACGTCGGAGGAACATCCCATCGAAAGAACGTTACCAGGTAAGAAGTAACTTGTTCATCTCTCACAGGGTAGGGGGTTCTCACCTGCTTTAACAAATAGTGCACAGAGTTTGGTCATCAGACATCGAGTCCAACCACATAAATCTGTTGGAACTGTTAGCAGTGTTCAAAGCACTGAATGCCTTTCAGACACAACTGCAAGTGAAGACAGTTCTTCTGATCCTCACAGACAGCAACACAACCATGTTCTATCTGAACAAGCAAGGGGGCACTCACTCTCCAGGGCTGTCCAAACTGTCCAAGAACATTTGGAAGTGGGCTCTCAAACATAACATATTCCTGTTGTCACAACATGTTCCAGGGGAACTGAATCTTCTGGCAGACCTACTCAGCAGAGATTTCCTGCTACCCATGGAGTACGAATGGCGATTACACAAAGACATCGTCTCCAACTTTTTTTTTGCAGAATGGGTCTCCCCAGAGATCGACCTCTTCGCAACTCTGTCAAACACCCAATGTCAAGATTACGCCTCCAGGTACCCCCAGAACCGTTCCAAGAGGAACGGACTCTGGATCAAATGGTCAGGGAAGTTTAAGTTTTCCCCCTGACTACCCTACTCAGCAAGATAGTGCACAAGATGCACAAGGAACCAGTTATCATGATATTTGTGGCCCCCATGTGGGCCCGCCAACTCTGGTTCGCTCATCTGATGGAGATGTATATATCTCCCCCAGTGAAACTCCCTTGCCCGTACAACGTGTTGTCTCAGGACAAAGGGAAGACACTTGACCCAGACCCACAAACTCTGAACTTAGTGGCCTGGCTCCTGAGGTCATCCTTCAACTCCCTCAGAGATGCATGGACATACTCGGAGAAGCAAGAAAACCCAACGCCAGATACTGCTATTCCAGTAAATGGAAACGCTTTGTTATCTGGTGTAATGCCAAGGGCGTCAATCCCATTGACTGCTCTCCTACTCGCATTGTATTGTACCTGACATACCTACTGGATTCAGTACTGGTTTTTAATTCACTGAAGGTTCACTTAGCTGCTCTCTCAGCCTACACTATGTCACAGCAAAAGGTGTCATGGTGTAAAATACCAGTTATTAAGGCTTTCATGGAAGGGGTAAAAAGGATTCACCCCCCCCCTTTCTAACCCAGCTCCCAGATTGGACTTAATGTGGTTCTAACTAGGCTTATGGGATCGCCCTTTGAGCCTATGCACTAGGCTAGTCTAAAATACCTTACCTATAAAACAGCCTTCCTAGTGGCTATCAGAACTACAGGCCCTTTCAGTACTAGACCATTTTGTTACTGTTTACAAAGACAAGGTGGTTCTGCACACTCATCCTATATTTATGCCCCAATTTATCTCCAAGTTCCATGTGAACCAATCAATTGAACTGCCTACTTTCTTCCATAACCCTACTAACATGGCAGAAAGAACCTTACACACACTAGATGTGCGTAGAGCAGTCGTGTTTTACCTAGACAGAACTAAACGACTGAGGAAACAAAACCAGTTTTTCGTTTCAGTGGCAGCTGGTAGAGAAGCAGATCCTGTCTCTAAATCAGCAATCTCTAGATGGATTGTCAAATGCATCACACTCTTTCTCTCTTGCTAAGAGAGAACTGCCCTTCAAGCCTAGAGTGCCTTCTACTCGAGGCTCTCAGGCTTCCATAGCATTAATTGCAAACGTTCCCCTAGAATCTATTTGCAAAGCGGCAACCTGGAGTTCTGTACACCCCTTTACAAAACACTATTGCCTAGACACTCATTCTAGGTCTAATTCTCAGGTGGGACATGCAGTACGAAGACATCTTTTCACTACTGTTCCTTCTCACAACCCACCTCCAACTCTGGGTACTGCTCGCTAGTCTATGCACAGCATGTGATTCTAAGCAGATTGACAAACATCAGAAGACCTGTATTACTTACCGTAAAAGCATTTCTGATGATTATATCTGCTTAGATTCACATACGCCCACCCTTCCTCCCCGCTTGGATGGAAGGAACATAGACGTCTTATCACGTTCTCTCACTCTTTTCTGGACTCACTCAAGATAGTCACAAGATTCCCTCTTGGCAGAAAAAATACAATCGGCGGGACCTAGACGTGTGAGGGATTTTGGGTGCACTACACGTCACGTAGGGATAGTGTTACAGGCACGCCCATGTCGACGTCCTCTTTGGATTCTCAAAAGACAAGATGAAATACTCTGCGGTCAACACTGGATGTCGGACCATATGCACAGAATGTGAATCTAAGCAGGTACAACCATCATCTGCAAGCGCCCACTAGCTAGAATATTCGGGCCACTAAGAAGAGAAAGAGGCAGGGAGTAGTGAGGATTTCTCCTTAGGTAACTCGATGCCTATTTCTAAAACCTAACTTGCCATTTAAAACTACTGGAAATACTACTAAAACATCTGCATAGAAGTCAAGTTTACTATCAAACCACTGAAGACGCTTCTTCAGATTCTACCTTTAAGTTATCACAAACTGACATTCCAGGAAATACTGCCACGAGGAAGAGGAGCCTAGTAATGAAGATCATAAAAGGTCGGAAACACGCTGTCTCAAGTGGTTGCTGGCACATATTGGCATGCAGGACATTCAAACAAGGAAATCTGTTGATGAGCAAAGCCTGCCCAGAGAACGCCTGTCTGCTTGTTGCTGACCGAGAGACTGCCAGATATAAGCGACCGTCTCATGAGAGGAAATGAGGGAGGCAGACACAGGAAGGCCAGAGCAAAAAGGACAGCTCCCTGGCGTGCATCTATACCAGAGAGCACCCTCTGCGCTACTGGAGCCCACGGGAACATACAGCAGACTACCGAGAGCTGAAAGAAGGATGGGAAACTACAAGGCTGAGGCGGCAATTCGGGCACTGGGGCATACCGACAATGGTACCAAAAGGAAACTAAAGTAAATTAAAGGAATGAGACAGAATGAAGGGTGCCATAAGTCTTATAGAAACAGAACGATATAATAAGGGACTGCCAAGTTTACGAAATTGCACAGTACGCAAATGGAAAGCCCTGACAGGAGAGTATACAAGGCATTTGCAAGTCAGTGGTGTTTATACATAAGACGAGCCCAGGCAAGATGAAGCTGGACAGTATATGAAATAATATTACATGAGAAAATCCTTAAAAAGATATATAAAACGCAAGATAACCAAGGAGTGTGAGTGAAACACATCCAGAAGTTGAAGAAGCCTGGCAGGAGAGTACACTTTGCAGTCTACTAAGATTCAGATAGTCAATCCATTTACTTTGTAAACTATTTCTGTTGATTAAAAGCCACTCGAGGAACTGCTATTGAGTGAAGAGAAATCCAGGGGAATGCAATTACACTTTGGAATTGTGAACTGTATTTTCCTGTAACTTTTGTGTTGAGGTTAAATGGTTCTTCATTTGAATATTTATACACTTTTCGAGGCCAGAGACATTTCGGTTTGACCTTAGAGTTGATTTTTGAATGTCAGAGTCAGAATAGGACTTTGGACACAATGCTGGTTGTTTCGGACATTCTGACAAAGGACTGACCCATTAGTTTTGATAGGGAAAATTCTCTTCGAGCAAGGACAGATAAGAATTTTCCAAACACACTTTTGTTTAATAAAAGTCTGTGGCCAAAATCCTGAATCCGCCGTCTGAGTTAAATTCCTGACTCCTCACAATACATTATTCTCCTCAGTGGAATTAATCTCGAACACATTTCAATTATTTCAAGGCATTTCATCTCTCAAATTAAATGGAGTCAAATGTTTTATCAATCATTTAAAAAAGACCCACTTATTGAATCCATTAATGTAACATTGTTGCATGACAATGGGCGGTACATGTATCCACAGTTAAATATTGTGACAAAAACAAAAGAAAAACATTTGTACCATATCATGCACATAAGTAGTAAAGGAAAAACACAGGAAAAGCAAATAACACAAATTAGTGAGTTGATATCCTCTGATAGTCCAGTAATATTGCTCCGCTTAACCTCTTGTCTCGCTTTCATGAATTCTTATTTTGGATGATTAAATATGCAAATTGGCATTAGTTCTGTAAACAAATAATGAAAAGAATGCTGGTTTAAAGAACCAAGTGTGCTATATGGCTATGTTGGCAGAGGTGTAGTCAGTCAAAATCTCGAAAACAAAATATCGAATACAAAAAGACCGAAAAAAAAAATATCGAAAAAAAAAATATCGAATTTTTTATTTATTTATTTATATATGTTTTTGGGGTCAGGTAAGTAAAAAAAAGGGGTAAAATAAAAAAAAAATGAAAAAAAGGGGGGTTGGGGGGAACACCCCCATTTAAAAAAAAAACACATTGAAAAAAAAATTCGATATTTTATTTTTCGGCCTTTTGTATTCGGGATTTTGGTTTTCGAGATTTTTGAATTCGATATTATCACTATGAACCGTTGGCAGAATTTGAGATGTATTTCTGAAAGAAAAGACTTAACTTTTTCTTCCTTAATTGAATGGTAGGTCTATATGCTGTAATTCTCCAGCATGGTGTCTGACATGGATTTGCATGCTCATCAGCCATCAGGCTGGGAATCCTCAGTAAAAGAAACTGTTTCACTTTCACTTGAAAACTGATTTCTCCTCTAAACCAATCACTGTCCTTTGGGTCATACTGCCCCAGTTCAATGACTGTCCTCTCTGTAAGCTCCACCCCTGGTGGCCATCTTCAGATTTCAACCATACACATCAGTGTTGGGAGTCTTCTTCTTGCTCTCAAAGCTATTTTTTCATATTGAGAGTGTTTTTTACAAATTTTGGGAACTTTTTTGTCTCATAGTTCGACCAGACTTCGATTACAGGCAGCAGGGATCCGCTGTCTGCAAAGATCATACTACACCACAGATCTTCCATCGAGTTTCACGAAGGCCTGGGCTTGAGCCTACTTTGCGCCTTTCCACCTTGACCAAGGAGAAGAAATGCATCTTCAAACTGCTCGAAATGTGGATTGAGGAATGTGTACGTTGAGGATCGATGCAATAAATGTCTGTATTGCCTGCATCCGGACCATGATGAGGGATACAAGGTCTGCCGTGGATTTCCGAAAAAGACTAAGAAGGATCGCTATAGCAGGCTGGCAATGTGGCTCAAAACAGGCAAGGCCCCCCGAGTCTGCTTCTGGGCATGGTCCTGCTTCCCCCAGGACCGGCCAATGCCACGAGAAAACTCCCTCAGAAAAGAGGTGATGCCCTGACCTCGGGGGGGGGGGGGGGGGTCCAAAAGATTGATGAGGTCGCTGTCACCAACTACTTCTACCACAAGCCTACCGGTGAGGGGTGCGCCCTCTAAGACTCCTTCAAAACTCTGCTTACCATCAGCAGACAAGACGACGAAGAAGAAATCTAAAGATGACCCTTCGCAGGCCCCCTCAGTGACGCCATCTGCAGTTCAACCGGCAAAGTTTGTCATCGCAGATCGCGACCACATCGAAGACTCCTGCTTACACCCCGTCGACGACCTTGTTGTCGACCCCGACTTCTTCGTCAAAGCTAGTCCACGGACATGGCGGCGGCCGCTCCCTCGGGTGTCCCTACCACCACAGAGTGAAGCAGCTGCTGCGGCTCCAGCTAAGACCCTTAAAATGGGGACAGCTACACTGACAACCCCGCCCAAGAAGTCTCCATAGAGAAAGGGAAAAGCTCAAATGGATCCTTAAAAGGGTACAGAACTGCAAGCTGCCCTTGTGAATCCTGTGCCGATTTATAAAAGCTCCGAGAAGGGCGACGATAATCTGCCTGAAGACTGTTATTCGGACCACAAAGGGGGTCAGGAACCTGTGTCTGTAGATGGTCCCCACAAGGTGATTCTGATCTCCCGCCTTGCCAGAGGAAGCACATCATTCCAGCACTTCCACCGCACATTCCTTTCATGCTTTAGCCGAGGGACATGTCTTTGGACATTCTAACCGCGTTTAACACGCTTGTTTTGGAAATTCAACAGAGACTGCCTCCCACACCGGCCCCTGCCCCGAGGAGGCACCTAAGACCGCTACCCAGGAGTCCTCCCCGGCGTAAGCACAGGTCGAAGGATCCAGCCGGTCCAAGGCGTCAACCACCACCACCTCCATCATCGCCTCCACCTCAGGAGTTGGCTACGACTGGGGATCCGGCACACGCCGACACTGGCACAGATACGGCTAGACACTGACGCTGATGACTTCGTACCAGCCGATGGGGAGCTAGTGGGCGTGGCTGAACCGCAAAGATCCTCTCCTCCGGATGAGGTTGCCTCTTTTCGCGATATGATGTCGTGGGCCTCAGAACTTGTTCAACTGGTGCCTGAGGAGACATAAAAGGAAGGATTCCTTTACCAACGATGTGAGTCCAGACGGAAGACCATCTTGTCAGTTTACTTGCTACATAATGTCTGGGTTGAGGGCTTGGCCCTAATGAAGACTGAGCACTGCTAAATCCAAGCGAGATAGGCTCGAAAAGAAATAGAGTTCCAGAGTGGGCCTCAAAGTGCCTGAGGTCCAGCCTTCACCTGACTGAGGTTTCAGCCGCAGCCTCCTCGTCAAAGAAGCTGGACTTGAAGGGGCTAAAAGGATCATCTATACTGCTGCCAGGACCATTAAGGCTGCTAACACCCTGGCCATTTTGTCCCTATATGATCGGGATCTATGGTATACATGTGACCCTATTTTGGACTTCTTACCTGAGGACAAGAAGGTTGAAGCTCATGGCGCTGTTCCAGGGAAAAGTGGCCTCAGGCAGTGGCAGTGGACATCGTGGACACAAGGTTCTGTCAAATGGGCAACAGTGTGTCTCTTCGTCGGCAGGGATGGCTGAAAGCCACTAACTTCATACCGGACGTTCAGTCCAAAGTGTTGGACATGCTGTTTGATGGAGAGAACATCTTTGACAAAACCTTTGACGAGTCTCTGCAAATTATGAAGACAAGACACTGAGACAGCACATTTGCTGGGTAGCCTACAGCAACGTTGGTCGTCCTTTCGTTCCTCGCGAGGAAAGCCTGGCGGGTCCTCCAAGGGATATACAACCCCTTATCGACAGCTTTCATGCTCCAAGACACAAGAGGCCTACAGAGGTTGCTCACAAGCATATGGCAGCGGAGGATGGTGTTGGTGCCGCCCGCAGGGCTGAGCCCTGACCCCGAAACTATCCTGAACCAGCTGTGGACTCGGGCCCCCACTTGTGCACCCCAGTAGGAGGCCGGCTGGCAAGTTTCGTCTGCGTGTGGAAGACCACCACCACCAACCGGTTGGTGCTGGACGCACATCGAAGAGTGGCACACTTTGGAGTTCGATCGCAGGTGTCCTTGTATTCCCCTAGTGGCTCGACAAGAACACAATATGGTGCAGCTGCTATAGGAGGTCAACGTCCTGTTAAAAAAAGGGGGGGTGATGGAGCCCGTCTCCCAGCAAATCCAGGGCTCCGGAGTGTACTCCAGATACTTCAATCAGGAGGGTGGGGGCTGATCCTGGACCCGAGACACCTCAACAAGACCTTTAAGTCCCAGAAGTTCAGGATGGTCACATTGCAGCATGTGCTTGGCCAACTGGAGGAAGGTAGGATACCTACTTCAATATTCCCATCTACTGGAAACACTGCAAGTTGCTGTGGTTCATGTTCCAGGACACTATCAGTTCAAGGTGCTCCCCTTAAGCCTGATATCGCCCCGAATGGTCTTTACGAAATGCTTGGCTCTGGTGACGGCACATCTTCATCTCGAGGGCATTGTCATGATCTCTGCTTCCAAAAGGTCAGGGTTTTCCCAACTCCCTTGGAAGCAGATCCATAACCCAGGTTCCGAGTGCCAACCAGTCCCAATTGGGACCTTTTGGACCCAGTCCTGGCGCCAGTGGCACCAGGCTCATAAATATTTCCAGTCCCAGAGCTGGAAGCGCCGGGCTCATAATGCTTGGGTGGACTTACCTGCAGCAGACCATGCTGCTTACTTGCCTGCCAGTTGAGCCTCTGATCCTCTTCTGTTTGGAACTACTTTTCCTGTTGGGTGGGGCAGGAGCCACTCCCTAGATTCAGAACACTGGAACTCTTCTGGAAAGCAGGAACTCTTTTCTTACCTAGGCGTGGCTGTGGAAGGAGGGACCTAAGCACTACAGGAGGCTATTTAAACCACACTCGATGGATGAATCTTGCTTTGCGTTATTCTGCATCCTCTGCAGCAGAACGCTCATCGTGTCTTCTGCATCTGATCCTGGGCCTAAGGAAAAAGGCTTACCATCCTGAATCCAGTCTTCAGCAACACCTATAAAGACAAGAAAGAACAGGTTAGCATTACGGTCTTCAGTGACAGCTCTTCACTTACCTGGTCCATCGGCTGTCACCAACGCCTCGCGCTGCATTCCGGCATCTGAAAGACAAAGGCTTACCTACTCTTCGTGTGCTCCGGAGGTCTTCACACTGCATTCCGGCATCTGAAAGACAAAAGCTTACCAACTCTTCGCACGCTCCGGAGGCCTTCGGCGCTGCATCCCGCATCTGAAAGACAAAACAAGGTGCGTTTAAAGACATTGGGGAACTTTAATACTCACGTGCCATTACTCCTTTCCACATCTAACCCAGTGGGTATTCCGGCACCCTGCAGCCGCTCCGAACTTGTACCTGCAAAATAAAAAGACAGTTAGAGCGCATCGTGAAGCAGGCAACAAGCGCTTACTTACGTGCTTCCAGGCGCTTCTATTCATCACACGGGCTCCATCTTCAACTCACTTCAGCCCGTCATCCGCCATCGCCGGAACCCTGCAAAACAAGAGACATCATTACTAAAGACTTTAAAGACATTAGAATTACTCGAAACTTACCGTTCGTGCAGTAAACGACGGACAGCAGTCCTCTGAAGTCAAGAGGCCTGCTCCCCTTATCCAGTGAAGAAACTGGTTACAGCACCCTGCCCCGAGGCAGATGGAGAGCACAGCGTTCACTTACCTAAGGTGAGAGCGTTAACCTTTGGGGTTCTACAGGAGAAGAGAAAGGGAAGAAGAGAGAGACATTCAATAACCCAGTTCCTTAATCCCATATTTTCTATCTGCAGACATCTTACCCTTCGAGTCAGACATACAGTGCACAGAGGTCCAGCCCAAAGAGCCAGCCGTGTGTTACACATCACCTTTGAAGATACGGTATACGCCCAGTCAAGACCGGCGCCTCTACGGGAATCAGGTGAGCGTTACAGGCATCCACGTCCATCCTTATCTGTACGATTGGCTCGTCTGATCCTGCTCCCACAAACCAGCGAGCCAGCACACGGCAAGGACCGTGCATCTGCTGACTGATGTGGGATTCTCCATTAATTATCTAAAGTCCTGCTTGGAGCCATTGCAGAACACTCTTTTTCTCGGAGCCCAACTCAACACAGTAACTTGTCTGGCGTATCTCTCAAAATAGAGGGTGATAGCCACCCTAGGGAAGGTGCAGGGCCTGTCGTCGGCACGTTCGGCTATTGTACAAGCAGTCAAGTCGCTGCTGGGCATGATCTTCTTCGGCATCAACCTCTTCCGGCTGTGCAAACTACAGATGATGCCTCTACAGGAGTTTCTGGATGCGAGGTAGCTGCAAGTCTCGGTATCCTGGACAGACAAGATTGCGCTTAACAAGCAGTTCCGATGGGTGATACAGTGATGGGGCGTTTGCCCTCATCTCAAGCAATGGGCCCCATTCTAAGTCCCTCCGTGCCAGGAGACTGTCACCACAGATGCTTCTCTAGAAGGTTGGGAGCACACACCAGAAAGGTTGCACTCCAGGAGCCTCTGGCTGCCAGAAGGAAAATCCATTCACATAAATGTCCTGGAGCTTTGTGCCGTCTTCTGGGTCATCAAGTCCTTCCTGCCATCCCAGAAGTGCAGGGTTGTGAAGATCTTCACGGACACCACCACCACCCATGGACACCACCAGCACCATGTTGTACATCCGGATTCAGGGCAGAACGTGCTCTCTAAGGAGGCCCAGGATCTGTGGCACTGGGCCATTCGTCAGGACAAGTTTTTCTTCCCTTTTCACATGGCAGGCGCAAAGTACACCATTGCAGACTCGCTCAGCAGGGAGGTACGTTTTTGCCACGAGTAGGAACTTCACCAGGACCAAGTGGATCTTCTATTCCACAAATCGGGTAAATCCCAGATCGACCTCTTCGCGACAGTGACAAATTCCAAGTGTTCCTGTTTGCCAGCAAGTTCCCGCAGCCGAGGAGCATTGGGGATGCGTTCTCGTTCCCGTGAGAGGGACTTTTCCTATAAGCTTTTCTTATGCGCTTTTCCTCTGTTCCCACTCCTGATAAGAGTGATCAACACACTCTGTGTCACTGCAGGACGATACCCGTCACCCAGCGTGGCCGTGACAAATCTGGTATTCAGACCTGCTATGTCTGTCGGCGGCTCGGTCCATCAGGCTGCCACTGCTCCACAATCTTCGCACCAAAGAGTGAGGGGCCATTCTACACAACGACCCACCGTCGCTGAACCCCTGGGCCTGGCTCATGCAGCCCTAGAATTTGCACATTATTCTTTACCAGCGGAATGCAAGTACATCGTGGCCAAAGCCAGAGACTCAACATTGACGTGCTACGGCCATAAGTGGAAGCGTTTCTCTGTGGTCTCAGAACATTACTCCTCTGCGTGTCAATGCCTTTCAGCTCCTGCCGTAGCTGCTTTCCTTGGCCAAGGCTGGACTGGCTCACGTATCTATCAAGGCACACCTGGCTGCTATATCCTGTTATACCAGGACACTGGATAGGCCATCCCTGTGGTCACCCAGGCTCGTCAAGGAGTTCCTAGAGGGCCTCTTCAGGAAATTTCCGCCAGTGAGGGCTCCAGCCCCAGCTTGGGAACTCAGTGGTCTTGACTAAGCTCATGGGGGCGCCCTTTGAGCCGATATATCAAGGCCCACTCAAGTTCCTCTCGCAGAAGACTGCTTTCCTCGTGGCGATCACCTCGGCCAGGCTAGTCGGGGAGATCCAGGCCCTGTCTTGCAAGCAGCCGTACTTGTCCTTCCACGCTACAAGGGTGGTACTGTGTACACACCCCACCTTTATTCCAAAGGTGCCGTTGGAGTTCAACCTCAACAAGCCTTTGGTGTTGCCTGTATTCTTCCTGAATCCGTAGTCTCCAGCGAAGAGGACTTTGCATTTGCTGGACATTGCCTGTTGCTTGAAGTTTTACGTGGCACGCACTAAAAGGTTTCGGAAGACCTCATTTGTTTGTCAATTTTGGACCTGTCAGTCATGGGCAGGCCTTGTCGAAGGCTTCCATCTCCAGGTGGCTTTCTGGCTGCATCATGCACTGTCATCGGCTGGCTAACAGACCCTTTCCAGGCTAGCCAAGAGCCCATTACACCTGAGACATTGCAGCAACAACAGTTTCTCTCTGGTGTGCCCCTGTTCGACTTCTGCATGACTGCTACGTGGAGGTCCACTCACACCTTCACAAGGTTCTCCTTTGTTGACAGGGCTTCCAGGAAGGAGTACCTGGTCGGCCAAGCGGTGCTATGCAACCTGTTTGCTTGAGGTGAGTCTGTTCCAAGGGTTTGTGTTTTTACTTTTGTTGAGCCTTGCCACCTCCCGTGGTTGTGTATGTGTACTGCTGTGTAATCTTTATTCATGAGCATGTGAATCCATGCCAGACCAGGAAACAGTTACTTTACTTACCTTTTACTCCTGTTATCCAGCATGGGTTCACATGCAAGTCCTCCCGCCTTCCCTTCTTGGTTCATACTGCCACTTTACATGCTACAAAATATCTGAAGATGGCCACCAGGGGTGGAGCTTAGGGAGAGGACTGTCATTGGACTGGGGCAGTATGACCAAAGTACAGTGATTGGTTTAGAGTAGAAATACAGTTTTCAAGCTAAAGTGGAACTGTTTATTTTACCAAGGATTCCCTGCCTGACTGGGAATATTCTTGGGCATGTGAATCCATGCCAGACCCCTGCTGACGAACTGGAGGTACAGTTATGTAACTTGTTCCATATTCTTGTTTCAAAGGTTGTAGTTCAAATTGTATATATATGTTTGTATCTTGGAATCAAAGTTGTAAACTCATATTTATCATACGTTTCGTATTCATAATGATCAGTTGGATATCTATTTGGCAAATCTCTAATTGTTTCATGTTGCAAGTCAAAGGTCACCATAAAATTGAGGGATGTTCTGCATCCTGGCTGTATTCAGGCCATAGTCTGCCTACTGCATGCAGCACAGTTTCCATTTTGAAAAGTATGCAACCGGCTCTGGTGTCATTGCGTATTCACGTGATGTCCACAACATGTACCGCCTAGTAAATGGAACACCACCATGTTTTTCAACATGTATATTTGTATACATTAACCTATCAATTGAATATTTTGATCTGTAAACACCAATATTTTATCAGGAAAGGTCTCAATGAGAAAAAGGGGGGTTGTGTTGTGCGTGCCATATTTGTGATTGGGGGACCGGTGAAGTTGGAGTGATGTTGCAATTTTGTATGTATCTAGCGTGGTTAATGAGAATGGTATATGTGTTACTCTAAGTGTTACTTTGTGTTTAAATGGATACAATGAAGATGTGCATGTGCACAGCAAGATAAATGTCAAAATCACCAATGAAATGTAGATAGAATCTGGGACTAGTGTCTCAGGAAGCATCTGAAAGCTGGGCAACAAGGAGCTTCATGATGCGCATGCAAGTTAGGGGATTTGTTGCGAGGAATGGTATTCGTCACGAAGAACCCACTGTAAAGGAGACACGATAGTTATTGAATATGCATGCACGGATATACATACATGGGGACATTTACAAATCTCTATGCAATGTACACATTTCATAAATTGGTTCAACTCTGCAGTCCGGGTTTGCGAGGGGAATTCAGAGTGGCTGTGAAAAATTGGTTTTGCAGGGTTTCGGTGGCCAGAGCAGAGGTAATGAATAACTACGACCTTAGCAGATGGTCAGCCAACAGATAGGTCCATGGTTGTTATGGCTTGGCAGTATCTCAGAAGGAAGATTTAATCTGTTAAGTGCATGGTAGCTTGTTATTTCCTATTCATAAGGATCCAGCCTTTTGCTTTTTGACCAGCAATAAGCCTGGAGTGAAGGACTCCTGAGGCCAGAGTTGATAGATACTCCATGTGTTTCATTGTTTTTCCAAGATGTGACCAGAGGCCATGCCTGTGGAATTGGTAGTTATTTAGATTAGAGTGTTCAGAGACACCAAGTCTGGGTGGTTGAGCTGGCAATCACCAGTTCAAATTGAACCTTTTTAGTCATCCCCGCCTCATAATGTTTGAAGTACTCTTGCAAAACATTTTCAATTATGTCGGGGGTCTCAGGCCATCTGGGACTTGTAATGAATTATGTTTGTCTGTGAATGTGTAACATTATGATGTCTTGACCTGCCATGGACCTAAAAATGGGTGTGTTGCACGCATAAACTGAAGATGGTAGTTAAGATGACTGCAACCAATGGAAACGGGAATTGGAGAAAGATTGGATTTCTTTGTATAGTTTTGAACCAATCACGTGTGGGGGGCCTTTTGTAATAAAACATATGGGAGTGTTTAATTGTTGCAAACATTTATGTAATGTGTCCACTTGTGTGGTTTGCGGAGACGGGTTAGTTTGACTCCATGGTGTCATCTTGCTCTTCCCGGCTGACTGTACAATAAACTTGCTTTATGTACAAACGTGCACTTGCTTCTTAAGTAGTGTGCCTGCTTTGGGTTTAGGTGCTTAGAGGCCCATCCACACCTTGTCAATATTCATATAAAAGGACAGATTACTTTTTTTCTAAATTGTTACTTTATTTTATACAGTACTTACGTATAATATATATGGGGTCATTACGAGTATGGCGGTAGGGGCTTAACGGCACCGTTAAGGATGGCGTTGCCCTTAAGTCCCTACCGGCATATTCCGAGGTCCCTTAGCGTTTTCTATGGGGGCTCAAATGGGAATGGGGATTGGTTTGCTGAATGGGGACTTACCGGGTCCCCCAAGGTTGGAATGACCCGGTAAGTCCCCATTCAGTGAGACCGGACTGCCGCCAAACTCGTAATGACCCTCATAGTTTCTTCTGGTCATCGTACATTGTTTCACAATAAAACTGATATTTCATGTTCTGAGTTAAGACCCTGCAATGTTATGAATGTAGGGAACTTACCCTTTGAGGGCAGTTCAGAAATGTAAGCATAAAAGTACACAACACATGTTCTTCATTTTTCCTTTTGCATGCTAATGGCAGTTTACCATTTGTGTACAAAGGCAGCCTCTAAAATACCAATATTAATGAACAGTTTATTGGCTCAAGAGAGTTTACAACGGGTACTGCAGTTCTTTTTGTTCTCCAAGCATAGGTATATTCGCATGTCGGTATTTCAGAATACAAAGAGACCTACACTAGCAGAGTTTGGATGTTCTACAACTAAAAACTACTTGCATATGTTTACATTACACCTTGTGTCTCTAGGGTGCATGTCAGAAATATAAATATATTCCAATTTGTTTGTGTTCAGATTTCAGGTTTCGTTTATACAATTTTCCAACTGTTTGAAGCATGCTTAACTTCACAGCAAAGTGTACATGTGCTGGCAATCCCAAAAATTAAAGCTCTGAATTTAGAGTAATAATTCAGAAAATGAATCTTCCCTATGGAGATATCCATTCCAACAGAATGAAAAACATAGTTTTTAACTTCTTATAATGGTTGCCCTACTGTATAGATTATTGGCAAATTTGACACGCTTGCTTGGCTAGCTCAGGATCACATGTATGCCAAATCTGGTAAAGACCCCTGTTCAAAGTTGGCCGGCATATGCCCTAGAGGCAGTGAAGCCAGGCGCCAAAGAAAGTATAGTGTACTCTGAAGAGGTTATTGTGGTTGATAGATGGAAGAAAAGAACTTGTCAGATGCTGACGAATCCATTGAGAAGTGAGCCAACACTGCTCCACTGAAGCGAGACCCCGTCTGCGCAGGACTCTTTAGACTGAGTTCCCCATGTCTAAACTGGGCAGTCAGCGAAAGGTCTTCAAAATTCCAGCAAAGGGGTGTTGGTTGGCACTGGCACACTTTTGGCTCCAAAGCACAGTGCCAAGGGTTCATTGTCCATGTCCAAATGCCCTTTAACGCCATCTAAGCATGGCACGCAGGAACGTTGCAAGTTAAGACCCACTTTCGCATAGGTGAAAGCGATACCTACATAGGTGGTGCGCATAGAACACGGATATCAACATGGGGCAAACTGTCATGTCGTCGAAATAAAACAAAGCAGGAGCCAGAATAATCTACACATCAAGTGGAATTCAGGGAGGAGGAAGAGAAGGAGGTTGGAGAGTTGCTTTATGCTCTGCAGCCTAAAGTCGTTGCATGACAGAATCCATCATACCATGACATGGAGGATGAAGACGAAAGACTGGGTAAAACAGCCCAGCTCATGTTTGAGACCTCCAGGGGGAAGCAAAAAGACAACATGGATGCACCCAGATGACTTAATGGAGACAGAAGGGGATATCCAAGGAGAGCACAGCCCAAAGGAACTCATAGATTACCCTCTGGATTTTCCATTTCAGATCAAACCTATTTTGATTCCTAGATGGAGTGCCAATGTTCCGATATCGCCTTCTGAAGAGGCCACCCAAAAGGATTGTAATTAGAACTCTGGTGCAAGCGGAAGAAAAGGATTTTTTGGTGGAAACCTTTGTAGAAGAAAGTTTGTTTCCTCTATTAGACTGCAGAAAAAAGATGGATCTATGGTCTAGACACTGCCAAAACGGGACTGAATGTTTCTGTGGAATGGCATTTAGTCATCCATTAATCCAGTTTCATCATCAGCTGTCATTAACAAACCATGGAATGACCCATGTTATGCAGCCCTATCTAGTCTCCTAGCTTGAATTTGCTGATCAGACTCCAACAATTTTGCAGCCATTTTCTTCGTTTCCAGTTTCATTCACTGTATTAGGTTAGCACTGTGAGGTTATTCACCATATACCAGTGCTTCCTAATTCATATTCTGGTTCACATATAGCCCTCATCCATCAGACTGAGTGTGCGGAGTGAGGTTCCATCAACCCGTGAGCTTTCTATATGCACGCATATACCAGCATCTGTTGTTCCTTAATGTCCTTCATTATCACTGTGGACGTTTCTGACTACCCAATGTGGCGGCCAAGTTGACATACCCCCACTAAGGACAGTGACGGCGTCTATGCGTCTGAATGCGGCAAGTGGAAACTCATTAATACGGGTTAGCAATGGACGCGAACAGAAGCACATCACGAGCGAAAATAGCAATTTGATATTGGCAAGTAAGTGCATCCGTCCCCTCTTTTCTCTCCAAAGCCACAATATATTTGTACACTTCGGTAATTATGGCAACCTTTTTTAGGTGACGAACACACTCGGACGTAACGGTCTCCCAATCGGACTTACGCCCTCCCCTTGCGGGCTGACGATGAACATTGCTTCTGTAGCAGGCTGCTTCTTGATACATATACTGCTTGCATTAAATATGTGGTTATGCCATAACTGGGTATATTCAAAATGAAATACCACTACTACACATTGATTTCCCCAGGATGGTACACCTCAGGTGGAACACCGAATAACTTGGAACTGGACAACATACTATGATGGTTCTATGAGCACCTGGGATAAATGCAGCGGCTGCCATATCAAACAGGTAATAAAAATTCTTTAGACATATGAAAGTGTGTAGACATATGAAGTATAGTTTGTCTCAAGAAGGAAAACGTATGAGCCTTGTTGGCTTTATATCTTATGAAACAAAGGAGCTAAAACCATGTATGTTTGCTCCATTTTGCTTTACAGTATCGGAAATGCTCCAAATGATGCCATACTAATGATGAGCCAAAAAATCTCCGAATAAATTTGCTCCCTACACCTAGTGAAAACAAACAGAAGGTTGGTAGGATGAACCTCCTATGTTTGCATGATACAAGCCCACTCTAGCTAATTGGGTTGACCAGATCTCTAAAACTAGCATTTTATTTTGATCCTGACATGTTTTTAACGTATGCTGCACAGGGTCCCGCTTATTAAACTGCATTAGTCTTGTGTCCAATTATTAAAAGCGTCCTGAAGACTGGTTTCGATAACACACTGACATCAAGAGTTGTCCCTCTCCGGTGTGGTTCTCGATACCCAGAAACTCATTGTAGTTTTGACGCCCCATGTTTTAATGGTGAACTATACATGGTTTCAATTAGTCACCTCTGTTACTAACATCACATTGGTGTAAATGAAAAGTTGCATCCTTTTTCATGATTTCTGGTTTCTTGCTAATACATATGCTGTGTAAATAGCCTTGTGCAATAATTTGGGGTGCTGTTCATCTGCAACCGGTGTCTTGGGAAGCAGGCTAGCGAGTGGTGGGACTGTCTTTTTCTGTTGTACATGCACTTCCTCACCCACCTCAGCCCCCTTAACAAAAAAAGAGGACACAACTTTGCTCACACTTATTTGACTCTGTTAGACTCTGTCAAGAGTCAGCCCAAATGAGTCATTCAAACATCAGCCACATAGAGATCAGTCAATGTTTGATCGAAAAGAAATGCAAGCCATCACCAATGCACCGGGTTTTGGTAAGGGGACAGATTCCACCAGACTCCCTCCCATTTGGTGACCAAAGCTAGAGAGATGTGGAGCTTCGATCCCCTGTGCAGAAGTTCCACCTGAAGAGAGCAGAAAGCTTAATAAAATGAGTTGGAAGAGAGTCTCCACTGTGGCGTACACCATGTGTATTGCCATTTTCAAGATGCAACGGGGCACCATGGAATGATATTCAGGCCCTTATCCAAGACATGAAAGAAAACATATAGACCCATTTCCAGGCTATCAAAAATGGCAAACGAGCAGCGAATGCTGCTCTTGAGGGTAGCTTGGACACATCTGGATGGCAGGTTGCAAATGCTGAAGTGATAGAATGTCATTGTTGTCCTGATGTACAGGATTTTGTCCTGAAACCCAGGCCACCCTAATTAACAAACTGCTACAGAGGGATGGGCACCTTGCTAGACAAGTTGATGAGGCACTGGTAAAGGCTTAAAAGGAACATAAGTCCCTAAAATCTTTGGAGCAGATAACAAGGAAACACTTTTCATGAAGGGGCACATTGTCAACCAGATTTATTTTTCAGTGCCAACAAGCTCATGATTTTACCAAACTTCAACAAGGGAGCCATATAGCTTTCATCTGGTAGGGCCGGCCTATACCACCCTGTAGTTGGGTGTGTGAAAAACCAGAGGGTGTTTCACTGCCTAGACCCCAGGGATCTCTTGCTTAGGTAGCCAAGGCATGGCCATCGCCTTTGGATCGGGCCCCTGGGGGTGGACAAGTGCGGGAGGTTTACCTGGGTGAGGGGTCCTCAGGGAGTGGGGGAGGAACGGCCAATGCAGAGACATGGTATCCCCCTTTCCAAATAGCCCTGTCCCATCCTATTTTATAGGCTATTCCAACTTACCAGATCTCTCTCCCATCTCCCTTTCCTATACAAACACTGAGCCAAGGAAGAGGAGTTTTGAGGCTGAAAGGAGTACCACCCATGCAATACATTAGACATGTCCCAATAATAAAATTAGGCAGGAATGGTCACAGATTGCTGACAAATGGAGGGAATCTAGTGGCAATGTCACAAAAGGTACACCATCAAAAATGTTAAACTTCGCCCACTTGTGAATTTGTTTGCAGTAATGGCCATTACAATAGATGCCTTAATGTTGGGGATGGCCGCTCATTGTCAATCCTTAACAGTCCAAATAATATCCCATATGAGTTAAACTTCCACATCGAAATACTTAAGCTGTTAGGAGTGCATCAAACAAAGCTATCTGGAAGGACTACGCTCCCCTACTCTGTCAAAGTTGCACTCCAGATCTGGTACTGCTGCATCCAAAGAAACGTCTTTTTCCATTTGCAGCATCTTCTGTGGATAGACAATTGTCTAGAAGACAGGCTCTGCATACATGTAGCACAAGAACATAAATGTGAGATGGATACAAGCACACTCACAGATTTCCCACAACTTGGACACTCTAAACATACTTATTAGTGAGAGATACCATTGCAAAATGTTGTAGCTTCACGTCCAATCACCTAGAACCTGGTTCTTTAAGCAGCCCTCTATGGACAAGTTGGTCAGAGATATTTGCAAACACTCCACGCACCACTCAGACAAATCCTCTTTCCAGTTTAGAACGCAAACCGTCCTGCCTCTACTCTTCAACCTTTACAAGTTATCCAGAACAGGACTGCGAGACTTGTCCTTGGCCTCAAGCCCAGGGATTATATCTCTCCAGCTGTGAAATATCTTCACTGGTTCCCTGTGGCTGCAAGGATCAACTTCAAGGCCCTGTGCATCATCCGCAAGGCTTTCTGTGGCCTGAGACCGCTCCATCTCCAACTTTCTCTTCCAAAACATCTTCCTTCTCGAGCTCTCTGCTCATCCACCTCCAACTCTCTGAGGGTCAGACGCTTCTCCAAGCAGAGAGTTGGGGCAGATCTATCTCCTCGACTGGGGCCTCCCTCTGGAACAGCCGCCCTGCCTCTCTCAAACTTCCACTTTCTCTCTTCCTCTCCCCTTTTGAAGCACCTGACTGCTCCGCATACTGGTAACCTGGTCACTCTCTGAACTCGGGCACACTCTCCTGCATGTCCAGTTTCCCTTGCACTGCCTGCAGGCTCCACAGCACTCAAGGGTCTGTATCTGCAACCCTACTGTCCCTTCTCTCTGCACTGATGAGCTACCCGCTGGCTGCACTTTTGAATCGACTTCAATTGCCCCTTCCCCTCCCCATGGCACTTCTCTTCCCCGCACAACTGTGTAGCCCGGCCCCTGGGCAAAAGCCAGGTAGTGATTGTCCCGTGGAACTAAGTGAGCAAGCTAACAATGGAAGAGTGGGGAGAAGTCCAAATCAATGGAAGAGCACTTAAAAAGGAGCAAGCAGAACGATGGGGTGTTGGTTGTTCAGGCGAGGACAGGTAGAGAGGAGGCAGACCACGAGACCAGGCAGAGGAAGGACAGCAGAGCTGAGAGTGGAGGCAATTGAATGAGAGTTTCTTAAAGGTGAGGTATTGGATGTGAGAGAAAGTGGTATGCATTGTCACTTAGAGGTAGAAGTGAGGGTGTTGGGAAATATTTTCTTTTTGCTGCTTTCCTCCCATAGACATCTATGGGCACCCTTTCTTTTCTAATTGTTTTATTTGTTTTGGTTTGCTCCCGAGTTGTTGATTCCTGACTTGCTCAAGGTATGTAAAGGCTAATTCTTTACTTCCCTTGCTGTGTGCTCCTTTTTATCAGTAGACCGATCAATCCATAAGACTATCAGTGCTGAGAAACTGTCTCTACTTATGGATTTCCTGTAGTTTCACAACTGTACACATCACTCTAAACTGAGTGTGGTTAGGATACTTTATATCTGTATGTCATTTTCTTTTGTTACTTTTGGGTTACAAATACAATGTGTCCAGGATGGGGTGATGGCATTGGATATTTTCCTACCATGTTTTGAACTTTTTACTCGTGCCCTTTTGCAATTACTGCAAATGGCTACTAAGAGTAGCTAGCACTCTGACTGTGCCAAGAGAATTTTGCCTGTCCTTTGGCCATATTGTTCTTTGGCTTTTTTCCTGCCCTCTCAGGGCCGGCATTTGCCTTGTATGGATTACTCTTTCCCTGGGAAAGTTGTTGCTTTCGCAAGTTTAGGGTTGGTCCGTGTATGTAGCTGGATGTTGAGGCTGATCTCAATCCACATCATGGTGCCTAAATGTGTTGCTGGGCAGTGAACAGTGACTAGCCATCATTGGATAGCCACTGCCAGTTTGAATAGTGCAGATTATTACCATTGGCGGCCATGGGCAAGCTTCTATTCCAAATCCTGGATTAAAGGAGGACTCGGATCATGGTTGTAGCCAAGACCCCTACTCAGAAGTGACGCTCGCTGACGACCCGAAGATGACTCCTGCAGCTGATAACCAATTTCAGTGAAACACTGCTCTTACTGATCTCATGAAGACCCTTGTTGGTTCTTCGACCGCTGTAAAGAACCCCTGCTCTAGTGTCGGTGCCTTCTGAGCTTCGGGAGTGTCCCTGGACCAACCAGTGGACAGACCAGCTCTCTCCTGGGCTACCTCAATGCAGCCATCACCGCTCAGAGTGCAACCTTGGTAGCTGGAGTATTTTCAGCTGTCGCATCCCCAACCGCTCCCTAACCACAGAAGCCGAAGGGAGTACGACCATCCCACCTTGGTTGTGCACGGGTCCCTGACTTTTAGAAAACAGGTCACCACGAGCCAGCAAATGTGGGGGAGTGGGGGAGAGGGTTGGGGAGAGGTTGTGGATGGGCAGGAGGATTTTAGGATCACTGGGAAGAGGGAAGGGAATGCATAAAAGAATGGTTCCAACTTCACTCCTAAAACTGCTGGTTACAGTTTAAGCAGAATAATGAAGCTTTACATTGAATCCTTTTGTCCTGGCGTTCTGTCCAGTTATGACTGGTTAAATGTATTGCAGGGTGCTTTCTGGAAACACATTTTTAAATTACCCCAAGCTGTCCCAATGGCCATATTAAGGCTGGAATTGGGCTAGACGTTTTTGAAGAAAATGGCCTTGCTAAGACAAAGCGTTCAATATCTGAAACGGCCTACTTCCTCAATTGTCCAGTCCTCAGGATCCTGCATTAGTGTTGTGCCAAAGAATCCACAAGTACGGGTCAACATTTTTTTTAAACATGTTTATTTTAAACCAGCACACAGATGACAGTAATAACAGACAATAAAGTAGAAGGCATTATCTCCAGAACGACTTATGAGGGTTCCCCAAACTCCTCCCCGTCCTTCCCTCAGGTCAACTTTTGGCCGGGTCCGGGAGACAGTGGGTGGGGGGCCAGCTGTCCGTGATTTGGTTGCAGGGCTTTCGCGACTAGCTGCGATTTGTGAGTTAGTGCCGGAAATTTCTGGTCATAGTCAAGTAAGGGTGCCCAGATATTTGAGAAGCGGTGAAGGAGGCCCGCTTTGGCTGCCATGATTTTCTCCGCTATTAGAATGTCCCATAACTTCAGCCACCAAAGAGTCAACAGGGGACCCTCATCGGTCTTCAAAGTGCATGCTATCGTGCTCTTTGCAGCAGGAAGGCAGCCACTCTGCCGGATCTTGGATAGATGCCCGGGATTGGAGCTCCCAGGAGGACGGATATGGGCTCCAGAGGGATCGCAACCTGAGTGATGTCTTTTATTGTAGCAATACAATAGGACCAGAACTAGTTTACCACTGGACATGTCCACTACATGTGATAGTAGGAGCCTGGAAGTCCTCATTAGCGCCAACATAGGGGGTCCAGGGTCTGGCAAAAGTGGTGCAGGTGAAGTGGTGGATAATACCATCGTAGGAGCAACTTGTAAGCGCATTCCGGGCTGGTAATGCAAAAGGAGGAAGTATGTGTTCTTGACCAAATGTCTACCCAGGTCTGGTCCTCTGTAGGATGTCCCAGGTCCGCCTCCCACTGTGACATATATGAGGCCTTTGCAGTAAGGATGTCTTCCTGCAAGAGCTTATAGAGCGTGGAGATTTTCCCTCGAGGGGTAGGTCTTTTATGGTGAGTTCAAGGGGACTGAGGGCGCGGAGCACCGCTGATCGGGTGAGCGGATGGCAGCACCAGTGTCGGAGCTGCGAATAGGCAAACCTGTCTGATTCTGCTAATTGAAAGGCTGCTTTGCATTGCTCGGAGGAGCGCATGCCCTCCTCAAAAAGTTGATCCAGGGACTCGAGGCCTCCCGCAACCCAGTTGCTGAAGTTCGTGGGGCAAGATCCCGGTGAGAAGGCAGGGTTATGTAAAACTGGAGAGGAGGGGCTCAGACCCCTAGGGGTGCCCTTAAGTTGCAAAGCCCACTCCCATGCCTTCAGGGCATGTTTGGTGGAGGACAGATCCAGGCCAGGTCCGAAGCGAGGGTGTGGGGGGGGAATATGCGGAAGGAAACGCAGAGGTAGGGGCAGGCTAGATTGCTCCACCTCTACCCATTTGGGGCGCAATAACATAGGCCTGAATGTGGGCTAACTGCGCTGATATCTGTGAAGGTTGGGGACCCCCAGTCCTCCCAGTCTGGCATTGCTCATCATGGCGCTCTGGGGGATTCTCGATTTCCTATCCCGCGAAATGAACCGGAACATTTTCCAAGCACCGCAGGGGAGGGCAGAGGGATTATGGTGGGCAGGTAGGCGCAGGCGTAGAGGAACCGAGGGAGGAGGAGGTTCATTTTGCAGGCGGTGATTTCGTGCGAGAGCCAACGGTCAAGATCCCGCTCCAGGTCTTTGAAAAGTGGGGGGGCAAGTTCGCCTGATGGACATCTCCCGGCCGGGCAGTGAGCCTTTTCGCTCCATTGGATTGGGCTTAGTGGTTCTAAAGCTTCCTGCTCCCCTGGGCCCAGACCAACCCCTAGAGCTACTGATTTCCCGAAATTAATGGTGAAGTCCGCTACTCTCCCAAACCCGAGAATTTCAGTAAGGGCTGGCTTCAGCACAGCAGAGATATCCGTTACAGATAATAAGACGTAGTCGGCATAAAGCCCTGTGACATTTAGGGTGATTAACTTCAGTTTCTGGTGCAGAGGTGGTGCGTCCTGGTTGTCCGAGGGTCTGGGGTGAGGGGACCGGGCAGAGCGGAGCCCAGTCATTGTCCGGAGAGTTAATCGGCATGGGGTCATCATGTGGCTGGAGTTTTAACAACAAACTTAATATTGACCTCCAAAGCAGGTGAGCCGATGTCCTGACATCGGATTTCCCCTAGCGAAGTTGGGTAATCGTATGGCCAACGGGGGCCAGATCAAACTGTAACAGGATTTCTTGTAATCCACTCCAGTTGAACCATGGTGACATACTCCCTGGAGTTGGGCATGAGCCGTGCTAAGCCCGCATCTATGTATTCTTCGTTCCTTGTTCCAAGCTGCCTGCTTTCCACCAGTAGCGTCGGTGGCTTACACATTCGGGTGGAACTCCGATGGTCATTTTGTGTTCCGATTTCTTTGAGTTTTCGACCAGGATGATCCTCCTCGAATTGGGGGGACATCCACTCAGGTCGCCGCTTAAGTGGCCTGTTTTGCTCCCTCGGGATGATCCGAGTGTAGGATCGTAGCAGCGTCCTCCAGGTTGCTGATCCTGCGAGGTGTGCCTTTTTAGGAGAACTGTAGGGCCCTTGGGAAGAGCCATCGGTATCGAATCTGGTGGTCTTGAAGGAAAAGCGTGAGAGGCCGGAGAGCCCTTCTCTTCTGCATCATCAGGAGGGAGAGGTCTTCGTAGATTTGGAGCTTGGAGCGGGGATCCCTGAAATGTGAGCTCATCTTGGGATTGTCCAATTGCTCAAATGGCTTCTTTGGTGGTATAGAAATGTACCCTCGTTATTACATCTGGGGGCGGGGGGAGGGAGAGTCTGACTCCGCTCCACGTCGAGGGCGCAGCCTATGTGTGCGGTCGAGGATGAGTTGTGCTCTATTCAGGTGCGGGAGCAGTGACTGGAAGAAGTCACCCACATATTCAGCCAAGTCCTTGTCCTAAATCGAGGAGGGAACTCCCCAGATCCGCAGGTTGTTGCGTCGGTCCCTGTTTTCGAGATCCTCCTGTTTTAATTTGAGAATCTCCCTTCTATTGAGGAGAGTCTGGATCGAGCGTTGGACTTCTGCAAGTGCTGTGGTGTGCTCCTGAGACAGATCCTCCACCTCGATTCTTTGCTCCGCGTCCGTGACCCTCTGATTCGTCTGCTCTTGTTTAGTGATTAGCTCTGACATGCACAATCTAAATTCCATCTTGATGTCCAACATGAAGGCCTGGAGGTCTTCTCTGGTTGCGAGCGCTCCCCTGTCTTCCAAAGGCTTTCGAGGAGTGAGTTTTGGGGGGTTGGATTTTTTCCCCTTATCTGCTGACGGAAGCATATTGGCGATATCAGAGTTCTTAGCAGGTTTTAGGTGCTTAGCCATCTCTTCGGGCTTCAGTCCGGGGACGTCTGTGTGATCTTCAAGGGTAGGACAGCATGGTTGAGGGGCGTCTGAAGAGAATCTTTCCTCTGATCGGCCGGGAGCGAGGTCCGCCTAATCGTAGCCAGCACACCCCTTGGGGGAGGGGGGAAAGCAATCGGAAAAGTGGTTTTAGAGGCTCTGTGGGTCAGTCCAGAACATTTGGTAGGTAGTGGTGGCCTTGTTGGGCAAGACCTCCTCAGGTAGGGCCCCAGAGAGATAAGGGACTGGTCTGGAGGGGAAAGAAAGAAATGGGTCTGTTGGATTCCAGTAAGAGTTTGGGGTCCTCGGGCTGTGATGAGGAGAGCGGGTTGAAGTCTTTCCCGCATCTTGATGGACACTGTGGCGTCTGACTCCTAGGCTCGCAGTCTGAGCAGGGCCAGAGAGAGCTGGTTACTCCCCTGGAGGCCTGCAATTCACTATTGGGGTGTGGAGGGGGGAGGTCCAGGCTTCCCCCAGTGGGCCCGTGCAGAGCCTGTAGTTGTAAGAGGGGAGTGGAGGAGAGTAGGGCTATGGGCTGGGGCACACTAGGCGGTGGCTGTAGGCCCAGATGCTACCATGGAGAAGGCTGCAGCAGTTGGAGCTCCATGAAGGGAGTTGAGGTGGGGGGGTGAGCCCCCTGCAAGATGTAGTGCTGAGCGTGAGCCCCACACCGATTCCAGGCAACACAGGGCGCTTGAGTGAACCCCATGTCAAGACAATGTGGAGCGGGGCTGCAGAGAGATCTTAACCCTCCAGGGGGGTGTCGGCGTGCCCCGGGGTAATGAATGGACCACAGCAAGTCAGGCGGCCATGGCAGATGCGGGCTGCAGCACAAAGCGGGCTTGGGAGGATGGCGGCGCGGGTACCTTTTTCTTAAAGCTGGAGCCTGGCATCAGCAGAGTCAGGTACACGCGGCTCACGTGCCGCCCTGGGCATCCAGAGGGCTGAGCAGGGCGGCACGAGAAGTAGAGGGTGCACTGGGCTACCTACCTCTGGAAAGGCACCAGAGTCCACTTCTAGGATCCAGCGAGGGCCCGTGCCATTCACAGCAGGGGACCGCTCCTCCTCCGGTGCAAGTTGGATCTGCCTCTGCAGAGGGAACCACCGGGATCGGTCCTCGTCTCTCGCCGGGGCTGCAGCGGCTCTGTTGCAAAAGCGGGTAGCTGGCGGGAATGAGACTGCATCAGTCGGAGGTAGCTGGCAAGGTGGGGGCAATTCCGGGTCCCAATGCTCTGGATCACCTGTGTCGCCGCTTGTTACGCTCACCTGGCTACAGGGGCGTCGATCGGACCCGGACAGCTGCAACCTCCTCCAACGTGAAGCATAGTGCAGAGATGACAGACTGGACTGGACCGCCTAATCTCGTCTGCTTGACCCGTAGAAGTATTCTCCTGCAAGTGGAGAAAGGGATTTAGCCACCCATGGATTCTAGTAATGGCACCCCACTGTTTTCCCCACTAATCACCACCGATATTCACTTTCAGTAAGCTCACCTTATGTTTTTAAATGCTGAGCTCTCCATCCTGCGTGGAATGCAGGGGCGCGTAGATACCAGTTACTTCACTGGTTTGAAGGCGTTGGAAGGCTTCCGGATGAATATTGACTCTGAGGTTCCAGGCGAGAACCTGTAAGTATAAATTTCAAAGAGTTCAATATGCCCGATGTTCACTCTTGTACATTCCTTTCTTGTGTTGCAGCTGGATCCAAGGGAAGATTGTCTTGTGGCAGCTGATGGTGTTCAGGTAAGAGTCTGTATTACCCAACACTGTCCGGTAAAAGATGCGTGTATTTAAATTGCTGGTTTCTCTCTCCTTACAGGTACGGCGTAAGAATTTGCGGTTTGTTACAGAATAATGCCTCCGGTTGTTAATCAGGTAAGTCTATGGTGGAGAGGTTGTATTTGTTGGCTCTCTCGGCTCACCTTATGTTTCTTTTGTCCCCTAGATGGTGGAATTCGGCGAAGAAAAGGATGGAGGCTGCGCCGGATCGAAAAATGTTTCGAGGACTGTTGAGTATGGCGCGGTGCTACAGCTGGTGATGCGACGCGTGTAGAATAATGTCCTTTTCAAGTTCGAAGACGTGATGGATCCGGAATTCAGGTAAGGATTGAAATAATATCTGTATTCTAACCTTTCCTTCTTCTTTCTTCAATTGCTAGGAGCTCTGGATTCGAGACGGGCGTGGCTGAAGACTGGATGCTGACTGCAGGCACAGTGAGTGTTATTCTGCTGGATGCAGAGTAACGCGAAGCATGTGCTGCTGTTCGGGCGTGGTTTAAATAGCCTCCAAAGTAGTTCCAGGTAAGAAGTCCCTAGAACCACACCCGAGTAAAAAATAGTCCCTGTAGTAAAATAGTCACATCCAGGCCTCACGTTGGCTTGGATTCATTTGCAGCATGGTCTGCATGAGGTAAGTAAAGTCTGAGCCTGGCGCCTATGGCGCCAGGACTGATTTCTATTATGAGCCTTGCGCCTAAGGCACCAGGACTGAATTCAGACAGCCCCCAGCCGGGGCTGCTGGGGTTTTATTAAATATCTGGATCCCTGCTCCCGGGGCTGATGGGCTTGATCCGGATGCCCGGGGGTAGGCATCATGACACCACTTCAGACCTCGGGTGAAGTGCCGTCGGAGTGTTTCTTCGGCCGGGCCGCCATTTTAGGTTATGTCTTAGTGCAGGCACCTTGAGCTCTGCCTGGATCGTTCCGAGGTTCTGGCGAGCGTTAGGGACCCGCACCGCCAGCACTGACGGTGTCAAGGTTCCGATTGCAAACACCACCTTCCAAGCCTCAGAGGGACTGCTGGAACATCATTTATTTAGCAAATGTGGCACTCCTGGCCACAGGGTCACAATTTTATGACCGATAATTAGATATTCTTTAAACTTTTTTGACTGGTCTTGAACGTATTAAGATTCCTACTGAGAATACTATGGAAATAAATGAATTCTCAATAAGAAAATAGTTGTTCGATTGGAATCTGAATTTCTCACATGTAGGTGAATGCCCTCTTATCATAGTCCGTAAAATAGCATATAATTTTCTTAGACCGCAAAAATATTTGATGGAATGCCCAGATTCAAGGGTCCAAAATTTAATCTTGGGACTACGGACCAATCGATTATCTGTCCTTACAATTACAGGCCCTAGATTTGGCATCCCCTTCCATAGCTGTGACTGTAGAATCTGGAAGACCTGTCATCTTCTGGAAGCACGTTCTAACCAGATGCAAGGCATAAAATAAGCAGTGTTGCATAGCAATTTGCTATGCAATTATGCAGGTTTGCATATTAAATTGACACTTGTCGCAAAACTAGTTATTTAAGTTATCCTGTTCAGTGAAAGTAGAGCTCACCCTACCAGTAACCCTCTCCTCCAATCCTAAGCGCCAAAGGTATGTGTGGGAGTGCAAGGTACGTTTTCTTTTCCTTTTTTTCAAATAATTAACTAAACCTAATTGGGATGATACTTTTACTAAGCTAACTGTATCCTGACCAGTATGTGTTAACTGATTTTTTCATTAAAGGACAGTCACGTAATTTCATTTCTAAAAATATAAGTTGTTACATAATGCATAACTACAGTACTGCTTCTGTAAAACACTTTTGTCTCCAAGCTTTACAGTAAAATCTAGGTTAGTGCATCGAAATCTAATAGTTTCATCTATATTTCCTTTAATTGGGGAAGATGCATCACCTTAACGAGTGAACACTTTTGAAAATGTACCTGATCACACAACCAAAAGCTTTTGTGGAAGACCTAGGTCTGTCATGTTCGTTGCATAGATTTGTGCAACTGGTTCTCGACTGTGAGCTGATCCCATACTCATTGACATTCTAACTTATCACCCTGTTTCCTGATACCAGATTCCTGAAAATGTAATGGCCGAAAACTGCAAAATTCCACCTAATTTTCCCAGCTACGCCATCCACTCTGATTAGTCTCTTAATCAATATTTAAAGCTAACTAGATGTTTACGCAAAGTAGATCTCAATAATTCCATCCACTGTAGATCTATCGATCTGCTGCAATACCATACACTCTAGTCAGCGTTTGCGCTCGCTTTGCTCTAGGATTATGATCGCATTATATATTCGCACCTGTGTTAGAGTGCTGGCCAAACTGTTTTCAGAACCTTTTCATCATATCCATTCATTTATTTGTGTCCATTCATACAGCTAACCTTCTACATTTTACAGACACTCATCCAGGCCTTGCAAAGTCTACTCGCCCACTCAAGTAGATTTTATGAAGGGCGAGTACCATTTTGCTGGGGATGTTTGAATGTTTTAACATTTACTTTGTTTGCAATAAATGTCAAATGCATGTTTCACTGTGAACGCTTGGCCTCTGGTTGCAGCAGTGTGCCATACAAAGTGGGTTTGTGGTGACATGCACCATTTTCAGAAAGCCGATTTACATTTGTTATCATCCATTTCAATGGGCTGGGTATATTTCTCTTAGGTCCAGTAGATAAACAAAGTTATGCGACCTGCCTCATTTATCTGAGTAATGTCTTACTTCAGCAGTAGACAAAAATGCTATACTAATGCTTGTTTTATGTTTTGGGTACAAACATCATATGTTGACATTAATAAAATGAGTACAACATTGCTAATCAAATGGGTTGGTTTGCTAATCAAGAAAATTGTAATTATCAAACTCTGCTAATCAATTTTTGTAAACTAATTTTTGCCTTGAGATGTAAACTACTGGGGAATATTTGTTTAATCTTGGAGAATTTATCACAGATCTTAATGATATCCATAGATTCTGGTGTGTTATTGTCTTAATTACGGTTTAAGTCATGTACATGTGGCTCTATATGTACATGGAATACTGTTGAAAAACTGAATTGAGTTAAATATTTGATTACTCGAAATGTAAAATATTTTATACAAGTTGTTAAATGCTGTTTGATGATGATGATGCATTTAATTTTGTATGTGTATATATGTGAAAAGTTCCTAGTGAACTCGACACATTAAATAGAAAAGATTTATTTTGTATTTTTATAAAATGGATGGGTACGGGGGAAGTTGGGAAAACGCCATTCAACCTACATGCGCATACTTAATAGCACAATACTCTCTTGATTGAGTTTGGCCTGTGCATAGCACCTACTTCTCACTACCCTGCTCTGTATCACCTGGCTCTTTCCTATACCCTCATACATATGAACACATGGATGAATGTGATTGAGCAACACACATACATGATGAGAAGCAATACAGCCTACAACAAGCCCTGCACGAGGAACACAATAATTCACGTTGGACAGAAGGAACGTGAACAGACCATGTGTCCATATCCTGAAAACTCAAATCTTAATTCACTGTTACGCTACCAAATGCGCCTCAATGCATCATAGGGCTAATATATGTGTAACTCACAAGAATAGTTTTTTTTTTTTTTTTCTTACGTACTTCAAAATGCTGCTTCTTTATCTCACAGGGCTAATACAAGTGTTGGAGAAAAGAAATCGCCGTAGGTGCGAATAAATACTGCCCAGTTTCATCACAGGACTTCATGCATGTACAATGTGTTCAGGTTCTTAATCCACAAACATCATTTACATTGCTTCCACCTGCAGTCACTGCCGCTGCCCGGACATCATGGAAGCCTTTCTCGGCACACGTCACTGTCCCGGCTCGGACTGACCCAGCCTCTACATCAGCCTCCCAAATGCCGCTAAGTCTCCTGCAGTCCTCGCTGCACCCTGCCTGTGCTCTCGAAGGTCCAAACAATCAGCACCAAGCATGGGCAGGTGCAGATCTTTTCAAGATCTGACTGCATTTGCTGAAGACATGTCACTGCCTGAAATCATGGTAAATGTAGTTTCCTGGCGCATGACCAGCCCACAATCCACCACAGTACCTCCTCCCCTAGGGCCCTACCAGGGTCCTGGTTTATCCGGATGTCTTTTGTGAAACAACCGTGTCAACCTTGGAGCATGCACCTCCTCTGCGGCTCCCAGAAGCAATCCTCTGGTCGATAGCAGCCCAATCCACCAAGTACCACAGATGTTGGTCATCGTCGTTTGTCTTGGAATCGGTATACTTCGTACTTCATGTTCTTCCTGCCCATTCTCCAGAACGATGGGTGGTACCAGGTAACTTTAGTTTCACTGCTGTTAGATTTCGATGCACTGACCTAGATTTTACTGTAAAGCTTGGAGACAAAAGTGTTTTACACATTTAACCACTGCATACGGTACTATAAATTGAGGCATAGGTTTTCGTGCACCCACAATACATAGGTTATGGGTAGATAGAGACACACTTTATCTCCTGCCACATACTTTGGAGATTTGTCTTCCCTTTTCTGCATATCTTTTGTAGGTTGCTTTAGCCTTTTCCAAGTTTTGGTGTGCCTTTCACCTGATTCTTGAAAGCACCTGTTTGCGTTCCATGAGTGCTGGCACGTTTTCAGGGAGCATATTTTGTTTCTGGCCATATAAACACATGGTGGGTGACATCCCCAGGGAAGCATGGTCTGTGGTGGTGTAGTTAATTTCTGCTACCCAAAGGGCATGTACCCAAGAGCTTATTCCACCAGCTAATAAGCACCTAAAATATTGCTCCATTGTTTGCTTCACCCTGTTCGGTTTGTCCATCTGTTTGTGGGTGGTAACTTGTGGATAGCGCACAGTTGATTCCCGCAGCTGGTAAAATGCTCGCCAAAACCGCAAGGTGAACTGTGAACCCTTTTCGGATACAATGGTGTGAGGTAAGCCATGTAGTCGAACTATGTTGTGCAAGAATAACTCTGCTAATTTGCCAGCTCTTGGAATACCAATACAGGGAATTAAATGTGACTGTTTAGAAAAGTAATCTTCCACCACTAAAATGGTTGTCTTTGGGTAATTCTTTAACACAATACATCAAGATACGGGACCACGGCCCTTCTGCGGTGGGTAATGGCTGTAACAACCCTCACTTCTTCGCATGATCTGCCTTGCTCCTCATACAGCTATCACACTGCTGAATGTAACAATGCACTTGTATGTTCATTCCTGGCCACCAAATGTATTTACCCAACATCTCCCGAGTCTTGCGTTCCCCTGTATGCCCTGCTAAGGGGGACTTGTGGCACCATAGTAATACTTAGTCTGTCAGCTGTGCCATAGGAAGGAACAGCTTGCCCTTTATCAAAGACCTCTTCATATTCTGAATAGATTCCACTACCCCAATGCTTTTTTGACCTTCTGTCTCTTGCACCAAGAACGTTGCTGGCCCTGATCCTTCACACACATGCTCAACACAACTTAAGAGCGTCAAAAGACAATGGGCCTCATTACACGGTAGGCGGTGAGCCATGGCGCTATTAGCGCCATGGCTCATGCCGGTAAAATACCGGCACCGCCTTGGCGGAAAGGGGATTTACCGCCCCATTCCAAGGTTGGAGGGGCGGTAAATCCCCTTTCCGCCATTGCCCTTCCCCATTCCCATTTCTGCCCCATAGGGCTCTATGGAAATGGGGAAGGCGCTAATTACGGCACCGCAATTTTGCGGTGCCGTAATTAGCTCTGAGGTCCCTTAGCGGGTTGGATATTAACGCCTGCAAGAAGCAGGCGTTAAATCCTCCAACCCGCAAAGGGACCTCGTAGTATGGCGGTAAGGGTTAACGGTCACCGTTGCCATTAACGGTGACCGTTAACCCTTACCGCCGTCCGTGTAATGAGGCCCAATGTGCGCTCGACCCAATTTATCGAGGAATTATGAGTAACCAACTAGGGCATTCCAAAAATGACTCCAAACTGCAGTGCTGCAATTCAATCAAAGTTTATCTCTTC
Source organism: Ambystoma mexicanum (assembly GCF_040938575.1). Taxonomy (NCBI): domain Eukaryota; kingdom Metazoa; phylum Chordata; class Amphibia; order Caudata; family Ambystomatidae; genus Ambystoma; species Ambystoma mexicanum. The sequence continues at coordinate 703,274,772 of NC_090921.1, forward strand.
CTCATGCCCCGATAAACAGTTTGAGTGGTGTATGGGCCCGAGGTCAACATGGAACCGTCCATTGACCAAACGGGTTCTGTGACCTCCTTAGACTGTGTGGCCAACTTTCATTTCTTTTACCAACAGTGCATCCACAATGTTCCCAGTATACCATTACCTTAGTGGTGGAAATCAACAAGGTCACTAAAATGTAAAAGTGCACCGTCTTGTTTTGAACTCTGTTAGCAATGCAATTTGGGAACCTAGCTTGCGTAGGACTCGTCAATTCAATTCCCTCTACTGACGGGTCTGTTCTTTTCAGATCTCAACCTAGACCCTCCCCTCTGCTGAGGTGTGTAAGGACATTTTTGAGGGGATTGGGTCCTCCGACGTATTCCATATCTATGACCGGTAATGTCCGCAGCTTTGCTTTGCTGCGGACATTACCTGTCATAGATATGGAATATGTTGTCGGATCATCCCATCGAAAGAACGTTACCAGGTAAGAGAGTAACTTGTTCTTCGAATGAAATAACCCTCTTTACGCAATACAAACAAAGATTATCTTTGTCTTTTCTCCTTCTCTTCTGATGTAATGGGACACCGGATGCTTCCTATCTGCATCGGTTCACTCTCTCCCTGTTTGGTACTAGGATCTCTACTCTTATCTAGTCGTACAAATGAAACTTCAACCTTTTCCTCTCTCCCTTCCGCTTGCTAATTCTTTGGTCCAGCCTTAATGCTGGGTCAATCAGTGCAGTACAGGTGGTGGGTTGCAGCTCCACCTGTGCGATCACATCCTTCAACTCTTCCTTGAGTCCCTGCTAAAATAATAGTTTGCTTTGCTTCTGGCCAGGCGGTCTGTATGATGAGTCTGTTACATTGTGTTATATAAGTCACAAAATCCAGTGTTCTCATGCGCAATGCAGGCAGCTCCTCATCTTGGGCTGACCAAGCATATTTTCGATCAAAAAATCGTCCTCCCTGGTAAACTGATCCCAGTTGTAAAGTAAAGGGTCATCTTTTTGAACTAAAGGAATGGCCAATGCTGCTGCATCCCTGGACAGATATGAACTGACAAACGCTGTCCTAGCTTGTGATGTGTCAAAAGCAACTGGTTTACATAGAAAACGAATTTGGCACTGAGTCAGGAAGGCTAGATTTATTCTGGGGTCTCCCGAAAATATCTGTGGTGTGCCAGTGGTACATTTAGTAGTTGGTTCATAACCACCGTTGTAGGTCTCCCAGTGGAAGATGATGCAGCCCCATGTAATGGTGTACTCGTAGTGATTAACCCGCTCACCTGCACCTTTAATGCCATGGTCTCCTGCGTTGCTGAACCAATTCTGTCTGCATGTCCTTTAAAGACTTTCACATATTTGCTTACGGCAGGGGTGGGAGGGGTACTCCATTTGGCTTGGGGGGTGATTGGAATGTCAAACCCAAAGAGATAACCCGCAAGCCCTCTCTAACCACCACAGACGCCAAAGGAAGTATGACCCTCCCTCCTTGGTTTTGCACAGGTTCCTGACATGGGGGTGGGAGGGGTGAGGGCTAGGGATAGAATGTGGCTGTGTAGTGGGGTTTTAGGTTCACCGGAAAGAGGCTGCGGAGGAGTTCGGAAAAAAAACATTCAACCTGCATGCACCTACTTAATAGCCCAATACTCTCTTCATTGAGTCTGACCTGTGGTATCAAACCTACTACCAGTACTTGTCCGCCTAATCCGCACTAGCCTGCCATCCCTGTCACCTGGCTCGTTCCTATACCCTCAAACATATCAAACCATGGATGAATGTGATGTAGTTACACAAATACATGAGAAGCAATACAACCTACAACTAGCCATGCATGACGAGGAACAATTCACGTTGGACACATTGAACATAAACAGACAATGCCTCTGTATCCTAAAAACTCATAACTTAATTCACTGTTACCCTTCCAAATGCACCCATTTCATCATTGGGCCAATGCATTTGTAACTCGGAAGAATTTGTCTTTAAGGTAGTCCAAAATGCTGCCCTGTTATCTCACAGGGCTAATATACAAGTGTTGGAGAAAAGAAATGACTGTAGGCGCTAATAAACTCTGCCCCTATTTATCACAGGACTTAATGCATGTATACCATGTTCAGATTCTTAATCCACAAACATAATTTACACAAACATGAATACTCAAATTCAACTTTAGGCTGTGTAGTTTTATCATCTGCGCACCTCTGTTGCATTGGATCTGTGCCTTTTTACAAACCTTTCGATTTTAGGCTGTGTGTAGCTGTACCATCTGTGCACCTCTTTTGCATTGCATCTGTGCCTTTTTCCCAAAATTCTATTTTTAGGCTTTGTGTAGCGTTACCATCTGTGCAACACTTGTGTCTTGATACTCTATTCGTTTCTGGCTTGCATTTATGCCATTGTGACTAATTCAACTAAGCCACCTGGTGGGTTTAGCTAGATCTGTGCGGTGCAGCCGGATGTCTGTGATTTCACCCAATCCACTTCACCTAAGTGAAAATAAAATACGAAGGTTTCTGATGGGTGAAAATGGATTTGGTGAAATGTACAGATACGGGTACAGCCACTCTTTTTACATTCCTCAACTATCCTCTGCCACCTCTATGGCTCTCTACATCCCTCCTATTGTCTCTAACTGCTACACTATCACCTATCCCCCCCTCTCTCAGGAAGTCTGGTAGGAAAAAAGCACAAAAAAAGACATCTTGATTGCAAACCCTGGACTTTCCATCACAGACACCTACTTCAGCGCTTCCTCCAGAGAGGTTTTCACTGATATCCTCTTCTCTGTCCCCTCTCCAGATCTATGGACCCCCCCCCATCACAACTCCACTCCCTCTCCTTCCACATCCTCTACCATTAATGGTGGCACAAAGTGAGAAGTTCTCTTGGTTGGCTTCTCATCTTCGCGTTGCTTGGTTAATGTCTATCACACAGGCACTATCCTGATTCAGGGTCCACAACCCAACCTCCTTCTCTTTGACCGGATTCTGCCTTCTCTTGCATCTCCCCCTACCACTCCATCTCCTTCCTCTGACTGGTGTACCAAGCCCCTGTACACCACCTCAGAAAACTTTGAAAGACAGTGACCTCCTCCGTCAGGCGACTCTTCATGCCTGCTCAGAAACACTCTGCTGACATCTGCCTCCTTCTTTAAGACATTGACCTCGACATTCTCGCTCTTACCGAGGCATGGTTATGCCATCTCAGTCATTGCTTTTGACTCCCACCTCCCTGATGGCTTCAAAATCATCTCCAAGCCTCAATCTCACCGCACTGGCGGGGAGGGTTGCCTTAATCTTCCCTGAGTGGGTTCCTGCTTCTATCCTACCCACCCAGTACTACCCTTGCCTTGAAAGCCTGGTTTACAAGTTGGTCATCTCTCCCATCTCCACCCTGACCAGTGCTACCATTTCCCGGCCTCCATGCACCACCACCCTGTTCCCCTCTGACTGGGCTGATTTCTGCTCTTCCTTACTCTTTCACCTCCAACCGCCTCCTGGAGGATTTTAACATCCAACTGGACTCACCTGGCGCTGCATCCACTCTCTTCACTGACCGCTTCACCTTTTTCCCTCTACATTCTCCCTTCTGACCAACTCAGCTGGGTACTCTATACACTCTCATCCACTCTGACCTCTCCCTCTCCCCTCCACTAGTCTCTCTCCTGCTACCTGGGTCCCTTTGCCCCCCCAACCCCTAAAAAGCCCTGCCAACCTTGTTCACCAACATCCACCGATGAAACGAGTGCCTGATGCTGCCTTCGCTTCCACCTTCATTCCCCCTCATCCCCCTACCTCTGATACTACCTCTGATTCTGCTCTCCGCAACCTCCACCTTTCCATCACCAATACTCATGAGGATCGGCCTGAAACCTGCCTCTAAGCGTAACACCTGGTATGACTCCAAACTTGTGGCCCTGAAACGAAAGTGAAGGGCAGCGGAACGGAAATGGAAAACTTCAGGCTCACCCTCTGACAAACGGGCCTGCCGCCAGCTCCAAAGGTGATACAGACTCTCCATCCGCGCCAAGAAAAGAGCTTGCATGCAGGCACGGGTTTCAGGTGCATCCAACAACACGGCTGAATTGTTCAAGATCTGCAGTCTCCACCTCCCCTTCTCCTTCCCATACCCTCTGCAATGCACTAGCCACACACTTTGCCACCAAAACTCAGGACATCCTGAACACCTTTGCTAGCCATCCTCCCAACCCGTCCCTCACCCCCTTGCCTCCCTTGGGCCCTCTCGCACTTCCTTGACCCCTGTCACACCTGAAGAAGTTACCAGAGTTGTCCGCTACATGAATGTCTCTTGTACTCGCACTCGCTGATTTCTGTAATCACTCTTGACACTGGATCTTAACCCTCCTCCCTTAAGCACTCCCTTGTGCGCCCACTCCTGAAAAAAAACCTTCTGCAGACCCTAGCTGCCCTGCCAGCTACTGCCCTATTTCCATCACATCCTTCTTGGGGGAGCTGATGGAGAAGTTGGCATTGCCCCAGCTCAACCCACACACTGATCTTGTTTGATCCCCACGACCATCAATCTGGATTCCAAGCATCCAGAGGCACAGAAACTGCTCTCCTGTGAAGAACTGCATGCATCTCTGAACTCCAACTCCCCTGCTGTCCTCATCCTTCTCAATCTCTCCTCTGCCTTTGACACAGTCAACCATTCCATCCTCCTATAAAGGCTCCACGATACCCTTGGTATCTCGGAGCGGACACTGGACTGGCTGACATCCTTCCTTACTGACCACTCTTCCCAAGTCATCTTGGGCACCTTCTCGCCTACTTCCTTCACCACCTGTGGTGTGCCCCAGGGTTCTATACTCTCCCCTTGGTTCTTTAACATCTACCTTGCTCTGCTTGCATGCCTCATCTCCTCCTCCTCCAACTTCCAGTGTTATGGAGACACAGCTCTTTTTCAAACTTCCTGCTGACCCTCTTGCACCCTCCATCATCCCTGACTGCATATCTGCCATCCAGTCAGGGTGTACCTCCAGCGATCTCTGCCTCAACGCCTGTAAAACTGATACCCTTCCTATCGGGACCCCTGCTCCCTCATTCTTCCCTTCACTCTGGCCTTCCTCCTTGGGCTCTCCCCCTGCTCCTTCTTCTGAAGCCAGAAACCTTGCTGTCATCTTTGACTTCTCTCTCTCCTTCCTCCCTCACACCCAGGACATTGCCAAGAAGCCCCACTTTCAGCTCTTCCTTCTCAAAGGAATTCTCAATTTTTTCACTTTCCACCAGAGGCTCAATGTTACCCAAGCCCTGGTTCTCTCTCTAGGCTTGGCTATTGCAATAGCCTCTTCCTGAATCTACCTTCTTCCACTCTGCGACCCCTCCAGCTAATCCAGAATAGGGCAGCAGACTTAAGCCCAGGATCAGCCTCTCTCCTGCCCTAAAGTCTTCATTGGCTCCCGGTTGCTGCACGGATTATTTAAAATCCTGCATCATCCACAAGGCTGTCTGGGCCCAGGGACCACACGGTCTTCAACTTTCTTATTAAATACTCTCCTTCTAGACCACTTAGTTCCTCTGGCACCAACTCTGTGTGTAACGCGTTTTGCTAAACCGAGATTAGGTGGTCGATCGCTTTCCTCAGCTGGCTCCCTCCTATGGAACAGCCTCCCCCTGTCTCTTCACCTTCTCCTTTCCTTCTCTTCTCTGCTAATCCCACATGTGCTGTGATTGTTGTCCGGGGCCCTTATGCATCATCTGGCCCCTGACCTCCCACAGCCAATCGGCCCAACGCCAGTCTTCCCTCAGAACTTGCTCTGGCACACCCTCTGCCTTGGAGGATCGCACTTATTGCAAACATGGCCCTTGGCCATGTATCACTCAACAACCAAGCACTTAATCTGTGGCTCACCCATGTGCCTAGACCCCCCCAGCACTTAATCACTCTGCCCTTTTCGTTGCTGCACTTGCACGTTCAGAATACTCACAAGGCATAGTAGGTTTGTCCTTTCCTCCTTTTCCCTTCACTGCTCATAGTGTGTTATGTAATGTATTTCACTCCCTTGTCCCCCACATCCCCCCGCCCTGTTGGAACTTTGAAGCTGTATTTTACTTAACAAGCAAGCAACAAATAAAATAATTACTATTTTGTATAACATTCACCAGAATTAATGTTTGCAAATAGTATGAAGTCAGTACTGCAGGCCGCCACATGCACAGCTTGCAGCCTCCATCTCCCACCCTAGATCCAACTCAGTGCCTGCAGGCAGCTGAAGCAGGTCTCTGTCGCAGGCCCCAGACCAGGTCCACAAGGGAGCTTATGTGCAACCCACTGGCTCCACCCTGGATTGCGGACCACCACAGACCCCCTTTGACCCGTTTGAAGGGCGTTCAGCTTGATCTTCTGTCCCAACTTGGATTGAAGACAAATGTGAGGAGTTGCGAATAAAGCTATGATTCAAGTTAGCCATGTTTTTGGTTAAAGACTTGTATTGAAAATAAAAGGGTTTGGGAAAATACCTCTGACCCTGCTCAAATAGGGATTTCCCTACCTGAACCAAAACTAAGGATTTGCCTGTGTCAGAATTTTCCAAAATGAGAACTGTCCTGTGTCCAAAGTTCTATTCGGACCTTCACACTAAAACTAAACTCTAAGGTGAAACGGGAAATGTCTTTGGGGGTCATTACAAATTGGGCAGTACTGCCCAACGCAATTAGTGTTACTGCAACTTGGTTGGGCACTATTAGCGCTGGATCACAAATTGCCGTACTGCAGTATAGCCCCATTTATTTTGAGCCCATAGGACTCTATGGGGCATTTGTGGCACATTTATTGCAGCGCTAATTGTGCTGCAGTACGTGCGCCAAAAATGGGCGTAAAGTCAGCAAATTCACCCCCAGCTCAGTGCTAGAGGTGAGTGCTCCAACTCTCCCCCAAACTTGGGATTGGGCAGAGCGGTAATGCGACAGTAATGGCGTTACCGCCGTATTTTTCCTGCTCCGTCCAACGCTTGATGCAACCCTTTAAACTTGGAAGGTTTGGGAAAGCGTTCACGTAAAGAATAACTGGCTTTTAACCTAACATTTCTGCAAGGATATAGGTCCTTGCTCCAGAAGATGTCTCCCTTCCCCTGGATTCCTATTGGTTCTGTGAAGATTCATGTTCAACAGTTCCTTGTGCCTTTCTTGACTCAACACTGTTGACCTAAAAACCTTGTCTTAACTTTGCAGTTTTATCTCTCTTGAAAATCTGGTTCATTCAATCCCTTCCTAGTTCTAATGTTCCTTCTCAGGACCTCTTTGTCAAACAACACAGTTCTTTACCCTTATGGAAAAACACAGTTCTGATTGCCTGGTATACTCTCCTGCCAGGACTTCCTCCACTGGCATGCTCTTCCTGCCCTATTCCATGGTCGCGCACACACTTTATTTGAATAGGTCTTCCCGATATGTAATCCGGTCCTGGGTTTTCCATAGTTTGCACAATTGGCATGTATCTGCTTGTAAGGATTTTATTGACAATTTTGTTTGTTGTTCGTTCAATTGCATTGGGCATACCCACCGTCACGCCCGGAATCCCCGCAGCCCTTGGCAAGACTCATTGGCGTTCTGTGGCATTGCTGTATTCTCCTGTGATCTACCAGAGAAGAACTTTCATCTGCTTGCTTCTCGTGACTGTCACTGCCTGGTATCTTCGGGTCTCGTGGCTTCAAGTTCCAGTGTCTGCTTTGCTCCGGCCTCCGGTAAGGAAAGCGTTTCTCTTCATCACCTACGAACGCCCAGGAATCTCTTTCCGGCTCCTGGCGTTCCTGCAGCATGTCTTTCTCACCATGACGTGTTCTCCTTATTTGCTAGTGAGCCCCCTGGCTTCACCACGTCAGTACTCGCCCTTCGGTATTCTCAGCCTCACAGAGAGACTCTGTTCTCTCATGCTAGCAGCGGACATTCATGTTCTGCTCCACTTGCCTTTTAAACTTCCTGGGCACAGATATGTGAGTAAATGCTATAATGCTCACTGTGCTTGGGGCTTTCCTCATTCTGCATTGCTCGATTCTTCTACTTCTTTGTCCCATTACTTTGGTAATTCTTGGACATGAAGTACAGGTTTTGGAATTGGTTTGGAAGACTTGGATCGACATTTTCAGGTTTCTCCAAAGATTAATGATAATTTTATGATTGGGTTGAAGTGGATACCAAATTCTTCGTGGTAGGAGGGGGCGTATAACATTAGGCCAATCCGGTATTAGATACAGGAGGGTTCTTTTCAGGAGATAATGGGGGATACCATGTCCCACCGGATGAAGCCATGACATCTCCCAGAGGTGGTCCCCCCCACATGATTCTCCCTCATATAGCTGCCCCCAGGCATCAGGATCAGGTAGCGGCTGCCGTCCCCTGACCACATGGAAGGACGGTCCTGCCGGCATCAGTGATGACTCCATTGGGTTCATGACACATAGCTTGAGCCAACAGACCTGTTATGGTGCTGATGAGACAGGCTCAACTTTACGAACTGGGGCTTTCAGCCAAACCATCATGGTTTTCTTGTTTTTCTTTCCTTTTCTGGCCGCACTTCAACCATATTTGGTCCCCTCACTCTGCCAAAGGTGGGAGTAATCCCAAAGGGCTTCAGTATGCCTTTGTTTATATTTGCTGATGCTGACTACCAGTTAATTGGGCCCAACATGAGAATCTTTGGGCAACAATGGTGGCAGTTAAAATAAAAACCTGGACTGCAAATTATTTAAAATGGCTCTTTTTGCTTAGCCAATCAGGTGTCCCCTTGCTAAAATTTGTGGTTCTTATTAGGTCCACAAGGACCCACAAAACAGACATCTGGGTCTCGTAAAAGTGTCTTATGGACAAAACCTGCACAGCAAGATTTTTCACATTTGATTATTTTTTCAAAATGCTTCCCCATCCAATGACATTCCTCTCCCTAAGCCCCTCCTCTGGCAGCCATAGTCAGATTTTTACTGTACGCTTCAGTGTGGGAGTCCTCGAGTTTGCTGTCTGAGGTATTTGTAGGTTTTTTTTGTGGTTTTGACGGGAAAAGTTCTATTTTTGTTTCAAAGAAACCTGTGTGCTCTTCATCTGGTGACAGCGGGGATCTGATGTCGGTGAAGTTCTGTGCCCCTTAAGGGCTAAGATCGTTGAAGATTCTACAGAGGAGGAGGAGGAGGAGGATCCCTGCACCAAATTCGTGCTACAGAATGTGTTTGTGTAGGACAAGCATCTGCAATGCCTCTACTGCCTGCACCCAGACCACAAGGAGGTAGAGTGCGGTTTCTCCAAGAATGAAGGACCGGCATAGTAGGCTGACGGCATGGCTTAACGCCAAGGCCTCTGACCCGTGCTCTGAACAGGTTCATGCCTCACCCAGGACCAATGCTGCTGCATCCCTGGACAGATATGAACTTTGAGGGTGCCTCATCCGTGGGGGCCCAAGATAAGGCCAGGAGCTGCAAGTCCGAGTCCACTGGGGTTGCCGCGGAAGCAGGTCCCATAGTGGATAGAGCGCAATCAGCATCACCTTCCGCCTCCATTGCCAGCTGGTAATCAAGCTCCTCTATGAAGAGGATGTCATCTACCCCGGCTAAACTATGCGAGAAATCAAAGAAGCCGCAGACAGAGGAGAAGGCCGAACAGCCCAACTGGCACAGACTAAGACCTTGTCGGCGACTCAATCGACGACTGCTATTGCCATAAGCGCTAAGGGCGCTGATCCTGTAAAGGTAGCCTCTACAGCTCAAATGTCTCTACCCCCAAAGCGCGACACGGCTGCAGTGACTTTGGCGAAGTCTACAGGCCGGCCAGAAGTGTGGAAACCAGCTCAGGCCCCGGTCCAAGACCCTCGGGGGGGAAATAGTGGGGGCGAGGAGGTCCCGAAACAGCCCTCGCAGACCGTCGCCCAAACCATGGAAGTCTCGTCCACGGATGATGAAGGCCCGGAGTCCTTGCATATGGTCCACAATGAGGTTGAAGAGGAGGAGGAGGAGGAGGAGGAGGAGAAGGAGGAGGACGGCGATGACTGCGCACGGCCTAGTTTTCCTGTTCTGCCATCTCAGCCGAGGGAAATTTCCTTGGGTATTCTGTCGACTCTGCACGCCTTGGTGTCAGAGATCCAGATGAGGATGCATCTGGCTCCAGTACCTGTGGTCCCACAGGTCCCTGATCAGCCTCCAGCGAAGAAGAGGAAGCGTCATCCGACGCCCCCATTTCAACCTCAGCCACCACGTCGGGTCCCTTCTCCCCCAGCAGACCCAGACATGGGGACGGATATGGCCACGACAATCGATGATATCATTGCAGCAGATGGTGAATCTCCACATTGGCATGACAGCCGCAGAACAGGTTATCATGCCATGTTCTTTCTAGAAAGGAGTGCCTGCTACCTTTTTTTTATACATTTGGATGCTCCACATATATGGTGTTCCCACCGGATGACATCCCATCAACTCTCCGCACCTTGGTGTTAGAGATCCAGCTGAGAATGCCATCGACACCGGTACCTGAAGTGCCGCAGACCCCCGATCAGCCCCATCAAAATAGAGGAAGAGTCACCTGATGCCCCCATATCAACCTCCTCCACCTTGTCAGGCCCTACCCCCCTGCAGACCGAGACACTGGGAATGAAGGCTTCTTGTACCAGAGGCGCAATGCCAATAGAAAGGCTATCATGGCGGTGCCCCTTCTGGATGATGTTTGGGAAGAGGGCCTGGCTCTCATGAAGAACCCTTGCAAGGCTCCAGCCAAACGGGATAGGGTGGAGAAGAAATATAGGGTGCCAGACTCCGCACCCAACTGCCTGAGGTTGCAACCATCGACGGCCGCAAAGAAACAGTCGGCCAACCCGTCTTGGTCATCTTCGGTCCCTCGGGACAGCAAGGGGAAGAGGATGGCATCCACTGTGAAGGCAGCCAACGTCCTGGCGATCCTAGTGTTGGGATGCAAATGAGCCTATCCCACCCCTCTAGGCGCTTCTAAATAAGGCAAACCCCATATGAGGCAATGTAACCTGTACGGGGGAGCAGTATGCATCACCAGGTATCCTATAAAGACCCCACAGCGCATAGAAATAGGTGCTTAGCCCTAGAAATAGCTACAACCCGCAACATCATTTTGTGTTGGGCCCAAAAAGAGACCGGCTGCAGGCTCACCCTGCTCATGTTCGAGTTCACAAAGCCCATTTCCTACACAACATGCTGGCTCTGCTTGAGCCTTGTTCCCACAGAAGTCCATTTCCCTCCTGTTCCCTTTAGTGATGAAAATATTTAGTATCGCCTTCACGCATGCACCCGGCAAAGACTGTGAGACGGCACCAGGCTCCACGCTTTGTCCATTCATTTCCACTAACCTGCCATCAGACCTCTTACCCCCACCCAGCCAGGCTGGAGCCGGCCGCACTCCACCAATCTGACCCCCACACCTCTTGAAGTCTTGATAAGCTCTCGACCCCCAGGTCCTATCCTCCATAAAGTGCCCACCACTGATATAAAGCCTAGACAGCTGTTTTTCTCTCTAACAGCAACACATGTCAACACATTGGGTGCGGGAACTGTGGTATCAATTAATTCCTGAATGTATGTATTGGTCAGGGTTTATAGTGATAATTTCGACAACAAAAATGTCGAAAGTCAAAATATCGAAAAAAAAAATGTCGACTTTTTTTTTTCAATGCATTTTTTTTTAAATGGGTGGGTTCCCCCCAACCCCCCTTTTTTAATTTTTTTTTAAATTTTTCCCTTTTTTTTAACTCCCGAACCCCTAAAATAAATATATAACTAAAAAAAAAAACGAAAGTCGACATTTTTTTTTTTGACATTTTTTTGTCGACATTTTTGTCTGTCGACATTTTTTTTTCGAAATTATGACCACCCACCATTGGTCAGCCATGTGCCCCCATGTGCCTGCCATAATGAGCGAGTAGTCTGTTTTATTTGTTTAGTTCTTAGCTAAGACACATTGTGTTTTATGCATACCCTGACCTTCACAGCTAGGATGAACCCAGCTGACCCACATGCATCAAGATCGTCGGGAAAGAACCAGGCAATTACTGCCTGGCAGCCCCTATGGAGCAGGCCCATGTGTAGGGCGCCTCCAATCAGTGGCACCAACTCATCCTATATGTGAATGATGATTTGTGTTTATAAACCCACTTTTACGAATGTAAGACCAGAGCGTTCTCGAGCAGCAGATTTCTTTGCTGGCATTTGTATTCTGTACAAGTAAACCTTGTTATCCTTGCAAAGCTATTTCCTGGCTTATTTCCTTAGTGGGTTGTATGTACTCTGGAGTGTGCATATAAAGGGACTTGCCTTCACTAGCCATGTACGACAGGCAGTTGTGGTACAAGCTGGGGCCTATTCTGGAGTTCCACCCTGATGATAAAAAGATTGAGGCAATCGCTCTCTTCCAGGAAGGGGAAGTGACGTCTGATAACGTCATCACAGTGGCATTGGACGTCGCAGACACAGGGTTCTGGCAAAAAGGGAAAGTTGTCTGCCTTTGTCGGCAAGCTTGGATGAAAGCCACGAATTTCCATCAGGAAGTCAAAGTGAAGGTGTTGGACATGCCCTTCGACAGAATTTATTTGGGAAGGCCATCGAGTCCCTCCAGGCCATCAAAACGGATACCGAGACAGCCCGCTCCCTGGAACTCCCCAGGCACACTGCTCTTCTTTTTGCTCCTCCAATGGAAAGTCGAGCAGGTCTTCAAAAGGTTTCTCCACATCGTACTGTCAGCCTTCCAAATCCACAACTCCAGAGGCCTACAGAGGCTTTTCCCTGGCCTATGTTAGCGGAGGACAGCGCAGCCGTCGCCTGCAGGGTAGATACCGGCGCTGAAACAAGCCTGAACCGGATGGGACGCCGGGCACCCACTCATGCACCCCAGTGGGAGGCCGGCTGACGAGGTTAGTCAGCGAGTGGAGAAAGATCACCACCGATAGATGGGTGTTTGACGCTCTTGCCCAAGGTCACACCCTGGAGTTTCAACGGTTACCTTTCAGGAGCAGCACATCCCTCGGCTCCTGGAAGAGGTACAGGCCATGCTGCGAAAAGGGACTATAGAGATTGTTCCCCCAACGACTCTGTTGCTGCGGAGTCTATTCCATATACTTTCTAATCAGAAAGAAAGACAGGGGGCTAGAGGCCCATCCTAGACTTATGACGTCTGAACAAATACCTAAAGTCCCAAAAGTTTAGGATGGTCACATTGCAACACGTGCTCAGCTAACTGGAAAGAGGAGACTTCTTTTTTATGCGTTGGACCTGGCGGATGCCTACTTCAATGTCCCCATTCTCAAGAAACATTGAACGTTTCGAAGTCTCGTGGTGCAGGGACAACACTGCCAGTTCAAGGCTGTACCGTTCGACTTGAAGTCGTCCCCAGAATGTTCTCAAAATGCCTGGCACCAGTGGCGGCCAATCTGTCTACAGGGCAATCCCGTATACCAATACCTGGATGACTGGCTGATTCGTGCTCGCTCGCGGTAGCTGGCTGACTGACACACGGAGGCAACAGTCCGGCTACTAACTGATCTGGGATTCTCCATCAATAATTCCAAAGTCCTGCTTAACGCCATCACAGAACACGCTGTTCTTAGGCGCCAGACACAATACCGTGTCTTGCCTGGGGTCGCCCTTGGAGGAGAGGATAGTAGCCATTCGAAGAAAGGTGCAACGGCTGTTGTCGACTAAGAGCGCCACAGTGCGGCCCATGAAGTCATTACTGGGCATGATGTCATCCTGCATCTGCATCTACCTCTACGGCTCTGCTGGTTGCAAATATAACCCCTTCAGGAATTCCTGGACGCCCACTGGATGCAGGTGTCTGGAAGCTTCACAGACCAGATCTCTCTCAGCGACGAGTTCCGTCAGGTGATAGTATGGTGGGGCGTCCGCTCCAACATCTCCAAAGGCATGGGATTTTAAAGTCCGCCATACCAAGAGACACTCATCACGAATGCCTCCCTAGAGGGATGGGGGAGCCCAAACCGGACGTCTACACTTCAGAGGCCTGTGACTGCCAGAGAAGGATCTTCATAACATAATGCCCTCAAGTCGTTCCAAGTTGGTGAGGATCTTTACAGACAGTGCCACCACCACGTTCTACATTGGAAACCAGGGGGGCACTCGATCCCCAGCGCTCTCCAAAGAAGTGCAGGACTTGTGCTCCAGTTAGTCGGACAGGGTATGTTCCTCGTCCCTCTACACCTGGCAGGAGTCAAGAACACCATTTTGACTCCCTCATAAGGGAACTTTGCTCCTGTCATGAGAGGGAGCTTTGTCAGTATCAGGTGGACCGCCTGTTCGTCAAATGGGGCAGGCCGCTGATAAATCTGTTTGCAACAGCGGCATACTGAAGTGCCAGAGGTTTGCTAGCAGGTTCCAACAGCCGAGGAGCCTGGGGGACACATTCTCCTTCCCGTGGGAAGGGCTATTCCTGTACGTGTTCCCTCTCCTGCTACGAGTCATTAACACACTCACAGTTCCCATGCAAGATGATACTCAACACCCTGGGCTGGCTGAGGCAGTTTTGGTACCTGAACCTTAGCCTGTAAGCATCACCTCCGGTCAAGCTGCCTGTGGTTCTGTGTCTTCTCACCACAGAAGGAAGCCCAATTCTTCATCCCGACCCAGGATGGCTGAACCTGGGGGTGTGGCTCCTGCAGCCCTAGAGTTTGGAGGATACGAGTTGCCTTCGAAGTGTAGGGAGGTCCTCGCCAAGGTCAGGGGGTCGTTAACTCAGCGTGGTTCTTGTGAGGCTCATTGGGGCCCCCTCTCAATCCTGTGCATCAGGTTCCACTCAAGTTCCTCTCATGGAAAACTGCTTTCCTTGTGGTTTACTTGTGCCTGGAGGCTAGGTGAGATCCAGACCCTATCATGCAAGCAACCATATACGACGTTCCACGAATTCAGGGTGGTACTGCGTACGCACCCTTCTTGCATCCCGAAGGTTCTGTTGGAATTCCACCTCAACAACCCTTTGGTGTTACCTGTTTTCTTCCGGAAACCTTTGTTGCTGCCGGTAAGGGCCTTACATTCGTTGGACGTTGCTCGTGCCCTGAAGTTCTACATGACACGCACAAAGAGTTTTTGGATGGAAAGGTACTGTCCTGCTTGAGGAATTTTGGGTGAAATCCCCATTTCTCGCTTGTAAGGCTTGCCCTTATTTTTCCCTCCTTATAACTTTTGCTTCCGAACATTTGACAATATCTAAAGTACTCTTGGCAACTTAGAATCCCTAACTATCTGACGTGTGATCCTCGACACAGGAACCCGGTTCCAATTGACACTGGCTCCGGCCTCTTGACTCTTGTATTTCTGTCTGAGTGTTCTTCGATTCTGTCTGCCTATCTAACATATTGCGTATGTTTTTTGCCCCCAACTCTCTCTAAGTATCTCAGGTGCTAAGTGTGTTTTTGCCCCGGTAGCATTTCTTGCCGCGGATACGCGTTTATTTAGTAGACTGAACTGTCAAAGTGATCGCAATCGTATTCACGGTAATGTGTATTGTTTCCTAATACCGGTTCTCTCAAACACAGGGTACTTACCTTGATTTGTACCGTACATATAAAGAAATGCCACTGAGAACAGCTACCCGCCTACACACGTCGTGGGTGTGTCTAGTTGCAACAAGTACTATCAATCATGTAAGTCAATCGATCAAAACATGAAAAATAGAGATAAACATATTTTAATTTATAAGTATAAAAACACTCAAAATATTTCTTAAAGACAAAAATGCATTTTGTTTACACGAAACATCACATAAAAACTACACAATTTATGAAAGTCGATATTTTCTAACCAACCAACCCTAACAAGATTATTCAATTGAAACAATATTGTGAGGTTAGTAAGAATGTGACGTAGACATGTTGCTTTTACATATATCCTCAATCATTCACTTGTCCTTGACTCTGTCGACACAGAAAAATGTGTTTCTGGGTTCTAGCAGCAATTTTGGACAACACTCTGTAGCTGGCTTAGACTGCTATAAGATGTGTGATGGACCAGTCTTCAGGATGTTAAGTAATGGCATCAAACTTTAGATGACAGAATGAAATTTATTGGTTGACCTTTCACAGTGTAGCAATCTAAAAACCAAAATAAAGAAAAGCATTTGGTGACATGATTAAAATCTAAATGGAAGTGTTGTATCTCTATCGGTGTGCACATGCAACTATTAACACTAACCTTTTCATTGCTTCTTTGGCGTGTGTCGCATCGAATTAGATCGGCATCTAAACCGAATTCAATTGTGGAAACTGTGGGATCTCACAGTTGTTGGAACTGAAAGGGAAATATGAGGCAAATCTTAGCTACTCATTTTTTTTTATGGCTTAACTGTTCGTGTTGAAAAGTTGTTTGTTTTTTACTTTTTGTGCAACTTAATGCATGTATCATGATTACAGAAAACGAAAGCATGAACATTTAATTCCATTTGAGGAAAAAACATGAGTGGGCACTATAATTTATAATGCCGTATGGCTGGAGCCACTATTTAGAGGACTTTTAGCCAACTGTATGGTTTGTTGTTGTTATTTTAACCAAAATGTACTTATTCAATTGCATGTAGCATGCAGAATGGATTTGACCTTAAGGCGCAGTGGAAGGTGTAAATGCGCAAGGCTTTTGGGTCTCTCGTGTTGTATCCGGCACTTGGAAAATTTTTGGACAAACATATGGTCTGTGAAATATAAATACTTAGAATGAGTGATTCAAAGCGGCACAGGTGCATCTAAAAGTTTGAAATGCACCGTAAACACTCGTTCGCTTACCTGATTGGTATACTCCTGTCAGTAACTCGCTGCCCGCCGCACTGTGAATCATTCGCGGCGGCTAGTTACGCTTGCCGGAAATGAATGCTAAAGCATGCTGGAAACTAGAACGTTGTTGAGATAGCAATGCGGTGTCGTTGGTACGCCATCTTGAAAAGCAACATGGCGGTTCTAACCGATCGATTCTGTGTTTAAACCGGCGTCAATTAGACGTGTGGAAAGTGTTACAATGCATATAGATATAACCTAAATACTGGAAAACAAGTGACCAGTGTAAACTAATAGAGCAACTGTGTAGAAAGATTGCAGTGCATATTGGTGTAACACAAATTACTAAAATATATGCTAATCACAAAAATGACAGCAGATTTTGTCAAGTACATTTTAGGCCTATATCTTTTAATTAGAGTCACAAAAAAACAGTACAAAGAAATATATTGTAATGGGCAATATTGAAATGACCATACTTTCCAGAAGGATGAAAGCCAATTTTATTTCCTGAAAAACAGGGATAAAGGAGCCCTGCGAGGAGATACTTTTTTTTGATTGATTGAAAGGGATCTTAAGTGGATTATTTGTGCAAAAACAAGCTCCATTCAATACCACTGTTTAAGCCAGCCTGTACGGTATTCAGATTATAAATCAATTTTTGCTCAAGTTGTTTCAGTTTGCGGTCTCCATCGCCCCACGGGGGTGTGTTGGAACTGTTTGTATTATTAACCACTCTATATCGTTGGATGTATGTTTGGCTTTGACAAAGTGAGTAACTAGTGGTTTGTTGGGCACAGAGTTTTTTACACAGGAGCGATGCTCACAGATCCTTTGCTTAATAGTTTGCTTGAGCCGCAGTAATTGTGTCCCTTTGTGTAATCTCTGCTACTGCTCATATACTCTTGAGATAAGCCTGGCTGCTCCGCTACTACTACCACTATAACCTAGTATACAGGCTTGTACCAAAGGTAAAACTTGTATTGCCACCTGTAGTCTTAATTGTGTGTAGTGGTCCCTAAGGGCACTGCACGGGATTCTGCCGAACAAGGCTTTCATAGATCGGACTTGTCTAGCGACCTCGTCGGGGGAGAAAATAGGAAAGGAAGAGAAGGACTGTGGGGGGTGGTTAAAGGGGGGTCTGCAAGCACAGACTGAGAGGGAATAGGAGGGGGAGGGGAGGCGAGGTTGGACAGGATGTCCTGGGTTTTACTGTCTTGCACTGCTTCTTGCGTGGCAATCTGAAATAAATGTCTCCTTCGAGATCACCACGAGGAGCCTTACCAGCTTGTGCGTCCTAAGACGATAAAAGAATGGCGAGTTAAACGGTGGGCGGCCTATGCCATGATTCAGGCTGATGGTAGCTCCCCCGCAGGCGCCGAGAGTGAAGAGGAATTGAGCGACAGCCGTGGCTCTGACACAGATGCCATCGACCTATCTTCGGAACGGCCTCGCTCAGAGTTGTCCAGCCCCGGCAGGCAGGCCACAGGTTCTGGTATGGGGAGTGTACACGCCCCGAAGACTGGGACGCACACACTACTCACAAGGGTAAACAAACAAACCTTCCCCCACCAATCCCCCTCCCCCCGCACCACCTCGACGGACTAGTCTGGATGGTCAAAGACGCCAACAAGTACACCTTTTTTTTTTTTCAACAGACCCACCGATCGGCAGGGTTGCCGGCCCTCCCCGCAACCGCCTAGGCGGCATGCGTCCGGCACCTCTCTGACAACGGCGTCAGCACCAAGATTCAGAAGAGCAGAGCGTCAAGTTCCGGCAATGTCAAACTACGGCGAAGCCGCCTTAACAGCCGAAACCCCTCCCAGATACACCGAAAAATCAGTGGGAGCCTCACAAACAGTTTTGGCGGCAAATAAGCCATAAGCAGGTCGAGGGACACGTTCACATGCCGAGAATTGCAGGAAGACTATTCTGAAGTTCCCCAGTCCCTGGCTAAGACCCTCAGATATTGATATTGATATTTTGTTTCGATCGTGCTCGTACACCAGTGTTTCAGAGCGTGATAAATCTCGATGGGCTAAGCACTCAGATCCCCAAGAGGACCCCACACCCCTCCCCCTTCCAGACCCCTCTGGCTCATCCTTATGGACGAGAGAAAGGTTTGAGGTGTGTATGAATAGACTTTTAAAATTCGTGGATGTTTCAGAAAGGTTTACAACGCCTAAAAGGTCTATTGAGGCGTACCTATACCCTACTGTATCTAAATTTCAAAGGACCTCCTGCCCTCTTCATGAGGTGGTGTTTAGCCTGACGGACCCAGAAGATGGTCCTCAGGACCCTTATGTACAGGAAGATGATCCCTGTGAGGACCCTATTGACCATGCCCCAGATTGCGGGGGGGATGAGCAGCCAGTGGATAATCCACCATGGCTGTCACCAACCAGTACCCACGATCCAGGCACATTATGCATGGATCCTCCTGCATCTCCTCCTATTAGACAGGTATCTACCATGGATGACCAGATGGCAATCCATGCCATTCTGAAGAAAGCAGCAGAACAATTTCAGATTGCCACGCAAGAAGCAGTGCAAGACTCCGACTTTGTGGAAGATATTCTGAAGGAGAAACCACCAGCCAGCCAAGCTATACCTCTATTGAACTCCCATTAAATGGCGGATCACCCCTTCTTTGCCGATGCCATCGCAAACGAGCTGTAAACCCATGGGTCGAGAAGCTTTTTCGACTCTCACCTACAGACCCTCTCTACATTCGGGGACATGCCACTCCAGATTCCCTAGTGGTGACTACAACTAGGAAAAGAGCAAGAGTGCCCTTGTCCACGGGTGAGGCACCACCGGACAAGGACTGCAAGAAGTTGTATGCCCTGGGGAAGCGTGTCACTACTGCCGCAGCCTATTCCACAAGAATTGGCAACAATACCACATTGTTGCCCAGCTACAGCATGGAATCTGCTCCAGGAAGGCCTGAAAGAGGTCCCTGAACCAACACAGTTGCACCTGCTGGCGGTTGTGTGGGAAGGGAGGCAGATGAATCATAATTTTCTTAAGAACATCCTAGATGCAGCAGGGAGAACTCTGGCCCAAGGTACCCTTTTGCAGAGGCACGCGTGGTTGAAAAATTTGGTATTCAAACCAGAAACAGGCGTCCCTCATTAACAACCCGCTGGAGGAATCTTACCTGTTTGGTAAAGCGGTAGATGAGGCGCTAGAGACTGCCAAGAAGGAACGTGAGACTATGAAGTCATTAAACCAGATAACTCAAAGGCCTTTTCAGCAGCGAGGTGGAAGCTCTCGCCGTCCTTTCGCTGACAATCTTTCCCACGTTCCCCACACAACCAGTACGGAACGGGAAACACATGGTCCTGGGGCAGGGGGTCAGCTGCCCCAAACCAATATCAGCCTAGAGGACAACATTGTGGCAAATAAAGGGGTTGATGCTCCACCCCTAGAGGCTCCCCAGCCTCCAATCAGAAATAACATGCAGATCTGGGTCCCCTCACATAACTCCCCGGTCGGGGGGGACGGATAACATTCTTCCATGCATGTGAGGACGGTACCACAGACCAGTGGGTGCTCAAGACAGTTGTCATGATCTCTGCTTCCAAAAGGTCAGGGTTTTCCCAACTCCCTTGGAAGCAGATCCATAACCCAGGTTCCGAGTGCCAACCAGTCCCAATTGGGACCTTTTGGACCCAGTCCTGGCGCCAGTGGCACCAGGCTCATAAATATGCCCAGTCCCAGCGCTGGAAGCGCCGGGCTCATAATGCTTGGGTGGACTTACCTTCAGCAGACCATGCTGCTTACTTGCCTGCCAGTTGAGCCTCTGATCCTCTTCTGTTTGGAACTACTTTTCCTGTTGGGTGGGGCTGGAGCCACTCCCTAGATTCAGAACACTGGAACTCTTCTGGAAGGCAGGAACTCTTTTCTTACCAGGAACTCTTTTCTTACTTAGGCGTGGCTGTGGAAGGAGACACCTAAGCACTACAGGAGGCTATTTAAACCACACCGGGTGGATGAATCTTGCTTTGCGTTATTCTGCAACCTCTGCAGCAGAACGCTCATCGTGTCTTCTGCATCCGGTCCTGGGCCTAAGGAAAAAGGCTTACCATCCTGAATCCAGTCTTCAGCAACACCTATAAAGACAAGAAAGAACAGGTTAGCATTCCGGCATCTGAAAGGCAAAGGCTTACCTACTCTTCGTGCGCTCCGGACGTCTTCACACTGCATTCCGGCATCTGAAAGACAAAAGTTTACCAACTCTTCGCACGCTCCGGAGGCCTTCGGCGCTGCATCCCGCATCTGAAAGACAAAACAAGGTGCGTTTAAAGACATTGGGGAACTTTACTACTCACGTGCCATTACTCCTTTCCACATCTAATCCAGTGGGTATTCCGGCACCATGCAGCCGCTCCGAACTCGTACCTGCAAAATAAAAAGACAGTTAGAGCGCATAGTGAAGCAGGCAACAAGCGCTTACTTACGTGCTTCCAGGCGCTTCTATTCATCACACGGGCTCCATCTTCAACTCACTTCAGCCCGTCATCCGCCATCGCCGGAACCCTGCAAAACAAGAGACATCATTACTAAAGACTTTAAAGACATTTGAATGACTCGAAACTTACCGTTCGTGCAGTAAACGACGGACAGCAGTCCTCTGAAGTCAAGAGGCCTGCGCTACCTATCCAGTGAAGAAACTGGTTACAGCACCCTGCCCCGAGGCAGATGGAGAGCTTGGCATTCACTTACCTAAGACATCTTACTCTACACGTCAGGCATACAGTGCACAGAGGTCCAGCCCAAAGAGCCAACCGGGTGCTACACATCACCTTTGAAGATACGGTAGTCGCCCAGTCAAGACCGGCGCCTCTGCGAGAATCAGGTGAGCGTTACAACAGTCCCCCCACGGTTACTGTATCGAGTTCAGCCGACCACTTCGATACCGACCACCAAAGTCCATGCTTTTGTCACCAGAACATCTGAAGATCCCACTACAAGAGGTCAAGATCCTGCAGGAAAAGGTGCAATTGAAGTCGTCCCCGTGCTACAGGTAAACAAGGGTATTTGTTCAGTGTACTTCCTTGTACCCAAAACGGATCTCTACATGCGCCCTGTGCTAGGTTTGCGCCCAGCAAACAAATTTGTCAAACCACAAACGATTCGAATGATAACGTTGCAAGAGGTAATCCCTCTACTAACACAGGATGATTACATGGCAACATTGCACATGAAAGATGCATACTTTCATATTTCAATGTTGCAAGCGCACAGAAAATACCTACTATTTCATGATAGAGGACAAGCACTATCAGTTCAAGGTCCTTCCCTTTGGCATTGCCTCAGCCAAAGCTGCTGGCAGTAGCGGCAGCTCACCTGCGCAGGAAATCCATCCCAGTTTATCCTTACCTCAACGACTGGCTCATAACCGGGGATTCTTACTGAACATGCGTTTCAAACACCCAGAAGACGATAGATCTACTCTTCAGACTATGATTCTCAATAAACGAGAAGAAGTCCAGCCTAGACCCGAGCCAAGTCAAACAACTTCTGGCGGCGCTGATTCGGACAGAAGACTGCCTTGTCTTTCCCTCCAACGAAAGGGTTCAAAACATGCCGTTTCAGATCCCTCAATATGTAGTCAGTCGAGAGGCGACGGTACGCAAAGCCATGCGACTATTAGGAATGATGAGCTCCTGCATTTATTTAGTACCACACGCACGTTTGTGCATGCGTCCCATGCAAGAGTGGCTCAACAGCCAACAGTGTCAGGCCAGCGGACAATGGGATGATCTAGTGGTTGTCTAGGCAGCCCTCGTTCTCTCTTTGCAGTGGTGGTTGAGAGAAAACCTCTTGGAAGTGGAAAGCCTTAACCACCCCTGCAGTAAAACCCACTCTTTCTATGGATGCATCTCTCACGGGGTGGGGAGGGCTCACCTCCTTCAGCAGCCGGCGCACGGTATTTGGTCCCCAGCAGTAGCATCCAACCACATAAACCTGTTGGAGCTGTTAGCAGTGTGCAAAGCCCTGAAGGCCTTTCAGACAATTACAGGGGAAGACTGTACTAGTCCTCACGGACAGTACCACGGTCATGTATTACCTGAACAAGCAAGGGGGCACTCACTCTCCAGGGTTATCCAAACTGTCCCAAAACATATGGAAGCGGGCTCTCAGACACAAGATGTTCCTCCTGTCTCAACATGTTCCAGGGGGAACTCAATCTTCTGGCGGACGTACACAGCAAAGACTTCTCACTACCCACAGAGTACGAATGGCGACTACACGAAAACATCATCTCCGACGTTTTCGTAGAATGGGGCTTCCCAAAGATCGACTTGTTCGCAACTCGGAACTCTCAATGCCTAGATTACGTCTCCAGGTACCCTCAGAACCGCTCTCTGGATAACATGGTCAGGGAAATGTCTTTACGCTTTCCCCTGACTCCCCTACTCAACAAGATAGTGCACAAGATGCACCAGGAACCAGTCACCATGATATTGGTGGCCCCAATGTGGGCCCACCAGCCCTGGTTCTCCCATCTGATGGAGATGTCAATCTCCCCTCCGATGCAACTACCTTGCCCATACATTATTCTATTGCAGGACATTGTAGAAACACTTCATCCATGCCCACAAACTCTCCACTTAGCGGCCTGGCTCCTGAAGTCATTGAGTTTGGGGACCTCCAACTTCCTCAGAGATGCATGGACATACTTAGAGAAGCAAGAAAGCCTAATGCCAGACATTGCTACTCCAATAAGTGGAAACGCTTCGTCATCTGGTGCAATTCCAAAAGAATCAATCCCTAGACTGCTCACCTACTCATATTGTACTATATCTGACTCACCTACTGGTCCACTTAGCTGCACTTTCAGCCTATACCATGTCCCAGAGAAAGGTGTTGTGGTGGAAGATCCAAATAATTAAAGCTTTCATGGGAGGGGTTAAAATAATTAATCCCCCATTTCAAACCCAGCTCCTGGATGGGACCTAAATGTGGTATTAATTAGACTAATGGGATCTCCCTTTGAACCTATGCATGAGGCTAGATATAAAGCACTCACTTACAAGACCTCCTTCCTAGTGGCTGTCACTTCAGTAAGTAGAGTTCGTGACAAACAGGCCCTTTCAGTTCTAGACCCCTTTGTCACAATTCAGAGACAAGGTGGTTCTGCGCACTCACCCATGGTTGACACCCAAACTCATTTCAAATTTCCATGTGAACCAGTCAATAGAACTACCCACATTCTTCCAGAACCCCACTAACGTGGCAGAAAGAAGCCTACGCACACCTGATGTGCGCTGGGCAGTCATTTATTATCTGGAAAGAACTAAACCACTAAGAAAAAAAAACCGTGTTTTCGTTTCAGTGGTGGCTGGTAGAGAAAAGCACCCTGTCTCTAAAGTAGCCATCTCAAGGTGGATTGTCGATTGCATCACACTCTGCTACACTCTTGCCAAGAGAGATTTACCCTTCAAGCCTAGAGCACACTCTACTCTGGGCACTGGGGCCTCCATAGCTTTCATTTCAAATGTTCCTCTTGAATCCATTTGCAAAGCGGCAACATGGAGTTCTGTACACACCTTTACAAAACACTATTGCCAATCTACGTCTGATTCTCAGGTGGGACAAGCAGTACTAAGACATATTTCACTACTGTTCTTTCTCACATCCCACCACAAACTCTAGGTACTGCTTGCTACTCGCACTTATCAGCTCTGCGGGCATTGCTGAGTGGCGCCCTCTTCATACCTGCAGCCAACCAAATCCTGCTTATTTGGGGACAGACAACTTATCCAATATGATACTCCAATATCCCTAACCCGAGTCTAGTCCCAAAGTACCCGTGTAACACTGCTACTAGGAACTCTAGACTATGCTGTAGATTAACAAAACTCTATGAACCTACTAATAGATCTTTGCACCTAGTTACTCAAAAAACTAACCGCCACATGAATTTGAGTACTCGCATCACTTCACCCAAGGTCCAGCCTATAGGAATATCGAGCACAGCCCCTATCACAAGCACAAACCTCACAGGCGCTCTAATAAATGCCAGATCATTGGTTGCATATGCTGCTGAAATCTCTGGTCTAATCCAATCTGAAAAATATGACTTTCTAGCTATCACTGAATCCTGGCTACATGCTGCCGCAGGCCTGCCCTCATGTTGGCTATTCCCAATGGCTATACCATCTTCAGAGCCGATAGAAATGAAGCACGTGGAGGAGGTTTAGCTCTGATTGCCAAAGCTAGTCTGTCATTAAGGTTAACACCTCCTTCAGACATTACATTGTGTGAAAATCTCACAGCTAAACTTTCTATCAACAAAACCCAGACCATTACTATCCACCTAATCTATAGACCCCCTGGTACTATTGGAACATTTGAGGACATCTCTACCATCCTCTCAAATGAACTAAAAAACTCCTCCCAAGTCCTATTACTAGTGGACATTAACCTGGGCTTTAATGACCCTAAAGACCTATACGCCTCAAGTGTTGCCAATACCATAACCAACCTTGACTTTACTCAGAGTGCTCTAGCCTACCCACATTAAAGGGAGAACTCTTGATTGGGTGGCAGACTACAATTGTAACGCTTTTATCTCATCCATCTCCCCACAAATTTGGACAGATCACCACCTTGTGACATTCTCGTTAGCAACTAAACCACAAACACACATTACCACCCAACTCGCCCCACCTATACCAACTAGGAACAAAAAGAACATTACCCCTGACAACCTACTCCCTCTGATTCCCCCCACTCTCAACTCTTTACCGGAATACTTGGGTCCAGAGGACCTGGTGAACGTGTATAATAAAATGTCTACTTCACTAGACATGGTCGCACCCCTCAAAATGCGACGAAGTAAACCCAAAGCCCACCTTAATGCCTGGTACACACCACAACTCAAGATTTGACGAACTAAAAGACGACAATGTGAGAGAGCTTGGAGACTACTTCCCTCCGAGGCAAATAAAGCCAACCTCTTTACGATAACTGCCTTATACAAAAGAGAAATAATTGCGGCCAGACGTGAAACCTATAATGCCAGAATTGCACAAGCCAATTCAAGCATAAAATAACTTTTTGTTATTGCGAAGGAATTAGAAGCACCTATCCCAGTACCTGACAATTGTGTCAAAGATAAACTATGGTTCTCTAACATACAGCAAGCATTATCTGACAAAGTTGCGACCCTACAAGCTAAAATTGCCCAAAAAAAGGCATCACTAATAAAGACTATCTGCCCTACTAATCCCACCACACCATCTATAGATAAGGCCCTCCCCACTTCAAATTCACCAAAGTCTCAATCTTAGAGACCGAAAAAATAATTCTTTCCCTCAAACCTTCTAACCGATGTAGACGCTGTCGATGCCATTTTGGCCGAATTTACCAGTGGAGGTCCCTTGTTCGGGCAAGTCTCGCCAGAGATGTGCCATGTCCAGGTCACGGTCTTCGCCTCCGGCGAAACCTGCAAAATCGTCGAAGCCCTTGAAGGTGTCGACACCATCGGCACTATGCCCGTTTGGGTGCTCCTGTCGGGTCTTTGCCCCCGTTTAGGCCCGCCAAGCCGTCGGCGCCATTGTCGATGTAGACGCTGTCGATGCCATTTTGGCCGAATTTACCAGTGGAGGTCCCTGTGACTCTGGATCCATCGAGAAAGGCTACTGCTAAGTCTGTGAAGCCTGTACCTGAGAAGAGGTGTACTCCTCTCCCAAGGAAGGACTTTATTAAGTCCCTACAGGACATTTTATCAGGATGAAGAAAGGTCTGATGAGGATGTTGGTCCTTTTGGTCTTCCGTATGGGACTCCTGGTGTTCCAGAATGTCTAATTTCTGAAGAAAGTCAGATGGAGGATCTGTGTCAATCCTTGCATGATGCCAGTGGCCTTGACACTTCCCCTGAGATGGAGTTCGGCAAGCAGGATCCGTGGGAGCACGCCGACTCCTCTTATCAGAGACTAACTTCAAGAGTTGTGGAGTACCTGGGCTGGGTCAGGCCTCCGGTGCAGTTTGATCAAGATGTTTTTACAGATAATTTGTGTTAGGCAGAAACCTGTGCAGTTCCCTTAGGGACCACTGCAAAAAGTTTAAAACTACAGATGTTTGCAGTAAACCCAATTGGTAGCAGTCTGTAACACCCAGATTTACCTGGTAGCTGTGGCTGAGCAGTCAGACTTCTCTCAAGAAGAGTTAGGCAGTATGTAGAGTATACACATTAGGTACAAAGAGACAGTAGCACAAGCAAACACTGACCAGAGCTTTGGTATAAAAGTATATAATTATTTATTTAAAACTCACACTTGTAAAAATACACTGGCACTAATATGTCAAGCAAGTTCAAACAGTCACTAGAAATATACACACCTCCCTAATTAATTATTTGACAAGTCTACGTTAGTACACCACTTATTTAGCAAAACAGAGGTGAGCGCGTAACCATAGATGGCACTCCAATAATGATTTAAAAAGAGAGAGGAAAGGCAGGAATAGGAAAACACACAATACCAACACTTTTAAAGAACCACAGCAAGTCAAGAAAGGCAGGGTCTACTGCAGAGCAAAAAGTTCATAGGCCAGGCCCACTCTTGGAGACAGCAAGGCGGAATGTGCCCAAGATCACACAGTTGAAGTACACTTGAAAAGTCTTTGCAGATAGTTCAAAAAGGAGTTAGATCAGTTCAGAAAAGTTAGTTAACAGGTCCGATGTCACCCCAGGATAGAGAGTCAATGATTTACGGGACACCTTGGACAGTCTGTTGCAAGGGAGACCAGGTGGGGCACAGTACCTGAAATGGTGAGAAAGCTCCAGCGGGAGCAGTTGTTCCTGGCAGCGGGTGCAAGTTGGTGCTTCGTCCAGGGGAAGAGAAGATCTCGACGTAGAGGAAAGCTGGAGGTCGTTGCACTGCCAGGGAAGAAACCAGCTGCGGAGTTTCCCGGTTAAAAGGTACTACCCTTATATTCGCGGTAGTGGTGAAGTGTGGCTTTCCGGCCGCCGGGGTGCTTGGCACGGGCGATTCGACCATGAGACGATCCAGGAAGGTGAAAAAGGCGAACTGGTTAACCCCACCAGCTCAAAGGAAGAAGACTCTCCTGGAAGAAGATCTTATCTGTCGTTGGGAAGTGGTTAGTTCGGTTCAGCAGGGCTCCACCTGTGGTGTCATTGCAGGTCGGCTCAGCTTCTCCCTCTTTGGATTTTAGGTCCTGTGGCAACTTCTGAAGTTCCAGTCCCCAAATCCTTGCTTTTATGCCGAAAACCCCCATTCATCAGTCCTAGCTGTCACTCAAACATGCTAAGTGGTGAGCCGGGCGGCTCACCACTGGGCCAGTCACACAAGAGTGTGACTTGAGTTGCCAAGGCAACTCAGTCCAGGGTGCCTATTTCCCCCCCCCCCCCACTCCCCACACATCCTGTAGACCCAGACTGAGTGGCACCACTTTTGGAGGCTTCTGTGCAGAAGCCTGCCAAAAGTGGAACAAAGGGCTCGACTTGGGTTGGAGCTACAGAGGCGAACACAAACGCCATTCTAAAACCGAGTCCTGACAAAAAGACCCAACCGGGGAATAAATATTAAATAACCCGGCGGTATCTTTAACATTGCACCAAAAAAGTGGTGCGTTTAAAATGAATGGGAAAATCCCATAGGAAATAATCCAGAGGAATATTTTGCGTTGTAACCACTACCGCCAGCCAGAAACTCGACAAGGGGGGACAGGACAGTGCCCCCTTGAAAAACAGACCCAGGGGCAATCTAATTACCCCTACCAGTACTTCCACAATATGATGGTTTGTACTGGTTCTGTTCACAATTTAAGACTAGTAAAGTCAATTGTGACTTAACATGCCCTGGGAGACAGTAGTCGGTCCCAGGGTATGGAGTCTATGTTTGGGGGCCACTATGACGCCCCTGTGTTACTGCACTGAGGGTGCTGTGTAACACACTTACAAAAAAAAACACATGAAGCCCTATGGAGTAAAAGAGCCCATAGCCCATAAAACACATTACAAAGTCAAAGGACATTCTCAAATCATGCCGAAGAGTGGAAGAAAAAGAGTCTTGCTCTTAGCAGGATAAAAAATGAAACCCCAAAAAATCCAGCAAAGCTGCTGGGGGCCTCACTAGGTTTGGGAAATTAGCCTACACAGAGAATTCTCCCTAAGAATTTGGACCAGGGTCCGTCCACTGACCCGGTGTTGCCATTTCATGAGGCATTGCAAAAGAGGGTGGCTGCTACTTGGAACACTCTGAAGAGTATTCCAGCGGTGAACAAGTTGTTAACAAAGAAATTCCGCCCATCCAGTAGCGACCCCGGCTACCTGTCCACACACCCCACTCTGGAGAGTTTGGTGGATCAGGCAACTATGGCCACATCGAAGCAGGCAGCATACCCTACCATCCCTCCTGACAGGGTACGATAAGCGCATGGATGGGCATGCAAGGTGTTTTCTGCTGGGAGCATGGCGTTGAATGGGCCAACTCCACCTGTGCCTTAG
Organism: Ambystoma mexicanum; assembly: GCF_040938575.1. Taxonomy (NCBI): domain Eukaryota; kingdom Metazoa; phylum Chordata; class Amphibia; order Caudata; family Ambystomatidae; genus Ambystoma; species Ambystoma mexicanum. Next base: position 703,303,989 of record NC_090921.1, read on the forward strand.
CAATGTTTTTGCACACTTTGTGGAATTGCATATCTTTAGCGGCTGAGCATATTCCCAAAGGGGGAGGAAGGGATGGCTTTCTAGCTATTGTGAAGGATTGCAAGGATGCCATGTGTGAATCCCTTCACTCTGGGTTGGACAATGCGGATAGTGTTAGCAGGTCCATGGCTACGAGCACCGTAATGCGCAGGTTTGCGTGGTTGCGGAAGTCCGGGTTTGCACCGGATGTGTAGTCTCGTCTTCTCAACATGCCCTTTGATGGGTCTCATCTGTTTGGCAGCAAGGCTGAAGAGAGCCCTGAGAAGTTGCAGACCTCCAAAACAGCTGCCAAATCTTTGGGTGCAGCTGCCAAATCTTTGGGCGCAAACTGTTCGACAACCTCAGCCTTTTCGTCCTAGGGGACAGCAATGGACTGGTGGTTCCTTTCACTACTACTCCTCATTTGAAAGGGCGAGAGGAATGGCCAGTCAAAGGGGCCAACTTAAGTTTCTTCGTGGTGGACGAGGTAGAGGTGCCAAAGCCGCTCAAGCAGCAGCCTCTTTGCCATTAGGCGCTGCCCCAGCCGCTTCAAAACGACTGATGTCTTCACTCATTGTTCACCGGTAGGGGGCAGGTTGTCTCAGCATCTAGAAGAATGGTGAGCCATTACTTTAGATGCATGGGCTCTGGAAACAATTGCCCACGGCTTAGCACCCGGAAGTGCCTACAAGTGCACTGTTGGGCTGAATCTCTGCTGTTCCTTGTACTCTGTGTGGCCGTGGAGCTGTGTCGGCAGGAGGAAACACTGTGGAGCCGAAACACACCCAAAATCCATTCACGATATGCATCTCAATAACCCTGCCTATGTGTCAACCCTGCCCCGCCCCCACCTCCCAGCAAGGTTGTGGGGGGTTGGGTGGGGGGTGGTGAGTATTATGTTATGGTTTGGTCCTCATTGTTGGTAAAAGGATAATGGTTACACGTTTGTAGTTGACCACGCAGTTTGCTATTTCTGGTTGTTAGCTGATGATTTTTCACTGTGCAATGCTCATTGTGCACACACTGTCTAAATATACAGGGTATTTATTTTGGCATGTAAATGTGTCAGTTATGATTTGTTTAAATTGTGAGGTCTTTGTGGATGGTTATGTTCGCTCTCCGTGTATATTGATTATCTGGCTGTGTTTAGGTCGAAAAGACGACGTCTCACAGCTGTGATTGGTTAGGTGAAAATTGTAAGCAGTCATTTACGGGACACGCTTTGTTGCATGCTTATCATGTGCAGAGTGGTAAGAAAGTGTCTACATGCGTATAGCTTATTCCTATCTCAAAAACATAAGTGAAAAACCTCCTTTGTGCCTCGGATAGTTCAATTTTCTGTTTCTGTGCGGGACTGAGGTGATAGCGTTGTCATCCATCAGTGACTTGCTGGCGTGGGGCTGTAAATCGATCATGGCTAGTAGCTTACGGGGTGGAAAGATTTGTAAGGTCTTAAGCCAAGCCTCCAAGGCTGTTGACGTAAACCTTGTTTCGGCTCGCGTTCCGCCGTTGTTGAATGATGTACAAATGACTACATTGTCTCATAAAGAAAATAGCAATGTAAAGAAGCAACTATCTAAGTTCCCAGATCCTCAGTCTAGTACACATGACGATATTATTCAGAACACAGCATTTTCATATATGCATGAGCAAATTCATGCAGGTGTAGACCAGGTGATGACACTGAAATAATTTCCCATTAGAGATATGTACAACTGTGACCATTCTATACAACAGAGTTTTTTCAGTATGCGTGACAATACTTCCCTTACCTGCCAACTTCAAACGATGTCTGAACACCTTTCAAAAGATCTAGCAGACATATCTATGATGGCCCCAGTGGTAATGTATGAATTAGGTAAGCGTACTCGCTTGGCTCTTGGGCCATCTATGCCTGCCTCTGGTAAGGGAGGGGGGATTGACAATGTACATCTTCACCAAAGACTGGCGCTTGATTGCAAGAAAGCCTTGAGCAATAGCCAGAATGATGTTTCTCTTCTTCCAGAGCCGCATGATATAAGTAGTTGCCCTGTTGAGCCTTTAGTCAATAATCCTATTCAGGGCACTGAACAAAGAACGCACATTAGCTCCAGCCCAGTAGATCCAAAACCATCTCCATTAATAACATTTGAAGCATCGCGAGGAGGAAAGGGCGCACTGTTAACTGCTGTACCGCTGAGAGACACACCTATCTTCTGTGATATTGAACGGCTGAATCACTCTTGCCGCTCCGAGTCGCTAAAGTCTGTCAGTTTCAGACAGCTGACAGCGGTTGAGGAGAGTGGGAAGCGAGAGCCAAAGAATTTGCATTGCCACGTGACTCGTGTTACGTGCCATCAAGAGGACACGCCCCCTGACCAGCCCATAAAACCATAACAGCTCGACCCTTGTGGCGTGAAGCCCGCGAGGAGGAAAGGGCGCGCTGTTAACTGCTGTTTACGGCTGAATCGGCAGAAACTGTCGGTAAGTGTCAACAATTAATTCTATTCATAAAATCGACTGAATAGTAAGAAACTGACTATTTACAACCATAAATACCCAAAGATGGATATTGTAAAACCTCATACAAGACTCCAAGAAAAACTAGAAGAATCTGTAATGATGACTAACAGAGTCAGGGCACAG